>NC_057936.1:59515872-59822539 GCF_018555375.3 Anguilla rostrata
AAGAGACACATTTTGTGCAACGACTGTACTTTATTATTATTATTATTTTTTTTTTACTAAGATTTGTGTTGCTGTTCTCATAAATTCTTAAGGCAGATTTTCTTGTCTTGTAATGCTAAGGTTTGGTTACCTCCAATGGCTACGCGTGGAAGCAGCAGAGGAGGTTTGCTCTCATGACGTTGAAGAACTTTGGATTGGGCAAGAAGAGTCTTGAGCCTTCCATCCAGGCAGAAACAAAATGGCTGAGTGAGGCCTTGGGGAACGAACAAGGTAAAATCAGCAGCAATCTGAGCTGATGCTGTGGGTCTGAGCTGATGTTTTGAATCTTAATCATGGGGGAATGATTGACTCACTGATCTCACCACCAGAAGCTGAGATCTTCTTTTAGGATCCTAGTAAGCTCAATTTCTTGTTTATTTGTTTCTTTCTTGTTTTCTGATTCTAGGCCAACCATTTGATCCACAGTTTGTTATCAACAACGCCGTCTCAAACGTTATCTGTTGTCTGGTATTTGGTGATCGGTTTGAGTACACTGACAGACAATTTCAAGATCTGCTGAGGTTAATAAATGAAACCATGTATTTAGAAGGAAGCGGTTGGGCACAGGTATACTGTTTGTAGTTATTTACATCTTTAATTTGAGCAGATGTATTTCTTGGGGCAGCACTTGCACAGTAGTGGTGGTAGCAGCAGTAAACCCAAGCTTATTTCAGTTAAGATTTCCTATGTGGATTTGAAAAACTGACAGTTTTATTGACGTGTAAATGCATAATATGTATAATTTAGCCTTAGCCTTCGGCATCACCCTCACAGGATATGAAACACAAAAAGTTTAACATTGAGGGTGCTTGCCTAGTAGCATGCCCGGGTTGGGGGGTACAGAAGTAACCACTTTAGAGAAATCAGTTGCAGACCAAGGACAATAAGTGGCATTTCAGTATATTGAACAACGCTATTGACTGTCTAATGCAAAAAATGCATCTTTAGATAACAGAAAGGTTAGTATTTGTCACTGGAAAATTCTAAGTAGAGGAGACCAGGCTGTAGAAATAATCGGTATTGTTACTTATCATATTTTATTATTGTATCTGAACCCCTTTCAGTCAATTTATAGTCTGTGAAATAGCTTTATTTATTGCATGGACAATGTCTTTGAGTCATTTTCAGTTTCTTTTCCTTAGCTATACAACGCATTTCCTCGGATAATGCGCAGGGTACCTGGTCCCCACAGAAAGATATTTGAACATTGGGACAAAATAATCGCCTTTGCGAGGCTGAAAATTAAGGAGCACAAGAATGACTGGGACCCATCAGCACCCAGAGACTATATTGACTGCTTCCTGGCTGAGATGGAAAAGGTATCGACTGTAATTTTCAGCCGTGTTTTTATCTGTCTCTCAATTGGCAACGCTGAAAGCATTTTTATGCTTAAACATATTTGTTGGAATGGCCCATCACTGCAGTGTCTTCCTGAATTTGGAAGGGTGTGTTTCACGCACAGTTGAGGCCCGGTACCCACCGGTCAAAGCCCTCCCTCCCAGATTGGCACTGTGTGTACCTTCGCTGTGTTTTTTTGTTTGGACTCCCAACCACTGGCAAGATCAGTGTTCGGTTCATGAACCAAGATTGGGGTTTGGTTCATGAACCAAGATCGGAGTTTGGTTCAGGACCTTATGGTGCATCACTGCAGTGTCTGTAATAGAAACCCCTTTCGGTTGTGTACTTCAGATATACAACCTTGCAGAAAAGTTTAGAATGATTCAGGCTTTCACTGTAGTATTATGCATTATTTCCAGTTTTAGTTCCATGCAACTTCAACTGATTTCATATTTTCTCCCCAGTGTAAAAATGATGTGGATGCAGGGTTTAATGAAGAGAACTTGTGTTTCTGCACTTTGGATTTGTTTGTGGCTGGAACTGAGACCACATCAACAACACTGAATTGGGGCCTGTTGTTCATGATCAAATACCCTGATGTACAAGGTGGGGAGCTGACCATACCATAAACAAATATTTTATCATTTACACTCTCCATTAGTACAAACTTTTCATTTTTCTTTAATCTTTCTGACTGAAATGTATCTTTTAGTACAACTGAAATCATTCTCAGGAAGAAAGTGAACTATATTCATAAATTTGATCTAAATAATATTTAATAAATCGACTATGGAACAATATTATACCAATCGGCATAACTGTAGCGATGCGACCCAATCACTTGTATATGTGACAGTTGTAGCTGTGCTGTATTTATGTTTAGAAAAGGTGCAGGCAGAAATAGACCATGTGATTGGGCAGTCACGGCTGCCCTCCGTGGCAGACAGACCCAACATGCCCTACACTGATGCTGTGATCCATGAGATTCAGAGGATGGGAAACATTTTACCCCTGAATCTGGCTCGTATGGCCACCAAAGACACACAAATGGGAGAATACATCATACCAAAGGTAAGACGACTGTACTGTATTTACAAAATTCATGTGCTTTAAGACTCTGCCATTCCTGTGGATTGTTACAGCATGCTGCTGTTTAGGATATTGTATATGTGATTGTTTTACACTTTCATCTAAGGTGATCTTTTAGTCAGTGAGAATCATAACAAACGGTTATGTGGAAAGGGGGAGACATGGCAGTCAGACCCTCATAGGGGACTGTAGGCAGAATTCAGATTGGCAGGGATTGATGTTGTAACTGACCTTCTGCTCTAGGGTACAATGGTGATAGCAACTTTAATGTCTGTGCTCTTTGATGAGAGTGAGTGGGAGACTCCACACACCTTTAATCCAGGACATTTCCTGGATGCCGAAGGGAACTTCAGAAGACGAGATGCCTTCATGCCATTTTCAGCAGGTGCAATCCTTTCTGCTGTGCTGTTCTTGCCAGTTACCACTTATTAGTAGTACCTTTTTTGCTGTTGCTTTATTTTGGCAAATGTTCATCGTTGTAGTCATACAGGCATTCTCATAATTTTCTGAAGAAATCATCAATGAAAGTGGTATTTAAACGTGTTTTTGGTTTTCTTAGGTAAGAGGGTGTGTCTGGGGGAGCAGCTGGCTCGGATGGAGCTGTTCCTCTTCTTCACCTCTCTCCTCCAGAGGTTCACCTTCTCTCCTCCCCCTGGAGTGGAGCCTAGCCTGGAGTACAGAATGGGAGTCACACACTGCCCCAAACCTTACAAGCTCTGTGTTGTCCCCCGCTGAGCACAGGTTTGTATAACCCACACAATGACATTTAGAATTAACAGGAACATGAAGCTATGTTAAGATCTTGCATTGGCAAACATAAGTTCCTCACAAATACAGTGATATCTTTAAAGGTTTTGTGTGTTAAAAATGTTTAATCACAAGCTAAAGATATAGAGTTCCAAATGGAAAAATTGATTGAGCAGTTAAGGGACTGCTTAAAAACTCTAAATTTTCATAAAAAAATTTATTTCGAAATCTGAATATTTTTTGCACGTATTGTTAGTATTATATGCTTATTACGCGGCTTTGTTGAATGCTCGATTCTGATTCTTCCAAATATGTCTTATGGAGCTCTGGGTAACAGACCGCTTTAACTTACAGTAGAACACATTATATAATCACTCCACAGAAAGATGTCATAAGACTTACCTCGTATCTTACTCCATAAATCCCAGTAACCAATACTCCCTCATAGGCCTATATTATCTAGAAGAACACAATGGAAAATTTGTTTCATATTAATTTCAATTTATTTGGACTAATAAAATCACTTTAAATCAATATTTTGTCAAATTGTTGATTGATTTTTTTTGTAAGGTAATTAGCCATGTAATAAGCAGGAAAGCATAGCTTGCTTTGTATACATTGAAAATATATAGTTCACGTGGCCTTATCTTGAAGACAAGGCACAACTGCTTTGGTGAATGGATGTGTGTACAAACAAAATTTGCCATACTTATGTTCTCACATTAATGAATGTATTTATAGATATGTAATATTAGCAACAAATATACTAAATGTGTGTGATTCTTGTACAAGACAATCACATACAGGCGATTGCAGAGATGTTGAATCCCCTGTTTCCGGTTATTTTAGAGTGCTCCACATCACAGAGGAAGCAACAGGGATCATAACACATGGAAGTAGGAAGTCTTTGGGATTTAGAAAATAATCAAACTTCCCCCGGGGAATGGATTAAGAGTAATATGCCTATTATGCGTATTCTTAAATAATACGTTTTTATCTTTCTGTATTTATCTTTGTTTATTTCCTGTATCATGTTGTCTCGATTTCCTTTGATTATGAATTGTTTAAACCTTCCTCATGTTCAGCTCGTGATCCATGTACAGTATATTCCCAACAAAATCAATTTTAACAAGTTGTTAATGTTTCTTAATTAGGTGCTTTTCATGTTTTAGAGGGAATATTTAATGCTTAAACCACATTAGGTCAGAAATAGCTACGCATGCCATGAAGAATACAATTCCAACGTCCTTTTGTGCTTACTGTGATAAATCGCAGGCCAGCAATTACAAATAATATGTCAGTTAACGACTTTTGTGTTCATGACAGTACTGAGTTCAGTATTTTCCTGCGTGTTTGTTCTGTATGGGTGGAGCAACAATTCTGCAAGCTCTGCTTGAAAGAAACACCAATAAACATTGACCAGCCAAGCTGCGAACAGGCGTGGTTGTTATTCAAGTTCACATTAAATTACTTCATCGTCTGCTTGTGCTTTGGGTATTGAGGTACAATGGTTTCCATTTCTGCGATCTCTCTTTTGGATTTGATCCACACCAAGTTTTGTTTGGTTTTTATCGCTGTGTTTTTGAGTCTTGCCTACATTTTAAAATTTAAATCTCCGAAAAACTTCCCACCGCGACCATGGTCATTACCATTTGTCGGTGATCTCCTTCGTCTTAAACCTACAATAATTCATTTTCAGTTGAGAAAGGTAAGTTTTGCTAATAATTATCTAAATATAAACAGTCTCCCAACAACAACAAAAAACCCTGATATATATAACCTTTTTAAGTGTCAAAATTGTTTCACACGTGCTCAACCAGCGAACGTTTTCGTGGTGTACAAGTCGTGAATCCCTGATGTTCAGGCCAGAGATCTTCATTCCTGGTCCTGGTGGGCTACAGGGTCTGCCCTTTGTTGTTACTCGGCACTTAACCAATTAAAAGCAGTTGATTACAGTTAACTCGCCTCACTAGGTTTATTGGGTATACAACAGAAACCAGCAGACTCATCCTGCCAGGAGCAGGAATTTAGATCACTGGTCGAGGCGTTGAAAACCCGGCTACATCTGGTTGAAAAGTTAAAAGTTTCTAGCCCAGTGGTCCTCAGATTCTGCTTCGATGCGGGAAACCTCAACAATTGATTGTTAAAAACGAAATTGTCAATGGACTGCTACTTTAATTTTTTATAATCGGGGAGTTTGAAGTGGCGGATAAACTAGTGCGAACAGTCTCCATTATGTCTTTAATTTGTTTAAAATGTACTGATTTACAGCAAACACCCCAGCGATGTGTGCGCGCTGGGACGTAATTTAAAACCTGTGCGTCTTTATGTTCAATGGAAGAAGCTACTTCAAATGCAATAGCAAGTAAGACCAATCCAACCGCCGCCAGCTTTTTAAAAAGCTAGTGTTTGGGCACACTTTCGTTTTGTTGAGAGAAGAGAAAAAGGAGCTGGACAAGACTTACACAATTTGAAAGCTGTGTCACGCAAAACGCAAGTCGCCTACATAGGCGGCAGCGCCATCCAATATGAGAAATCGCATTGCCCGTTCCCACCAGGAGCTGGAGAAGAAAAAACCTGTTCACGCGGGCGAACCAGAGCACCCTTGAACAGATATCGTATCAAAGCTGGCACCCAGCTCCGATAGGGTCAAAAAGATTACCGTGGAAAACCAGGGCTTTCGTTTTCGGTCACACGTTGGAGCCGAAGTAAAACATGAGATGCATGAGAATGCATATAAGCACATGAATGCATATGCATGTGTAGGCCAGCTTTTCCTTTATGTGTTAGACTCCATGGTCTTGGAGTCACACAAGAACGGGCAGAGCTTTCTGGGTGCAGAGAAGAGCAATGTAAGCACACGACAGATAACAGATTTCCACTACATCAGGAAAAACTTATGAAACCGTTTGGCTCTAGAAAAAATCAATTGAAACAAAAATCTAGAGCACAGGTTTGAATTTGATGTAACAAAAAACTCTCTACATGTTCTTTGTTATTTTTCATTTGTAAATCATTTCTGAAAAAATAAACAACTGAAAATTATTTTCCCCTAGTTTGCTGAGCAATATGGTGACATTTTTAGTATTAATTTTGGATCGAGGATTGTTGTCCTAAATGGCCTGAAGCTATTCAAAGAAGCCTTTATTCAACATGGTGAAAATTTTGTCGATCGGCCGGCATTGCCATTGATCGATGACATCGTCCATAACAACGGTACTGTAACTGATCTTATTTTTTCCCTTTGTTTGAGATATTTAATAAGCTTTTTTCATGAATTCTTTAGCATGTGAACTGAATGAAAAATATGTTCTGTTAATCACTGTTTCATTTCTATGTGCAGAGTGTAGCCATGATATGACAATGTTTGAAATTATAATCATTAAAGAGTTTTAAAAATGTTTTGTAATGTCATTCTTGCCATTCCAGGCAGGATGACCGTTGGTGGTTTCATGTTTGCCTGCAGTACAGGACTTACGTTTAACATCCAAGTCCCAGAACCATTCCCCAGTTTTCAACCTCCTTTTTCAAAAATCTGATTTCCCTTTGGAATTGCTGTAATCCCACCCAATGCTGCCATGCAATCAGTTAACAGAGATACATTTTGGGCTGTACATGTTTTTTACTAGGCTTTGTGTTGCTGTTCTTATAGATTCTTAATGTACATTTTCTTGTTATGCCAAGGTTTGGTTGCCTCCAATGGCTACGCGTGGAAGCAGCAGAGGAGGTTTGCTCTCATGACGTTGAAGAACTTTGGATTGGGCAAGAAGAGTCTTGAGCCTTCCATCCAGGCAGAAACAAAATGCCTGAGTGAGGCCTTGGGGAACGAACAAGGTAAAATCAGCAGCAATCTGAGCTGATGCTGTGTGTCTGAGCTGATGTTTTGAATCTTAATCATGGGGGAATGGGTTCACTCACTGTTCCCACCACCAGAAGCTGAGATCTTCTGTCAGGATCCTAGTAAGCTCAATTTTCTTTCTGTTGATTTATTTTTTGTTTTCTGATCCTAGGTCAACCGTTTGATCCACAGTTTGTTATCAACAACGCCGTCTCAAACATTATCTGTTGTCTGGTGTTTGGTGACCGGTTTGAGTACACTGACAGACAATTTCAAGATCTGCTGAGGTTAATAAATGAAGCCGTCTATTTAGAAGGAAGCGGTTGGGCACAGGTATACCTCTAATTTGTAGTTATTTACATCTTTTATTTGAGCAGATGTATTTCTTGTGGCAGAACTTACTCAGTAGAAAAACTGACAGTACTGTATGTATTTTCATTGACATGTAAATGCCTAACATGTATAATTTAGTCTTAGTCTTCACCCTCACTAGATACCTTGCAACCAAATGCAAAAAGTTTAATATTGAGGATGCTTGCCTAGTAGCATGCCCAAGATGGGGGGTACAGAAGTAACCACTTTAAGGAAATTAAATTTTTTAAGTGGTTAAAGAAATTAGTTCTTTAAAGTGGCTGAGGGAAGGGAAGATAAGTTACATTTAAACATATTGAACAAAACTATTGACACCATAAGCATAACATGTAAAAATACATCTTTAGGTAATGGATATTAATATTTGTCAGTTGAAAATTCAAAGTACTGTTAATCAGGTTGTAGAAATATCCAGTACTGTTGCTTATCATATTTTATTATTGTATCTTAACCAATTTTAGTCCATTTATAGTCTCTGAAATGTGGTTATTGCATGGACAATGTCTTTGAGTCATTTTCTGTTTCTTTTCCTTAGCTATACAACATATTTCCTTGGATAATGCGCAGGGTACCTGGTCCCCACAGAAAGATATTTGAACATTGGGACAAGGTGATCGCCTTTGTGAAGCTGAAAATTAAGGAGCACAAGAATGACTGGGACCCATCAGCACCCAGAGACTATATTGACTGCTTCCTGGCTGAGGTGGAAAAGGTATCGACTGTAACCGATTTTCAGCCCTTTTTTTATTTTTCTCCTTAAAGCTATTTTTCTGCTTAAACCTATCAGTTGGCGTGTCCCATTGTTGGTCTTCCTGAATGTGGAAGAGCTCGGGCTAGCACGTGTATCCTGTGAAGCATGTGCTGCCAGTGGTCTCCACTTCTTCATGCTCTGCAGTCCATCAGCTAAGCTGTGAAAACCTGCATCGGGCGAGTGTGTTTCATGCACAGCTGGTGTAGGCGGACTGCGTAAGAGGCCCGGTACCCACCGGTCAAAGCCCTTCCTCTTAGATTGGCTTGGTGTCTCTTGGCTGTGTTGTTGTTGGGACTCCCAACCACTGGCAAGATCGGAGTTTGGTTCAGGACCTTATGGTGCATCACTGCAGTGTCTGTAATAGAAACCCCTTTCGGTTGTGTACTTCAGATATACAACCTTGCAGAAAAGTTTAGAATGATTCAGGCTTTCACTGTAGAATTATGCATTATTTCCATTAGTTCCATGCAACTTCAACTGATTTCATATTTTCTCCCCAGTGTAAAAATGATGTGGATGCAGGGTTTAATGAAGAGAACTTGTGCTTCTGCACTTTGGATTTGTTTGTGGCTGGAACTGAGACCACATCAACAACACTGAATTGGGGCCTGTTGTTCATGATCAAATACCCTGATGTACAAGGTGGGGAACTGACCATACCATAAACAAATATTTTATCATTTACACTCTCCATTAGTACAAACTTTTCATTTTACTTTAATCTTTCTGACTGAAATGTATCTTTTAGTACAACTGAAAGCATTCTCAGGAAGAACGTGAACTATATTCAGAAATTTGATCTAAATAATATTTAATAAATCGACTATGGAACAATATTATACCAATCAGCATAACTGTAACGATGCGACCCATAATCATTGGTATATGTGACAGTTGTTAGCTGTGCTGTATTTATGTTTAGAAAAGGTGCAGGCAGAAATAGACCATGTGATTGGGCAGTCACGGCTGCCCTCCATGGCAGACAGACCCAACATGCCCTACACTGATGCTGTGATCCATGAGATTCAGAGGATGGGAAACATTTTACCCCTGAATGTGGCCCGTATGGCCACCAAAGACACACAAATGGGAGAATACATCATACCAAAGGTACGGTGTCTCTACTGTATTTACAATATTCAAATGCTTTTAAGATCCTGTCATGCCTGGGGATTGTTACTGCATGTTGCTGTTTAGGATATTGTATATGTGATTGTTTTACACTTTCATCTAAGGTGATCTTATGTTTTAGTTAGTGAGAATCATAACAAACACTTATGTGGAAAGGGGGAGACATGGCAGTCAGACCCTCATAGGGGACTGTAGTCTGGAATTCAGATTGGCAGGGATTGATGTTGTAACTGACCTTCTGCTCTAGGGCACAATGGTGCTAGCAATGTTAATGTCTGTGCTCTTTGATGAGAGTGAGTGGGAGACTCCACACACCTTTAATCCAGGACATTTCCTGGATGCCGAAGGGAACTTCAGAAGACGAGATGCCTTCATGCCATTTTCAGCAGGTGCAATCCTTTCTGCTGTGTGCTTACAGCCAGTTACAATTTACCAATAATATGTTTTTGCTATTGCTCAAAATGTGATTGAAAGACTGCAGACAGTGTTTTATTTTGGTAAATGTTCACTAATGTAGTCATAAATGCATTCTCATTTTCTAATTCTGAAGTAATTATCAGTGAAAGTGGTATTTAAGTGTGAGCATGCAATTCTCAAATGCATCTCTGCATGTCTTTTTGGTTCTCTTAGGTAAGAGGGTGTGTCTGGGGGAGCAGCTGGCTCGGATGGAGCTGTTCCTCTTCTTCACCTCTCTCCTCCAGAGGTTCACCTTCTCTCCTCCCCCTGGAGTGGAGCCTAGCTTGGAGTACAAAATGGGAATCACACACTGCCCCAAACCTTACAAGCTCTGTGTTGTCCCCCGTTGAGCACAGGTTTGTATAGCATACACAAACAAATTTAGATTTAACTGGAAAATCAAGTTCCATTAAGATCTTCTATTGACAAACATAAGTTCCTCACACAAAAAAATGCAATGATAACGGTAATTCTTTTAGGAAAAAATTGGTTCATTTTTCATTCATTGGTTCATGGTTCATTTAATTGAAACCTCAAATAATGTTTTTTTCTCATACTGTATAATTCTTTATTACATGCATACTATTTTACTAGACTGAATGATACCTTTTGGAGAGGATGAATCTGTTTGGCGTTCTTAATGATTAAATCATTATTCTTTAGTATAATATAAAAGCTTTTGATAAAGAGTTTTCCCAGATACTGAAAATAGAATTATAACCTGTTCAGTCTCTAAAAAGCTGCTTCAAGCTGCATTTGCTCTTACTTCCACACAATTCACTGTTTCTTATGCTGTGGAAGTACGTTGTTCATGTGGCTTTATCTTGCTGATATGGCACTACTGCTTAGTGCGAATCTGTAAATTCTATGTTGTATACATATGTGAAATGGAATGTCATTACAAAATGATTTGTGTTTAAGCATTGGTAAGGGAATGGATATGTATACAAACAAATGTTTACGCATGTCCATATTAGTGCATGTATTTAGAATATTTTTGACTCTTTGAATGAACATTTTTCATAAACTCTTCTAGAGTTTAAATTTTGCTTTTGAAATGTTTAACAAATTTTGACCCCAGGCTCTGTAACTGTATATATATAAAAAATACAACATACAACCTTTTAATTTTTTTGCTTCCTTTTGTTTATTTCAAATAATTTTATCTGCCTGCTATCTGTCTGTCGAAGAGCAAAGTCCTACACTGACCTTGAGTTTGGCTCAACTTGTCTTTTTACTCAAATACCAGACCAACTCTGTAACTGGTGCATATGCTAATGTTGAACCTTATTTCCATTCTTGTGTCATTTCTTTTCCTGGTTTATACTGTACATTAGTAGGCGACTATTTGGTTTTATCAGGGAGAAGAATTAAATAAATATGAACAGACAATACATTAGTATATGAATTAATAAAAGGAACTGTCACTTCTATGTGCTATCCAGGCACCAGAGGAAGGCCAAAACCGCTCAGGATATCCTACAAATTTGTTCAACTCAGGCTGGATTTTCATCCATATATTTAACTCAACTTTAGCTTTTGGCTTCGTGGTGACTTGCGACATCGACTGATACAGCTGTTTGGATCAAGCGGACTTCAGACGGGAACTGGATAAAAATGTACGTGTTGTGATCTCGTTTTGATCTCGAACATCATCCGACAACCTTTTGAACGGTTGGCAACAGCATGTCGGTGGCCAGGGGATGGTTGGGCCTTCCACCTCATTCCCCTGATGACAGGCAAAGTGCGCAAAGTCCGCTATCTTGCAATGGACCGTGCCAAAACCTTAGATTATGACTGGGTGAAAGAGGCAATCCTGTTCAAACGACGACTGAAGACCCACCTCTTCAGGCTGCACCTCTCCCCATCCCTCCCTTCCCCCCTGTAAATGACTAAACTTAGGGTTGTAACTAGGCAGCTGTTTCATAGGTGACTTAGGCGCATCAACTGTCTTAACGACTACTTGTATTTTTATTTATTTTTATTTTTATTTTTCCATAGATTGCGTTGTTGCCGTTCTCGTTGTTAGTGTTAATCAGTTTAACCATCAGGGTCCAAGTTGAACTATGCGGTTCTTCCCTGCACTTGGACCGGTACTTCTCTCTAGGGGTTTCGTCATACTTGTTCCTGGTTATGGTTATACACTTTGTTGTACGTCGCTCTGGATAAGAGCGTCTGCCAAATGCCTGTAATGTAATGTAATGTTCACCACTGATTCCGACAGGCAACGCTTCCGCTCTGCAGTTTTCCCACCTCCGCACATCTTTGTAAACCATGTACCGAGTGCCAGCAGATTTCAGGGAGGGATACTGCACATTGCTCAGCTGCACACATTACCCATTACTCCTACCCCTTTTGAGAGTTTAGGGATGCATATTTTGAGACCCCTGGATCGAAGTAAGGGGTGAGAATAGCTATATTCTGGTAGTGTGTGATTACGCAACCGAATTCCCCGAGGCGATCCCACTTAGAAACATTAAGGTCAGGCAGATTGCTAATTGCCACATCCAGCTCTTCTCACATGTAGGTGTACCCAGGGAAGTGCTCACTAACTAAGGAACTAATTTCTTCTCAGACCGCCTCAGACAGCTTGAGCACTTGCTAGGCTTCAAGGGCATAAATACCACCTCTTGTCAACTTCAACAAGACGGTTTAGTTGAACGTTTCAGCCAGACACTCAGAAACATGCTGTGAAAGTTTGTGTCTCGAGCAGGAACGGGTTAGGACCAGTGGCTGCTGTACCTGCTGTTCACATACCAGGAAGTACCACAGACCTCAACCAGGTTTTGACCTTTTGAACTCCTCTGTGGCTGTCAGGTGAGAGGACCACTAGAGTGAGGCTAACTGAACACTGTGGCAAGAAGGTTATTTGCTGTGAGAAATCGCAAAGAAGCTTAAGATTTCCAGTGTTCAGTACACACTCCGATGGTTCCACTTGATGGTCAGTAATGCTAACAGGAGACGACCAGGAAGATCAAGAGGCAGAAGACAAATATCTTGTGTCGTCTAGCGAGAGAAGCCATCATAAAACTGCACTACGACTACAGGAAGACCTCAAATGTAACCAGAAAGACACCAGTTCCCCTGACTGCAGTGGAACAGCCACCTACCGTACGATCTGGTGGTATGACTCTGGATCTGCGTCGATTCTTGTCTGAAGTCAGGCCCGGAGTCGCTTGCTATCTGGGAAATCAGAAAATCTCTTCAGCTTGCACCTCTGGTTCTTCACCCTGGCCCTCTAGCACTTTTACCCTGATTAGGTGTAGCTTTGTTCTCTGTTTTCAAAGCCAACGGTTCATATAATATAGATTAATGATCATTGTGCTGGTTTTGTTATTAGTGAAATATTTTAACCATGACCCTGATCATTGCGCTTTAGTTTCTGTTGTAAGCCGCTCTGCTAAGTCCAAGTAAAGTATTTCCTGCTTGCTGATCGTGTAAACTGATTGCATAACCCGTTTAGATTTTTTTTGGCAGAACCTAAAATTGAAAGGGGGCCAGCAGTTAATGTGCTGACCACAGTGCTCCTTGGCATGTGGAAGTAGGTCATCTTGAGGATATGATTTTATTTTCCATTGCCTTTGAGGAAAAGCACTTAGTTATTTACAAACATTGGTGTTCTGTGTTCTGCAGTCTGTGATCAATTTCTGCCTCACCTTCACCAGTATGTTACAGTAGAACAGGTACCATTTTCATGTGCTGTACCTCATTCCAGAATGTTACAGTAGAACAGGCACCATTTTCACATGACGTGCATCATTCCAGAATGTTATAGCAGAACAGATACCATTTTCAAATGCTGTACTTCATGCTGTACTTCATTCCAGAATGTTACAGTAGAACCGATACCATTTTCAAATGCTGCACTTCATTCCAGAATGTTACAGTAGAACAGCTGCCTTTTTCCATGAGTGGTACATCACTCTAGGATTTCAAAGTAGAACTGGTAGAACCTTTTTCACATGCTGTAAGTCACTCCAGGATATGGCAATTGAGTTATATACCATAGATGTATGATATTATGAATTATTAGAAATATCTAATTTCCCTGAGGTACATTCAGCCCTCTGATGTTTCATTGATACTGGGATACAAGTGTTTATGGCAAGTGTTTATTTGAATGGAGCTTCTTCATTTACTTGTCTTTAAAATACCCAAAATATCCCCATGTATTTGACATCACAAAGTTGCTTTTGAACAGAAAAGTATGTACAGCAATTGTGGCACATGAATCGTAAGTACAAAACAGAATCAAACAAATTAGAAGAAATACCAAGTAGAAAATCAAGAAAAGAATGGAAACAACTATTTTTAAAATTTTTGTCTGTAATGTGTTGACACTGAACTACACAAGTTACAAGCACAAAGATCACAGGAATGGTACAGTTTGCCGAGATGGGATCAGTGTTAAGCCTAATGTCACTCTGCCCCATGCTGTCACCACATACTCATCACGAGAGATCCAGCTGTCCAGTACTGTACATACAGCATGGGAAATCATGTGATTGCGCTCAGCTCAAATCCCAGTGAATCTCACCTTTTCCAATGCACATTGAAATAATTCTCACCTAGATGACAGCCAAAAGCCCTTGTATAGGAGTAAAAATATATATCACTTTAACTTTTCCTCAAAAATCTTATATTTCAACATAACCTTGAAACATCTGTTTTTTGGTTTTTATATCTTCTTTTCAAGAGCCGCTCTTTCTTACTATAATTATGCTTCTGTTTCTGCCATTTCTAGAGAAAATAACCAACAGCACACATTAATTTGTGATTTCTGAATGAGCATTGTTGACAGAACAGATCAGATCATTTTGACAACTGAAAAAACCAAGGTGAATGGCGAAACCAGGGAAAAAGCATGATGGCATACACTGTAGCATGAGCAGGTGGATTTTCTGTGAATGTAACATGTTAGTAAAGAACCTAAACTACTGAATGAGGAATAATAATAATAATAATAATAATAGCCAGTACCAGAAACTTACTCAATTAAGTTAACAAAAAATTTAAGTTACTTACAAAAACTTTAAAGCTGCCAATCTGTTTTTTTGCAATGCCATTATCAATGTGATCGTATTAATAATTATAATATACCAAAGTTGTAAAAAACAGGAAAAAGATACCTGTATGCTTTTAAAGTGCTGGAGAATACAATTAAATATTTATATTACTGGTTAAATTATATACTGCACGAGGCATCTTCATCTGAGGAAGCAATGAAATTCGCACTTTTAATTATTTTCTTTATATTTGAGAGTTCATTTTTTTGTGCAATACTCCACCTTGTGGTGGATAATGTGAATTTTAAAAGTATTTGGACTTCGGTATTTTAAAGTACATTGTGGTAGTTCCAAATATGAACTGTAACATCATTGATGCTTTAATGTTAATCAAAGGGATCTTATGGAAAAACATCAAAGTGAATAAAATATTACCATAAACTGTCAGTCTTTAGTGTATGTAATATGCCAAAGCTTCGTATGGCTGTGTCAGAGTGAATTATGTAATGACTCATTTAATACTTTGTTAACATTTAAAGATGTGCAATACGAGCAATCACATAAAAAATTCTTGAATAATGAACTCTGAATAATGTCAACACAAATCCAGACAATGCAGTGCTGTCACATCACATGAGTGTGCATATCTTCAGAATCCCTTCTGAAAAGTTGGGTGCAAATCCAGTCCTCGAATATGTCTAGACATCCATGCAAATCAGTGCCCCATTTGATCACCGAGTTACCACGTCCTATTTCCCAAGCATTCAAACCCCAGCTGAATGAAAGACCTCCATATGCAGTGCCGCTATGAGCAATGACACCGCATGCTGAATTCAATCATAACTTACTGGGCCGGTGCACTGGTAAAAGAAACACAAGTAACCTGGCTTCTTGTCCCCAAAAACACTGTATAGCTAAACAAACGTTTAAGTGCCGCTGTAAGGTTCTTGAGGTAGTTGCGGCGTTTCATCTATGGTAAGAACGAGCTCTTCGTGTTTGGCGGTCTCCAGGCAGCTATTGTGATTATGGGAAATGTAGGCCATTTCCACTAAACTCGGTCGCTCGCTCATCTCGCTTATTTGATTCAGGCTGCTGGTGATACAGTTTATGTCGCTTTTACTGCTGTTGTTGGCGGGACGAGGACCAAACACCCAGTCTAAAGAGAGAGAGAGAGAGAGAGAGAGAGAAGACATCTGTAACACTGAAGCCTTTCACAAAGTACTGATGAATTCATAGAGATTAAATACGCATACATCTGGGGTAGCATTTATCAGTTTCAATTTGAGTCCTTACTAAAGTCAAGCTTAATACCTTCAGAAGAGCGCATCACTCAGTTTAGTGTTTCACATACCTGAGTGTGAGTATTTTCTGAGGAAAATGCTAATCAACAGTCTATAAAACACAATGGTACATGAACAGAAGTGAATGTTGTAAATATTTACGGACAAATTGCAATGTGTTTTTTGTTTGCATCCTGATCAAGGTTGCTTTAGGCTCTTTTTTTACAAATGATAGTATGTCTAACATTTTTCTCCTTTGGCTACACTCCATCACCTCACAACCCTAACAACCTGAACAGTTTTCCTATCTTGGGCAGTGTATTCAAAGCCCTAACAATAATGAATTTAGGAATTTGTTCTCTGCATTCCATTTAGGTTGAAATAAGGGAAAACAATACTATGTTATTGTCTTCAGATATCATTCATTCAAGTATGTCGTCAGATACCAATTCAATTTACATTTGGGCAAGAAAACAGCAATGTGATATATATCATAAAAGTAATTTCTTATATGCAATAGATAAGTACATTTCAAGGATATTTTACTTCTTACTTTACTTTGGACAGCAGATTCCAAAGAACTGCACTGCACAGCAGTGCTGTGGCTCTAGCTTGTGCCTCCCATAAAGACATCAGTCACATTTACACATTGGACACAAGCAAGAAAATAAATAAATAAAATAAAAACCAGAAAGGGGTGGAGAGGAGCGCACTCGATAGGTTTGCACGCCATTCAGGGAAGAGGGACGTCTCAGGGGCTCTTTAAGTGCCTGTGGTCAAAGCTTCAGCTTGTAAACTTCACTAGATAGTCGAAATTTTTGGGCCTCGTCAATACCTTGAGGTGATTCTCCTGCGTGTGGAAAATGTCATCTTATTGTGTCATGGGAGTGGGCAGTATTATACATTTTCTTACACTGCTGTCACAGGATAGAGTTACTATCAAGATCAAAAGTGCAGAAAACAGATTTAAATTTACAGAAAATATTTTTGCAGGAACCTGATATTCTATTGTATAATATCCCCTCATATACCATTAATCCATCTGTTCTTGCTTTGGTTGTCATTTGATATTACATTAAATGTTATTCAATAACGGGCTCTTTGTATGAAAGAGCTACACATGTACTAGTTGTAGCTTAATGAATAAAACAGTGACATAAATAATTAGATCAGTGGTGTCAAACTCGTGCCATGGAGGGCCGTGTGTATGCAGGTTTTCATTCCAGCCTCAGATCTTGATTATATAATTAGTTAAATTATTTGCTGAATTAGGGATGCAGGTTTGTGCACAATGGTGTCTAAATAAAAATTTTCTTATATTCTGTGCTTCAATGCAGTTAAACGCATATGGCTGAATGAGTAATTGGACTCAATTAAGGCAGCATTAATTGGTTGGAATGAAAACCTGCATACACACGGCCCTCCATGGCACGAGTTTGACACCACTGATTTAGAACCTCTAATGAGCCTAACCTGCATGCTTTTGGACTGTGGGAGGAAACAGGAACCGGAGTATCCGGACGAGGCCCACGCAGACACAGTGAGAACATTCAAACTCCACACAGAATAGCTGTGAGGCGACAATGTCACCCACTGTACCACCTTACTACATAAAATAAAAAATATTGTATATAAATATATATAAACCGCCTATGCAAACAATCGGACAAGTTAGCGTGACACTGAATAAACGTGCAAAGCATTTCTAGTAGCCTATGTAGGGCTATACATTTCGATTGGCACCTATGATAGACGAGATGCAAATCTGTATCTCATTGGTCGGCCACCTGCTGATAGACGGCATGCAGATCAGTATGTTCACCTGTATCAATTTCCTGATCATATACGTTAATTGAACAATTTAATACTGCGATTAGGCTATTACATTTCCCCCGAAAGATCTAAAAAAAAAAAAAACCCTCACGTCCCTCACGTCTCCTGCAGGACCAAACGACCGATGCGTTTAAATCTATATCGCATCATTTGCATGTAGACGAGTTACTGCGACAAGGTTGTTTCTGTAGGACAATATGCGTTCGGGTTGGAATATACAGAACTAAACAATTAGGGGTTTGGGACGCACATTCATTAGAACGGAACTTTCATTGGTGCCTAAAATTCAGTCTACGCTTCAATTCCACTGTCCTCATGAATGTGCACTGGGAAGTATAATCACGGTTTTGCACAGAAGTTAATTTACTAAAAAGGCACCGATGAAGTATACTCAAAAAGAAAACATTCTTTCTCTTCAGAGTTGCGTTGCACGTGATCAACAAACGCTACAAAGGCATGTGCGCAACTGCGCGCAGACATACTCGCTATTTTAAACTGGCCAAGTTAACTATGATATGGACAAAGTAAAATTGACCATAATGTATTGTCAAGGTAGTACCAACTAAGCCGACATACCAAAAGCAATTCAACCTGAAGACTCACCAAGGAAGTCATGGACGAGATCCTTGACCAGATGTCCAACAATTGCGTATGCCACTGCGACCACCACCAACGCTGCCATGACCAGGTACAGAACAGCTTTGGGGAGAGGAATTGAATCCCTGGGCGGTGATTTATAGTCCGTGTAAGGAAGGTCATTTTCGGAGTAGTACTGAAAAAGGTGTTCCAGTCCCGAAGTGTGGTTCGAGTTCAAGGGTGGCTTGCTCGCGCTCATACTACTTAGGTCAGGTTCCAAGGCAGTCACCATTGAACTTGTAGTAACCTCTACATTTTCGATGCTTTGCTGAACAACACCTGCGGTTTTATTTACGAGCGGTAAGATCTGTGACAGGAAATAGCTCCAATCTTTTATAGCACTGGTATTGCATGAAAACATGATGCCCTGTGTGTAGCCTATTTTTACTTTACTGTAATGACCACTATGAAAGTCATTACTACTGTAAGTAGGCTATATCTGTCTGTTTTAATCTATCGTTAACAAACGAAAATCATAAGAAACAGCGCACGTACTTATAAAAAGCATTATGGACCTCTGGTGACAATAATTGTAATATTGTTTTTTCAGTCGAACAAGTTTCACCAGAAATACTATATAAGATGCACGTGTTGCGTTATCTTTTTAACTAGGCTACGTCGCAGCTAACCTGTCTAGTCGCCAATATGGTCATTGGCGACGTTTCAAAGTCACAGGCAAAATAGGCTAGGTGACAAACAACAGGGGGACATGGAAAATAAAATAAAAAACCCTGCAAGTGAATATTTCTGTTCTATTGTGTAATTGAAAAAAGCCATACCTCTGTTCGATTAACAATGAATTATGAAGAACACATGTTACAGCTGTCAAGCGACCGTCCAGTTTCTTGTGAAAGTAATTGTTATTTCCATGCAAGATGTTTAAGTCCCCTGGTAGAACAGACGAGATGCAGTGTTCGGTTCCAGAGCCAACAGTTTTCCACGACTGCACAAGATTTTTCTTTGGAACACAAATGCTTGTAAAATCAGCAGGCTACGCAAAAACAATTCAAAGTCTGCCAGTGCAGTGCCCCTGCTCTCCTGCTACACACAATACCATTTTGAAGCTAGCTTACATTGCGCTGCGTACGTGGAGATAAAAGAGATGGTCTCATCTGTTCAGCGCAGCTGCGCCCAAGGTAAGTCGGGTCGCAGGCACTGCTGCGCTGGCGACAGCGCGATTTCTTTCAGATGTCTCCTAAATTATAAGGGAAGCGAACGCCGTCCAATACTGAATTGTGAGTGGGATCAGCGTTCAGTCGAGGGAGAAGAATTCATACTTCTTTTTTTGCACGGCTGCAGTTATACCCAACAGCAGCATAGGCCAATATCTGGTTTATGGAACTTAACGTTTAACTTTGAAAACGCAGCATTGCTCGCGTTTTTCGGCGTCTCCTTCGTTTCATTACTTCTGGAGAAGCATGGAAAAATAATAGCGTCGTTCTATCAAACGCATTTATTCATTATTTTACTTAATCTGAAAACTTAAACTTTTGCCATTAAATATTTATGATAGAAAAACATCTTCTTTCTAGTGTAGGTGCATGGTCACTACTGAACGAGACGGACAGGGAATCCTACTACATCTGGCTAGGGAAGAATCACAATTCATTATTACTCATGGTTTCCAGTAATACTCTGCACAAGCTGTCAGCAGAAAGGACTCAATTATAGTGGAAAGGCGCACGACGAGGAGTCGCGTGATCAGGTCTGCGATCAGATCCTCTGGCCAACCGCTAAGAAGCAACGAGATGAACCTGTCACAGCAACACATTTCCAGTGTTTTTCACCAGGAAACGCTGGATTGAACATCAGGTCTCTCTTCTATAGGCTACGGTACCATGAATTCGCTGAACACAAATGTGGTCTAAAATTGACAGTCTTCTCTTCTCTGATAATTACTGCTGTAGGCCTAATAACCGTTAGACGAAAAGATATCGAAAACTACATTTTTGGGGCCTTGTTTCACATAATGTGTAGTGACTGTTATTTTGCTTGACATAATTTAAAAAAGGATTTGTTTGATGACTCAGTGTCCATTTTGTAATTGGAAGAAAATAAACCTAGCTCCTAATAACAAAACATCTAAAACAACTTCACTAATAAATAAATGCACCAGTCATTTTTGTTAAACTCAAAAAAAAAAAACAAAAAAAAACTCACCAAATAAAATCCTTGTCATGATGCCAGGAGACAATTACCTTGTGTTCCACGCCTTCTGTAACATTGCAATCATGACTGAACTGTGCCAGCAGAGGAATGGTTCATTGTGAACAGCTGTCATTCAATTCATCTGTCACCTTTCAGCACTGCTGCTGGATATTGTCCTGCTGCAGCCTTCATAAATTAAGTGCTGCTAGCCTACATGGGTTTTGTAGTCTCAGTGTCCCATTTTCAGACATGCTGAGCTGACATTGTTATGGCTTAGTGTCTTTCTGTCTGATTCCCTTTTTAAAAAAAGATGATATGTAGCCTCTTTTCCAGGATTAACTTTTCATCTGTTTTTTGATGAAAGGTGGTGTCATCAGAGGAGACAATTTTCTGAGCAAGGTTGAGGAAAGAAAGAAAAGGAAATCTATCATGAGCTATCAACAGTCATTCATTGAGTTTTGTTGTTTATATATTCGTATTTTCATGTCACTTTTTGACAACTGGTAATAGGGGTTGGGCCAAGAAAAAGCAAATAATGGAGCTTCATAACTTCACATTACTGCTGTTGAAAATGTGCTTCTTTTTAATTTCCTGTCGGGTCACAGATCATCTTGTGATTGTTGATTGATCGGCTATCTTTTGTGATGCTCAGTATCCTTTTTTTGTTAAGAACCTCAGCACCCCCTACTGCCCCCCTCCACCCCTACTTGCACAAACACACATGCTCTATCTCACACACACGCACACACACACACACACACACACACACAAACACACACATATTATTGTGTGATAGAACTAGATTCAATTAAGATCACAACACTGGTTTCAAAGAGTGGCTCTAAAAAACTTATTGAAGCCATTGACCCCAGAATGAATCATATCACTGTGACAAAATGACACTGCCAGAAGTTTGTTTACAACAGAACTGAAAGCTGAACTTTTAAAGTTGATGGGATATTTTGTATTATGTCCAAGTGTATCTAATGATTAGTTTTACTGCCAGTCTTTTCTATTGTCCAGTTAATTGGCTATCCTCAGATTCAAAGACATGCTCACTTGCAGCATGTTCTAATTAAAAATCAATCATACTGAAAAGCTTACGGAGATAATTATCACTGCAAGTGGAAACAATATTGTGGTATTTCCCCTTTTAAGACAATACCAGTTGTTTTTAGTGCTTTCTCAAGCAACTAATAAACATTTTTTCATGCATTCTCCTACAGTTTGGCTACGATGAAATGACGGGGTGTTCATTGGTCTAAATCCTAGGTTCCCAGATCTGGTCATGGAGAGCCATAGGTCTGTTGGTTTTGGTTTTCCACCTATGAACAGAATGAGTTTTAAAACATGGTGAGTAAAGTTAGGTAACTGTAATCGTGTACTATAATTGGTCAGTTACATGTTGAGCAGCACACCCTGCAGCCCAGGGTTAGGGACTTGTGTGGGCGGCCGTTGTACCCTTGAGAAAGGTACTTAACCTGCATTGCTTCAGTATATGTCCTGCTGTATAAATGGATGCATGATATGTAAAAAGTTGTGTAAGTCGCTCTGGATAAGAGCATCTGCTAAAGGCCTATAATGTAATGAAATGTAATGGATTATTATGATAAACTACTGAGATAAAAAATATATATATTTAGTGGACATAAAGATCCTGGCAAATACTCTAGGATACTTCTACCTTGCAGTACTGTGTGAAGCGCACTTTAAAATCAGATGAGCCTCCGAATACCTGAGAGAATTCATACAAGTGATTGTTTTGAAGCATACTTTATTAGTGACATAGCCAAATTATTCTGTTGGTCAGTCCTGTCACTGACTGTTTTTATTGTGTGGTGTCGTTGTCTTTTGTTTAAGTGGCATTCATAAGTGAATTTAGCAGAATCAGCAATTCATGTTTTCATAAGTTTTTTTTGCTTAAAGTTGGCTATGTTTGCAGCACAGAACCATGCATATTTTAACACTGACAACAGCACTTGCGTCTACAGCAAGATAAAATATTTAAGTTCAAGCTTTCTTTTATTCATTCAGTGTCTGGAGTGGCCTTTGAATCCAGCATGAAGGAGATACTCCCCTAAATATTAGATTTTTTTTTTGGTTGAGTGCTTTAAATATGAAGGTCCTCTATGGATGTGACCTCAAAATGTGTATATTGCCTTTGATGGTACAACTTCATTATACAAGTGAAATAATATTGAAGCACACGAGACAGATCCAAAATCCCTGTGTATACAAAAATAATTTATATAAAATTTAGGTTTTTACACTGCAGTAGGCCTCTGGATGCTTTCCTTCCTCTAGAGAGCCTGATTAGTCTTTCCTGGTGAAATTCACAGTGACATAAACTTGTCTTTTTGATACTAGATCACCGGGGCGTGATTTTTAATGTCCACGTATATCATTTCTTCCATTTCAAGTGCTTTCACGTTTTAATTTATCGCTGAGAGCAGGCCAGGCTGGCAGTTTGTTCGCTCTTTATTCCCTCAAGGTTGAGGATGTTGTGTGCCAGGTAAATTCCTGATCAAGAGCTGCGCTGGAATTTCCTTATGAGATGTCAGAGTGATGTCTCTAGGCTAGCCTCAGAAAACACTCTCTCGTTGAAATGCCTTTGTACATAGCCATTTTAATAATATGTCACATTATATACAGTATGTTATGGTAGTATTTTCATTACCAATAGTTATGTTGCATCCTCAAAATTTTTTAACCCGAGGAAGAAGGTCTCAACTGCATATCGGTAATCTGTAATAACTTTGTAATTATTTAGGGCGACATTTGTCTAGCAAAAGCTATAAATTGCCTTCAGGAAACACCACAGAGTTAATGTTTCTGTACTAGTGAATAGTGAGATATCTGGGACGGAGTCAGATCTTACTTCACATTATATTATATTGCAGCATTTAGCAGACACTCCAGAGGGACTTATGCAGGTCTCATTTTTAAATTAGATTGTTGTTATCACTATGCCTTGGAAATATATATTTTGAAATATGGCATGCCAATAAAGCATTTGGGGGGGGGGGAGAGGGGGAGAGAGAGAGAGAGAGCAAGACAAAGAAAACTCTGCAGTCACTGGCTGTCGGAAAGGAAAACCGCATACATTTATTTCAGTTCAGAGCCGTGGTTGCTGGTGAATTAATTTGTGATTCTGTCCACGCCACTGAGTAGCCTGTTCTGCTGTACAGGGTTAATGTGATTGTTGGGAGGAATAACAAGGTGACTTCAGAGACCACTGCCTCCCTAAACTCTGGGTTCATTGGTGCAGCAGTTGCAATATAGTGACAGGATAGGCAGGTCCAAACCTCAGAAGAACACAGGAGCATTTGGGTCAAAGAGAAAAAAAACAAGGGGGAATAAAATAGGACCTTTATCCTGTTCATTCTCTCTTCTTTTCAAGAATGATTTGGATGGCGGTGGACTTGCTGTGATTCAATATAACAAAGCGTGGTTTGTTGTAATAATGTGGCATAACCTTAATTCACCAAATCAGAGAACAGGAGCATTCTGAGATAATCTGTTGTTCAGGAGCTATTCTGCAAAGAACCATAATACACATCAAGTCAAAATTCATAAAGCTAGCATCAGTATAAACCACAAAATGTGCTATGCCAACAGTAAGGAAATTACGTGAGAAAAGAGTGGTAGGGTAGTGGGTTGCTTTGTGTAATTTAAATGTTTATCAAATTTGAACAGCAGGGTTTGAACTGCAAAGCTGGTTAAACAGCACAAAGAGATATAGAGGTATGTTGGTTCAATAAATGGTTGGTTCAAAAAAATAAAAAAAAATAAAAAAAATACTTTGAGGGTCACGGCTGGGATGATAATAAATGGCCCTGTGTTGTGAATGGATGATGATGAGGATGATGACGAGGATGAGGATGAAGACGAGGATGGACGTTGTCCTTTAGCCGTGACAGCGGCCGTTGTGTGCCAGGAGGCCTCGGGCGTCTGTGTGTGGGCGGGGCCGCGCCCTCCCTCCCTCCGTCAGCCGCTCTCAGCCAGCCGGTGTCAGAACGGCCGGAGAGAAGGTTAAACACGCCGTTAATAAGAATTATTGAAAAAGCGCTAATCGGAAGAAAATGAGTTGCAGCGTCGGCCGCCTCGCTTAGTATGGAAATTGGAAGCTATAAATAGCCAATCAGGCTTGTCGTGGCCCTTTAGTGAATGCCAGCATTAGTGAATGCACTGATCTGACTTGTGAATTTACTAGGGGGCTGGTTTTTTGTATCGCGCACTCATAAATTACACAGTTAGGTATGACTCATGAGCTTCAGGTAATCTGCTAATCAGGAGGCAGGGAAACAAAGTTTGGAGGGCAGTGTGGTGAGACTGATAAGCTCATTTTGCCAAGTCCTGAACGTTGGAATGCAGATAGTGCACATAAGCACACTGTGATATTATCATAAACAAACAGACTACAAACAGCAAAGTTCCAAAGAAATGTATTTGATGTATTTTTCTGTATTTAATAAGCATGCCAAGCCAGCTTCTGTAAAAATACAGTATGTAGTGATTTATAGATCATTATTGAGTTTGAGTGAGGCGGGTTTCCATTTGTAAATTTTTGAAATAAATTATTAGTTCACTTAAATTAAAACATATTACCACTTGTAAATGCTGTCCTAAAACTATTTTTATAATCGTACATTCTATTGTCAAATATGCTTAGGTTACAAGTGTCAGAAGAAAATCAAATATTTTTGCTCAGTTATCTTCTCAGTGGTGCGTATGCGCCTCAGTTTCAATACCTCTAAATAATTCAAATATTACTGCTGTTAGAAGATTAGTCATTGTGGAAACAAACTCTTGTCCAGACAGCATAGTAATAAATCTTGAAGTTTTCTACGTTAAAATCTCAAGGCTGAAACGAGGACGAATGATCTAATGTAAAAACAAGACGGCTCTTTCAACGAAGTTACGCAAAATAAAAATAAATAAAATAAATAGCATTACGGGCCCAAGTACACCGGGATACCAAATGAAAGAGTCTGATGCAGAGTGACAGAGGGTAACGTCGAGGAACCCTTTACTTTAGAAGGCCCTCGCTGCTCAGTCGCATGCGTGTACACACCGTCCCAGGCATTGGTAGTGACAGCCACTTCAGCCAGCAGCGTAAAGGCTATGCCACTTGCAATTCAATCTGCCCCGATTGCTTCAGAGAGCATCCCCAGTCGTTCCCCGTGGGTTACCGATAACACTGCAGCCACTCTACGGCTAGCTGCGGACATTGCCTCCTGTACAGAGCAGCTTCGTACCCCCTTGCAAATACGGTGTTGTTGGAAAAAGCATTCTCCCCCTTTCAAGATTTCCTCTGTTATTCCATATTTAATATCTGAAATTTAATTTGATCGTGGCATAGTGCGCTTGTGGAAACTTTGTGGTGACTACTTCACTCCGATGAGAATGGTTCAATATGAATAGATGCAATCAAGCCTGGCTGTGTTCAATCAGCTGAATCTAATTATCAATTAACCTGGGCAAATTGGTTGTTTGAGGAACTAAAGTGGCAATTACTTTTTTCACATGGGTGTTTTGATAACTTTTTAATAAATGAAATTATTTTTGAAATGTGTTTTGTGTTTATGCAGGTTTCCTTTGTCTAATATTACATTTCGTCTATAGATCGGAAAGCATTCAGTGAGACAGATATACAATAGCACAGGAAATCAGAAAGGGGGCAGATGCTTTTTTACGTGACTGTATGTAGCAGCAGTAAGGTAAGGGTAAACCTCTCATGAAAAAAACAGTTCATTTATTCAGAGGCTCACTGTCAAAACCAGATTGCAAGCAGACAAGAGAGCTGCTAAGGTGTCCTGATACCATCTCTGTATATATATTCCCCTCTTTCATACACAGAGGAATATATCAAGATGACCCACACAACACTGTTTTGTTCTTTGGTCGACTTTTCTCCGTGATTTGTTTTCCAGTCCCCAATCTCCACCCGCCAACAAACACTTTTTAATACCCGCTGTTCGTTTCCACCAGACTAAACGTAAGTACAAGAAAGCTCACCTGCTGTACAGCCATTCTGCATACGTACTGGTGTGATTTTTATAAGGGCCTTCGCAACTCGCTCTACCATTTAATCCTCAGATCCCCTTGAAGGTCACATTCCTGTTATTGTCATGGTTGTTTTGGAAATCAGACTTTCATAAATATGTGTGTACCTTTGCTTGCAAGTGGGGCGTGCGGAAACGAGAGTCTGTGGAGATAATAGCCTCGATTCACGCGGCTGTCGTGGATATTAGTTAAGCCTTTAATTGACATTGCTTCAATGAAAACAAACCATAAACGGTTTCCAGAATCTATTACAACGTGCACGAATGACACCCACAGCTCCACAAAAGGGAATATAACGTAAACTCTGCTAGGAGTACCACACCTATAGAGGCATGTGCTGGCTGTACTCTTATACATCCGCTCAACTGTCATCTTTAAGGCACGTGCTCAGTGGATGGCAGCGTTGTGTAAATCAGGATCTAATGTGAGCTGAGAAGAAGAGGAACTGTGCTTGTTTTTGTCTGGCGGAGAATCCCAGATTATAGGACCTGGCTCCTGGTGCAAGGCAGGTGATGGGGGGTCAGAACGAGCGGGCCAGGTGTCCGGGGTTTTCCTGCGTGCTCTCGCCACTTTGGTTTTTGTAAGAAGCTCGTTATGGCACGCAAAGCGGAGTCAGGTGACCTCTGTGCCAGTGCTCCAGTGAAGGCAGGTCCCATCATTTCTGCACATCATCTGCTGTACACAGCCCCATGGACCCCCCAGAACAGCGCCAAGCAGGCAGCTGGTATGGGTCACCCTAACCCACCTATACTGAGCGCCCCCGCCCCCCTGCACTGCCAGCACCACGCTGAGTGGTTAGAGAGGGGTCACACCTGAGCTCCTTCCCTGGGACGCTTGCACAGTGCATTCATGTCCCCCCTCATACTAATACTCAGCTCCCCTATTGACCCATTTGAGACATTCCACTGTCACCGTTAACTTCCTTCATTTACGAAATAGTGATTTCTGCGGAAGAAAGTCTGTATGCCGCAACTGGCTCCTTTTCATTTTGTTCTCGCCTTATGTGCTGTTGCCCCGACAGCCCCGTGGTGAACAGACACTTCATTTTGTTTTCCAACTGTCGCATTCACGATTTCACCCTTTACCAGGACACAGCGCCGGTGAATGTTTCGTCTGGCGTCGTGCACTCCCTCGAACGGATCTGCTGAAAAAGTTCATCATGAAGTCGGAAGAGAGTCCCGCAGTGCTCATTTCTTGTGTAGCCGCGGTACACCGATAGCTAAAATCACGCCGAGGCATTCACTAAAAGAGCCTAATTTAGTGAGTGAGGGCTGGCGGGGACACGGACGGCCACCTCCTGGTGCTCGAAATTGAGCTGCAGTCTCCGATACTGCAGAGAAGTGGCATTACCACATCTAAAAGGTCTGCCCCCTTAATGAGGCTGCAGGGCTTCCCTGGTGGGTGCTATTCCAGCGATGTCACACTGCCTGACAGACAATCACTGTTACGCTCAAAGAACCGCAGTGACCACTGTTTCGTCCTTTTTTCATCGCCTCATCAAAATCTCCTCTTAACTCACTGTTCATGTTTGATTACTTTTGAAACCATATAACAAAGGCCACTAGCATATGCATGACCAGTTATTTTGTAATATTACAGCCTGAAAATTAATCTAATAGACAGAAATTCTGAAAATTACAGTTCTTCAAATTTCACTAATCAGGAAGGTTAATGTACAATGTTGTATTAGGTTTAGATGTTAGTGTAGCGATTAGACATGAAGTGATGACAACCAAACTGCATGAAATATGAATCATTGCTAGTACAGTACTGTCTTATTCAAAAGCTGTCTAAAACGGTTTTCCCTTTCTCAATAACTTCCCTTCATACTGCATTTTAAATGAAACGCAAGAACGGAAACCACATTTGAAAGGTAAAGGGATTAAACATTGTTTTACAGCATTATCTTCATGTTTAAAGTTTTTTCAAGCATCATTTTCTTATATGTTTTGTTCATTCAATATAAATATTCATATTATTATTTGTGCAATATAAATCATAATGGAGGAGAACATCTTCTATTCAATTATTAAATGATAGCAGGGAATGATACAAGTTGTACCATAGGGCTACAGTTTGAAGAATGAAGCTGTGTTAGATCTGAAGTTATCCAGTGGATCATGGCACCAGTTCTGCCTGTCAGAGTTATGCATAGACACAATTCACAATTGTGAAGAAATGAGTCGTCTGCATACGGCAAAGCATGCAGTGAGCAAAGATAAAATGTAAATTCTTGTCATTATGGGTACTTACTGTAGTACCTTTCTTGTGAAAATTGTTTTTTTACCTTGAGACCAACAGAAGGGACGAATGAATTAAACTATGACAGGTTTCGTTCTGTTACTCTTGCCTGCGACACAGTCATCCCCTTGTTGAGAAGCCAGCAGTTTTGGGTGGCCTCCTGGAGCCTCCAGAAAGGACAGTCATTAATTATCAGGGCTTGTGAGGAAGGCAGTGCACATCACAGGGCCTCTGCTCGAGTCGCTGCAGAAGGCTGCTGTCTCCCATAAAGCTGGCTAGCTTACTGACTGTTTTATGGTGATCTTAGTGATTTTACAGGCGAAGCATAGTGCCAGCTCATCTTTTAAGCTTAGACCTCTTTACAGCTCTAGATTTTTGTTGAGAAGCTTTTTCTGAGCAGCTTTGAGCATAAGTTGTGCTCATAAAATCGTCCAATCTGACTGAACTCATTAGCAGCACAAATATGGCAACTAAAATGTTTTATATTTGATAATTCATCAAAGTATTATTAATTTTATTTGACAGTTAAAGTTATAATGAAAAGCAGTGTAACAGCACAAGGGAAATCTTTATTGCTAATTTTTCATTAAACTGTACACATTTCATTTTACTCTTTGTATGATCATATGCTTCACCTTGAATCCCTCCAACCAAATATAGCTCATAGTCCTGTGTCACAAAAGAAATAGCAGTACTGAGAGGGTTCTGACATACGTTTGTGGCTAACTTATTGAAATGCTTTGCTGACTCAGTCTCCGTGTCCCAAATGGAATGTAGAACATAAAAATACAATTTGAATGCGGTGGAATAATATACGAGTACTATTATAGAATATCAGTAGAACAGTAAAAAAGTATTTTTCCACTGTTACAGAAGTCCAGTGTTGTAGAAAAAGTACAATGGGTGTAATGACCCATAACTGATTAAAAGGCATTATGGTTTGGTTCTTATTCAGGAAAATACACTATTGGGAACAGTGAAATAATTGGCAAACAGTTAAGTGTTGGACTTTTGTGGAAATTTAAATCTCCCAAGATCATGGCATGAATTACATCTAGACCAAAAGTAGGCTACTGAAGAACGACTTAAGATTACACAGAGACAGAATGCAACAAAACAATAAAATATAACTTGGGCTGTGAGGTCAGACATATTGACAGGGTATCAGGAATTTCGGAGTGAATTTTCTGCTACCCACGTTGGAAGCTCACCACACGAGGAGCCGAATATCCTTTCTCCCCCCTCGTTCGACCCCGACCATTCTACGACCTTGTGTTGTGAGGGGAGATCCTCAAACCGTGACTGAGCTCATACAAACGTTATCTTTCACTCCAGTTTTCCTACAAACTCCCTCTGACTCCAAGCCAAAGATGATCATTTCCCGCACGTGTTATGCTAACCACACGGTGGTTTGATGGGCATTAGGTGTCCTCTGCAGCGTGCTGCCAATGGGCGAGACCCCTGGCGGCATCTCCGTGCTCTTTTCCCTGCCAAGGTGCGTCCCTCCTAAGCCTCAGAACCCTTGTTCTCTCTGCCTCCCTCCCCCTCTCTCCACTAGCAGCAGGAGGGAGGAGGAGGGAGGTGGGAATGAGAGGTAAACTCAAACCGGCCGACCTTTTTCCCCGCCCGGCACAGCTGATAGGAATGTCACTCTGATCAATACCGCATTAATGCATTCTCCTTGCGGCCTCACCGCCCGCTCCAAGGGTAACCCGTCCGGCTCTCTCACGCGGCGAAGTCATTTCATTTTTTTTTTTTTTACGTCGCCGCCGTCATGAATCATTAAGCGCTCGATCGGTCGGTCTCTTGATCCACTTTAAGGAAAAAAAACGCGCGTGAAGTTCCCAGTCCAATCTCACAATCTGCTGAAGCAGAACAACTTAAAAAAAAAAAATCTTAAATAAGAAATGCATTTTACATTACAATACATTTCGTGAAATCTATATGGAAATATACAAAATATTTGGCTGGCCACGTTCTTCCCATGCCGTGCTGTCAAAAAAAAAAAAAAATCATAATTTAAAATGAATTAGTTTTTTTTTTTTTTTTTGCATGGGTTAATGCATTATATTTTGTCCTGTGTTGCTGTCTGCATTCTGTTATCTTAGGCCCGGTTTTCATGGAATTTACTGCGGTGTGACAGGACAATATCTGCAGCCGGTGATTTGCGAGGAGCCATAACTACACATTGCAATGTGGAACAACTATAAATTAGCATTAAATCTCATGTCACTCAGATGGGCCCCCATCTCTACAATAATAAACCTGGCTGCAAATGAGTTGCGCAAAAAATTCAATTATAGATAATATCCTGCAACTGCCACGGCAAAAGTTAATGAAGAAAGACTCATTTGCTGGGGGTACAGCACACACTACAGGGGTTATGTAACTGGACTGTAAACCATATTGGACTGTTAAATCTATCATGTGGATACATAAATATTTATTGGCAATTTTTATACATCCATTACTTGTGTATATAATTTATTATTATCATTACTGTCTTTTATTATTGGTAATTTGTTCATTATAACATAAGCTACATTTCAAACATTGTAGCATGTGATAAGAATGACAGCAGTATAATAAGCATTGCTGATTCTTTGTCAGCTATTTAAAAAAGAGACCATCTTTCAATTATAATCTTAAATATTTATAAAACGGCTCTGATTTGATGGTACTGTGAAGGCTTTTAAAACCAAATATGAAATTCTGTCAGGCTTTGTAGACCTGCTGCCCTGAAGTTGTTTTTCCAAGATAAACTATCAATTAATTACCAAATAAACAATCTAATATCATTAGCATGCGGTCAAAATTGCCCCTCTGCTGTTTGTTCTCAACTGATGTTTGCTTTGCTCTTTGTGCTTCTTCTCACACCTGCTTTGCAAAAAACAAAATAAACAAAAAATACCCCACAAAAACAACAACTATTTATTCTGCTATTTTAATGTCCAATTATCCTCTTAATTTCACTGGTAGAAGAATTTTTCTTACTTCTTTGGCAGTCTCCCTCTAGTGAAATGTATTGTTCTCTATTTTTTTCTTTGCTCTCCGATTCTCCTGATGTCTGTGCAAAAACCTATTTTCTGGAATTGAATTACCACATCAAGGGCAGCACGTAGCAGAGCTTTCATGGCCATGACTATGCTGCCTTGTGTCGTCTCTGACCACTCATTTCACCTTAGACTTTTAAACCTGATGCTTATGATGCCCAGTGCTCCTCCGCAGGATGTAAATGTAAGATGATCATGGGTAACCACAATGTAAGCAACCCTCAGCTCTGAGTAAACACATCTTCAGATTGGTGTCATTAATTAATCGTCACCTGGGGTAATGAGCTTTGAAATGAGGAATTCCTCCACAAGCCATATGACAAACTGTGAAATGTGTGGTTACTGTAAAGAACTGACTTTCATTAATATCTATGGATCAGGGAGATGAAGATGGGAGCACAACTGTTTTTTTTTTATATCCAAGCTGAACAAATGTGTTCTTTTGAACCTGAATCCAATTTATTTCTGTAATTATGCAATTCATCAATGTCTAGAGTGTGAAAGTTTCTCATTTTCACATTTTTCAAGCATGTCAAAGGTATAGCCAGCGAATGCTTACTATGGCCTTATCACTAATTTTGTCTTCATTCTCTTAAGTTGTGGACGAACAATAAACCATTTTCCACTCACACCTATGACCTTGAGAACACATGTGTCTACGCAGAGACAAGAAAAAATCATTAAAGGGAAGAGAGGAAGATTTCAGTTCAAAAGATTCCATGGAGGTGAATTAAGTTTTTTAAATGATTTGCTTGATTTAATTCATTAACAGTTTTATGCCTTTCAAGCATTGATGAAGGATTTGAGTACCTATATGAAGTTACTGTGCAAACTCCCTGTATTTGATGTCACTCTATTGCTATTATTGTTCTATGATAGTGAAAAAACACACCATTACAAACCTATTTTTTCCATGAGAAAATGGTTTGATAGGAAAAGCACCAGATCACTTTTGTATTGCGATGTAAAATTTAAGATACTTTTTTTGGGTGTCGCTGTGTAACACATTTTGTCTTGATTAATAACCAAAGAACCAGTATTGTAGAGATCACTGTAAATCCTGTAGTAGCCGCACTACTACTATAACCACTACCTACTGCTATTGCTACCACGACTGCTTGAGTCAGTTACCCTTTTAACATGTTTCTCAAATATCAGAGGTAATAACTGTACAATTCCCTCCAGCAGTGATAGACTACAGTAGCCCGGGGTTTCGAGTGGATATTAATTTGTAGCTGAAGCTCCCAGGAGGCTGTGACATATCAAGGTGTGTAGAAAAGCCATTATTTGGTGTAAATGAATCCAGTTAGCATGCCGTGGTGCGTTGAGTGTGATGTGACCTTCGGGCAGAGAAGCAGCAGGGCATGCGCCCGTGAGACGCTTTAATGTGATTTTCCCACATGTTTAATGACTAGAAATGCGGTCTCAATCAACTCTCAGCCCTCTTAATTTTCTGAAATGTAGTAAAATATAAAACATACTTTATGAATAAAATAAGAAATATGTGAGTTGATGTATTTATGCAAATAAAAAAAAACCTCTTCTGATGAATTTCATTATTTTTAGATTATGGGGGAATGTCCTAATGTAGACATCCATAGTTGTATAATGATGTTCAAAGATAGGACTAGAGGTGATTCAACTACTGAATCATCATTAAATGAATCGTCTCTTTCACAAACAGAACCCTTGTTCATATCTTCCAAAATTTCTATAATTGAAGCTAGGTGGGCAAGTAAGGATGTCAGAGGTCTGCTAGGGTAGGGTGGGTCATCAAATCTTGGCAAAAGGGTTTTGGAAACTCTCATCTAAAATGACCCTGTATGCTATGTTGGCCTTGGTGCCTACAAAAGCCATCACTGGGATTGGGATTTTCACGATCCATAGCCTTTTATACTCTCAGTGTTTTGTTGTCATTCTTGTCTTGCAGTTCACAGAGAGACTGATTTAATCCTTTTAAGCAAAAACCTGCCTGTATTTTAGTAATCAAACGAGTTGCCGACTGTCAAAGGCCTGTTCTCTCGTGGTGAACAACCAAAAAGTCGTGGACTGAAATAACGAGTGCCTAAACTGAGTTCATGCTGCATGTATTTAAACCGGTCCACGTGGCTGAAAATATTATCTCAAATTCACAGGGCGGATAAGTCTTTTCGAAAGCTCGCGCAGTGCAGATGCACTGGTTGCTCTCACGTTAAGCAGATCAAGATAACCGCGGACCAGAATAATTTGAGGTGGGAAGTCTCTCTAATTAAGGCTTAAGAACCTGGCGGCGAGCCACAATGTAAAAGAGCGTAGGGTTTAATATGGGATTATGATGCAAATCAAGTGCTTTAAATAGGAACCGCCATCGCCGCCATTCAAGCAATGGCCGGAGGGTTTAACAGTTTGCAGGACTAACATTCAGGTTTTTTTATTTTTTATTTTTGTCTGTGCTCATGGGGGAATGGTTGAAAGAGCCCAATAATACAATATACAGAATATTTTGTGAGATTATTGCATGGTATTATTTTCATTATTTGAATGCAACATATCATGTGATTATAACAACCTGCAATATATATTTTTTTTTATAAATAATATTTATGTGGGTGCCTACGACTGGTGACTGCTGACTTCTAAAACAGTTTCCTGTGCTGTTTTCCATTCTAATAGGAAAACATTTGCAGGTCATGCATTTATATTTTCCTGAAAATGCATGTCAAAGAAAAAGCAAAACAGCCAGTGAGTGTTGGTGGTGTGTTTGTGTGTGTGTGTGTGTGTGTGTGTGTGTGTGTTTGTGTGTGCCTGTCTGGTGGGATAATTCCAAGCAATTACGGCATTGCAGAAAAATCAAGGATCATAAAGAATATTCATACTGAAATCAAATTAATAAAAAATGGACACTGGGTTACTGAGTGAATGAATAAAATTCACTTTTGAATCATTGCATTTATATAGCACTTTTCCCAAATGCTCAGAGTGCTTTACAGTGATGAGTGGGAACTCACCTCACCCACCACCAATGTGTATAGCACCCACTTTTGCAGGCAGAATGTAGATATGGGACAGAGAGCACATATAAAGACCGATGTAAATATAAAGACCGATGTAAAATATAGACGGGAGAACACATATAAGGGGAAAGAGCAGTTCACCTCATGGTGACAGAAGCAAATATACAAACAGTGGATGTATAAGGGAAAGAGCAGGACAAAGCATCTGGGCCTGTCGTGGCTCATTGAACTGATGGAATGCTAATAAAAGTCGTATGACGACGGCATGCTAAGTGTGCAATTAATATTCTAAGATATTCCGGCACAGCGTGTGCTGGGGACCTGTTTAAGGCGCATTCCTGGCAAAGTGAATGCATTGTCTCCGTGACAGGGGAGATGTCCTTATTAACCTTTCTCCCCCACCTGTTTCCTCTCGCACCGCCGGTGTTGTGGCAGATCGGTCAGTTTGCTCTGGGCTGTACTTAATACCCGAGGCTTTCTCTGCAGCCATTTGTCTCCTGTTTGCTGTCGCCTTCGCGACTGCCAGCCGAGTCATCTGTCAGTAAATAAATAATCTCGCACGGAGACACAGACAAGCTATTTTCTTTTTTGGCAGAAGGGCTAACAGAGTAATTTGGAAAATAATTAAAGGCTTGAGTAATGATTAAGGTTCGGACTTGATTGAACCATCAGTTTTTGTTTTGCTTAGACGTTATGTGCAAGCAATGCATTTCCAGCAAATTACGTTTATGTTATAATTCTAATAAGATTCCGAGCGCCCTGTAAAAAGATGGCAATAATAACAGCTTTTGAATCGAATCTTACCTTTAAAAAAACTCTCAGCATAATGGGAGACTGCCAGAATATACTTCCTCATTCCACCTGAATACCTTTTTGAATGTATTCACCGTTAATTCATTTCGGTCTTTGTTGTCCTGTCCTCACTGGACTCCGAAGGTTTAAGGCCCACATATCTATTATCCCCTCCCCCCCTCTCCCTCCCCCCCTCTCCTGGGTGAGCACTGACAGGTAGATGAAGGACAGAGGCCATGAAAGGGACTCCTGAATGTAATTGGCAGTTCCAGGAATATAGCTCTACATTTAATTATTTGGCAGAGAATAAAAGTAAAGCCAAAGAGTGTTATAAGGTTACGTTGGGGAATCGATTTGCATGTGTTAAAATGGCAATTACTTTATTAAACCAGGCGGCGAACATTATGGCGCCGGCCCTATTTTAGGGTAATAATGCCGGTCCTTAGATATATGCCCTACCCTTTTGTACAGAGGTTCAAGAAAAGCTCCTTTACTTCCTCTCACTTAGCTCTCATTATCGCTGCAAGATCCTGTAATATAATAAAGTGGCCAAGAGCGGGGAGGCAATTTAACAGGAATTAATCAGAATTGTTACATAAATGACCGGAAGCACTGAACGTCATACGTAACTTAACAGCTTACCACTCTTAATTTAAACTTCTCATTACTAAAAAAAAAATGTAAAAATTTTTAATTAAAAGTGTTCTAGAAAAGTGCCTTAAGTTGTTTCAAGAATTCCTTTAGTCTCTAGTCAAGATTACCTTTCGTTCTGGACTCCCTTGTTCTGGACCCTCCTTCTCCTGCCTTTGACTTGCCACTAAATCAAATGGTTTTAAACTCTGGAGCAGTTGTGGTTTCAACTTAAGATTTTTTGAAATGTCCAGCCTGCCGACTGACATCTCATAGGCTCAGGAAGGTTCAGACATCGCTGGAAAGAACCTAAAGACACAAAGCTTATGATCCATTAATATATACTATATATTACTGAACAAGCAGATGATAAGGACCGTAAGGACACAATGCTCTCTTTTTAAAGACAGCTCTTCTGTCCCAAACATTTTATCATTTGAAAAAATATAAATTCTTTTTTTTTTCTAAATCTGATGAGAAGCAGTCAGAAGAGGGGGGGGGGGGCTTTTTTGCGGTTTCTAAAAAGGAGGTCACTTCAAACACCACAGGCCTTTGTGATCGCCGAGAAGGGGTCAGGAAAAGCAATTTGCATTTTAACAGGGCCTCTGCGTCGCGCGTCAAAGTTGCGCTCCGTCACCGGAGATCCCTGAAGGACGGACAGTCTCCAATCGCTTTTGACATTCACTTAATACAGAAGCATCGTGACAAAGGAGCTCGCTGACTGACGAACTGGATTTACGGCACTGTGCCTGATTACATTTTTCATTTTACCACTCCGCTCAGCGCTAAGCCAGCCAAATCAATGTCATACTTCATCATACATGCCTGGAGGTCTTGTGGTAATTACTTCATTATGCAGTGTGTTTTGCTAATTTTTTTTTTCTCACGGGATGCAAATGCATTTAAACATGTGAAACGATATGAAATGATTATCAGCACGGAGCAACATGGACAGAAGTTTGGTACGAGAAGCTTGTATAATGTTTCTATGTAGTCGGCTGGATTAAATCACATAAGCCATTAAATTAGACTGTCAGTTAAATGAGTTAACTTTAGATGTTTCAAAAATAATGGTTTGGATTTTTTCACTGCCATCAAAATGATGAAGAGTAAAATCGATGCATAGATGTATTTGGTTATTATGTAGGAGATTGTGACCAAGTGACCCTTCGTTGTGAAATATAAGTTTGTGGCTTCCAAAGAATATATGGGATTTTCATAAAAGAGATAAACAATATATATATATCTGTCTTGAGATATCATTACCGTGTTAGCATTGATTGGTATTTGGTTGAAGTGAAGAGAGGTGGGACCAAGATTAACACATCCTCACGTCATGGGCGTTCTTCAAGGGGAAATGAAAATGCATCCCTTAAATAGTGGTTTACTATTTACACACCATTCATCATGTGATATTAATTCTTAAGTACTTTTGTTGCCATTGGATGTTCATCTTTTGAACAGTCTGAAGTAACCTGAAGTAAAATATTCTGTTGACATGGTATGCAAAAGCTGATTAACTACACTCCGTTCATCAGAACGATATTATTGAGAAATTCATGAACTAATATAAATATCTCAGCACATCGTGGAGGTGCCTCTGTACTTCTCTCCATCATTGACATTTACAGCTGTCTTATGGAGACAAGCTTATTATTGCCTTCACAGCTGGAAGCTACAGAGGACCGTCCTGCTCGCACCTTCACAGATCCCATTTACACTTGCAGAATGCACATGGCCGCTTGGACCTCTGTGGTGCACTGGGGGGGTCACTCTCTAAAAAAAATACCAATACTTCACCTTTCTATGGTCATCTGAAAGTATTTATATCACTGGGCTTTGAATGTTGTTGAATACTCCCTGAATTCAGTTTCTGAAAATGAAATCCCAGGAAGGAGTAGGTTCGGTTGGCTGAAAAGGGAAAAGGGAAAATGCTGAACATTCTCCACAAGTTATCTTCAGAGTTAAGGCAAGTGTCCTTTTTAGAGCAATTTCCAATTTTGTAAAATGTGGTCTGAGTATCAAGGCCTGTTGTGTAAACTAAGCTATAGTGTCCATAAAAAACTTAAATCCGAAGTAGCTCTGAGTGAAGCATTCTCCAAAAGATAAAGCACTAAGAGTCCATTTCAGACATACGGTAAAGTGCAAGTGCACATTCCTCAAAGAACTGTTTTGTGCAATATAATATCATTTCTTAACTGTGGTTTCTAATAATTTGGAGAAATACTGTGTTTGAAACTGGAGTATTCCAAACTCCAGGAAAAACCCATGATGGATCATCTCCTTCTGTAATACTGGTGTATATTCAGCAGGTGGCGTTTGATCAATGTGATTGGTACGGCAGTCAGTGAGGAGATGTACTACCTGTCATGTTCATATCCGGTGTAAATAGACACATAATCTGCAGAGAGACAAAGGTTAATGACAGAGAGACAATCCATTAAATGATCAATTAATCACTTCTACATTTATCTCTTTTTGCCCTTTCTCCCTGCTTGCCAGCTGTTGGAAGCGCTTACTCTGGTATATTTAGTCGTGCTCTCCTGTATAATTCATCAGCTTTATCTTAGTCACAAAGTTCAAATTTACTTTAGGGTGCATGTTCGGGCGTCTTGTACATTCATTAGCTTCGAAGTGAAAACTTGATCCAGCCCTTCAGAAAAGGGTTATTGATTCATCTTCAAAGGATGCACATGAAATGAGAAGAAAGCCTAATTTCTGTCACTGCCCCCCTTCGCTACTGTCCCCTGAGTTTAATTGGCTGGGTAATTAATTAAATCCTTGCTCTCAAATCACTGTGCTCCACAGCATAAATGGAGCGTAGGGAAATCAAAGAATATTATGACAAATTGGACATTGTGTAGAACGGATTTATTGGATTTAGGAACGCAAACCCCGTTGACGTTAAACTGGTACTGATGAAGACTGTAACCAGTTTTTACCGTCTCCCTTTCTGATAGCACAGCACACCCAAGCCTCGCCCAAGACAAATTTTTGCTCCAATGGCAGAGACATCCTTCTTGTAGCTGATCTTAATCTTACTTGTCATTGTCATGTCAGCCTTGTTACAGAGAAGCTAGGTATCAAAGCTGCAGTTTATTATTTAGTGAGATAAAGCAGTAGTGGTGCGTCTAGCAGACAGATATTTCCCTGTTGAAAGCTTTATCAATTGATAGCCCTTCAAGGAAGGATAAACCAAATGTGCTGAATATAATCCTTGACTAAACAAAATACTATTTGTGTCTTACAATAAAAGAAAATTTGTGACGAATGACAAAAAATGGAACACCCATCATCCACTTGCACTACACATTGTATAGTTCAGCCTTTCTAGCTTGCTAGAACAAGCATGAAGTGAAGGAGTCGGTGTGGAAAGGTATAAAGCTTTCCTGTCCTCACTGCAACGGTCTGTGAGTTATTCCCTGCAGTATCACCTCCTTCACAGAATGTGGCCTGCCACACAACATCCCACTGCAGAGGCTATGGTGCAGTCCCATGTTTACAGTACCCTTTCAAAATATGGTACAGTATATGAAACAACCCTTTCAAAATATGGTACAGTATATGAAATAACCCTTTCAAAATATGGTACAGCATACGAAACAAACCTTTCAAAATATGGTACAGCATACGAAACAAACCTTTCAAAATATGGTACAGTATATGAAACAACCCTTTCAAAATATGGTACAGTATATGAAACAACCCTTTCAAAATATGGTACAGTATATGAAATAACCCTTTCAAAATATGGTACAGTATATGAAACAACCCTTTCAAAATATGGTACACTATATGAAACAACCCTTTCAAAATATGGTACAGTATACGAAACAAACCTTTCAAAATATGGTACAGTATATGAAACAACCCTTTCAAAATATGAAAGCAACCAGGGTTTGTCTGAACGTACAGTACTTACAGTACTTCTGTTTCAGGTTATTTCTGGGCATAGACATTGCAGAAAAATAAAAAAATAAAAATTAAATAAATCAAACAAAATAAAAATAATTGATATAAGTCACTGGTGACGGTTCGAAGTTAGCTGTATTTAATGGGGGAATAGATGCGTTTGAGGGTCAGAGGGATTTACGGCTGTGACAGCTCAACATGGCGCCTCTTACCTCTGCTACGGAAATAGCCCAGACTGACAGCTTTGTGTGGACCCGCTCCATTTTAGTCTGATTTCATGCATCTCTGATTCATTTGAATGCCCCATTTAGGATTTCGGTGTCTGTAATCAGAATGAGAAGGGGGTCCGTGCTCGTGCGGACGCCACACACCTTGCCTCTGTGAACCCTCATTCATTGATAATTAAGATAGCATTTTCTCTTTTGACTTTCACACTTTAATAAGCTGTTTAAAATGCAGATGATGCTAATGCCGTCCAGAATGAATTGTCATTTCAACTTAATTTAAGCACCAGCTTCATGGTTGGGGGTGGAGGGGTGGGGGGGAGAGCTAAATTAGGCTGGAGATTGGTGGTGGATCCTAAGGCCTTCTTTCTATCTGAGAGCACACAGAGCTTTCTCCTCCACATGCAATCCCCATCATTTCTGCAGCTTCACAAACCGCTAACCCACCGTCTGACTTTATGACTTCATCAAAGGGTTACAGAATTAAAGCACCGAGGTTATTCAGCCAGTTAATACTATGGTAATTATTGTAATTAGGTTCTCTATCTTTTCTTGGTGTACTTATCAGGCAGGATTTCCTTATCACGAAGGAAAAAAAAGAATGAAAAGTGTTTCCATTTAAAAAAGTTATTAATATCTAGATGATGTCTGTTGATATTGGCCTAGCAAATTGAAGGAAGAAATAATCAATTTACTCTTTCAACACTGTCATGGCCACAGTGTATATAAGTAACATGGTAGTCTGAAACAGAAAAGCCATTTAAATGAAATTACTTGTTAGCAGAGCATTTTCTGTGTATTATACTTTTCCACAATTCATTAGTCAGATGGCTTTTTATGGATAGAAATAATATTTATGCATAAATATTATGCAGTAAATTTTGACTCTTATTTAGTGCAATACAGTACATGAATTGCTTGTTAACTGACATTATAAATCCAAAGATACAAATGCAGGACTGTTACAGACTGGTTGGGTCGTATAGCTGTTCCAATGTTTTTACGATGATCTACATAGCTATCCATTTTACAACTGTAATGCCTCACAAATTCAGAGGAATATTACTTTAGATAAAACAGCTGCACGTGTCAGATTTTTTCTGAGTGGGCCTAAGCATTTTTGAATGTTACACCAGAATCTCAAAAATAATTATTTGCAGAATAAATCTCTAGAATTACGAGAATCCCAAATTTCACATAATGCCAGTGGCGCTCCTAGTCTGCTGTAAGATGGTTTGCCATTTCTCAAATATTTGTTAATTAAATATCATTGAAACATGGATTATGTGATGATTAGTTGAGTGGTTTTGGGGAGGAATTGAAATAGAGTATAATTAGTCATTTTCCTGGGAAATCATGGTTTTCTCACATTTTTTGTTTAAATCAGATTTATTCCCCAATAATTGTTTTAGCTATGAGCAAGCTTTGAATGCAATTTAATCACAATATCTACAAAGTTTTGCTAGTTAATATTTTATTTGTCTGAATATTTATCCTTCCCGACTCAACTAGATTGTGTGGAATTACACAGGGCAGTGAATTGAAAAATAAACCCTCCAGATCATGATGTGGTGACCAGTTGCTCAGCATTTTAACTTTTAACAATGTACAGTATATTGTGAATGCCATCTTGAAACATACCTACCATATTTATGTGTTTCCCTGGTCTAAGGTGGCATTGCACCTAATTGCACACACACACACACACACACACACAAGAAGAATAGTGTTAGAGAAGCAACTGTGTAAATTAGGACAATAAGGATGAAGCTTGTTTCAGTTTTGCGAAGGTACCGGCAATGAGAATGCAGGAAGAACTGTGGGGGGTCCTTTGAAATGTGTATGCAGAAATGTGAGAAAATAATGCTTTATAAAATTCATGCATATTTTGAGGCTTTTAGGGGCACAATGGTATTTATTATCCATATATTAATTTATGGATATGTACATCACTAGTGCTATAGTGCCATCTAGAGGCATTCATGTAATTTTTTTTAATCTGCTTTTAAAGGCAAAATTATTTTAAATGTTTTTAATCCATTTCCAAAATAAATCTATAAACCAGTTATTGTTTTGAAAAGCCAAAAATAGTTAATGAGTTAACGAGTTAATTAACGAATCACGTAAAGCATATTTATAGTGCATTTACCATTCATTTCCATTTGCTGTCTGATTTAACTTTTAGACTAAATCCATCCTGTTTGTTCGTTTTGCTCTCAGGTGGTTTTATTGTTGTGTGTCTACCCACGCTAATTCAATAACAGCCTGAGGGTAATAAATCATTCTTGACTGATTGCTTAGACAAACATGCAGTCTGCTGATTGCAGTATCCAGATTGCCTCCAGATGGGCGGGGCAAGCCAGGTAACCATGGTGCAGCAGAATTACACAGGAACTCGTCCCCCGTGTGCAATGGGAGGTTTCCACTGCGCTTGTTTGTACATCTGAAACCATTTATTTCAGGCTGAAGTTGTCATGTGCTCATCATTCAAATAAGGGAGTCCATTTCGTGCGGTGGATTCATTGTGCATGTAAGTAATACGCGTGTCTGTAAAATGAGCCTCTTGACCATATTTATTATAAAACATGACATTAAATTATTCTGTATAGAAACACTGAAGGTGGATTTTGTAAATGTGCCACATGCAGGCCACAATCTCTTCAAATGACTTGTTTCTGCAAAAATCAAAATGCCTTTAAAAAAAAAAATCTATTGATATGTTTATTTTTACTTTCCTTTCAGATACGTCATTTGGGTACAGTGAGTCGCAGGGTTATGGCTTCAGACAATACTGCTGGAGCCGACACAGCTCCTCAGCTGGTTGTGAAACTCATTGGCAGCAAACTGATCAGATATTATACTGAAGAGCCGGAAAAGTGAGTCAGAGGAATTAAGGGAAGCGGAAAGAGGGAAATCCATCTCCATTCCCAGATTTATATTAATGCCAAAATGACACATTTCACATCTGAAATTCAGTTCTGTTTCTTACTAAAATTTTCAAGAAACTTGTTCACTTTTACGTACTGTAAGTGTTTAAAGCCTGCCACGATTCTTATATGCATAGTAAAGTCAGCTACATTTTTGATGCAAAAAATATAGTCAGTACAAATTGGACGTATTGCACTGTGTGCCTTCCTCTGTCGTAGGGAAAAAGAAGTCAATAGCGATGCTTCCGGGGAGAGTACAAACCGACCGCAGAATATTGAAAGCAGGGCAGTTAAGTCCCCCCCTGATGAAGAGGGCGTGGCCACACAAACAAGGCATGCGTCGGGTGGGGGGGAGTGGTCCCCATGGCCCGTGCTTCCGCAGGTACTTTGGATGCAGGGCTTTTACCCTTCGATCTTTAGGGAGTGTGACGCAACATAAACCATTGTGTAACCGGCCAAGGTTAATGTTAAATGATTGTGGGAAATGTTCACTGCTAGTATCTTAACATTAATGTCTTTCCAGTTTACAGTACATACACCTGTGTTGTGTGTGCGTGTGTGTGTGTGTGTGTGTGCGTGCCTGTGTGTGCGGTGGTTCCAGGTTCCAGACAGACATTGTGTGACAGCACCCCCTGGGTGTTGCTCACTGGCCTGTACTAATCCTAAAAAGACCCCCACACTGAGGTCTGCTCCCCACGTAGCCCTGAGGCTAAACTCAAGTCAGCTGGGAGTTCGTAGTGCCTCGATGGAGAAAGAAGAGACAAAAGGAACCGAACACCACAAAGTACGCGTTTTTCTCTTTATTACAGGGGTCCTCAATCTTATCCAGAAAGGGCCGGTGTGGGTGCAGGCTTTCATTCCAACCAAACAGTTACACACCTCATACCACCAATCAGCCACTAGAGCCTTTCCTTAAGGACCTTGTTTAGGAGAATCAGGAGTGTTTCTGTGTGGTTGGAACAAAAGCCTGCACCCATACCGGCCCTTTCTGGACAAGATTGAGGACCCCTGCTTTATTACCTTGAAAATATTAATGTTATTTTATCATTAAGTTCCCTAGCGTGTGTAATATTTCACCCTATTAGTACTTACGTAAAATGCAAGAATTTAAGAATACGTACGGGGTGCACAGTTGCTGATGGACAATTCTGTTAAAGGAAGAAAAAGACGTAGACCTCCTTTTCACTGCGGTGTCCGAAGAGCTGAAAGACTGGCGAAAGGAGGCACTGAAGAACATTGAGATGGAGCTTCAAGAACTCGACCCCTCCCACTGCGGGACTATTGACCACTTTGATCTCACCCAGGTGCTCTTCAGAAATGAAGTTCCTCTGAAGCTGCCCACACTACAACTGCTCCTCCATACCTTTTCCAGTTCAACCTGCCCAGAGGAGGTACTGTAAGAATAGCGTCTGTACAATTGACTTGCAAGATTGACATTTCATACAAGGTGTCAAGTCAGTTTTTTTTTGTATTAGGTCTAAGTATTGGTAAAAAGACAGGTAAGCAATTGGTACATGGCACATTTAGATTGTTTGTCTGGAAAATAGCCTCAGCTTTCACTTTGTCTTAATTGCTTTAACATTTTAACATTAACAGATTCATTATAAAGATTTACTCAGTTTCGTCACTGATGCTGTATTAGAAGAGGAACAGCAGGAGAAAACAGAGGTATTTCCTCCACTTAATCCCTTGGTGTTGATTCATTTTTGATGAATAAATTCACAAAATTAGCATGAATGTATTGTTCACAGCAAAATGAAAGATATTCCATGAATGCAAATACGTGACTACATTCCTTGGTTGCAAGTCAAGGTGATCAAGCAGATATTAGAAAGGCTGATCATACATAATTTTTTGACGGGTGATCATACATAATTTTAGATTTACGCAAGCATTTAGAATCTGTAATTTTGCTTTACTCTGCAGTTTGTTTCCATGCAAACTTTGCGGTGTCAATCTCCATTTTCAGTCGGACGTTGGGAATGCGCTGCAGAGATCTGCGAGTGTTTCTGACCCCACCCACAGTGAGCCCCCCCCAGGCTTGGGCCTCCCCAGGGAGACAGAGATCTGGCTGCAGAGGTTCCAAAAAATGGAGGAAGCAATGTGGATGTGTGACAGCCAAAACTCTGGTACTGTGCTTCTCAAACACAGTATTAAAACAGGATGCACCGTCCATTTTGTTTTCCAGCACTGTGTTTTATATTCTAAGAAAATGTTTCTTTTTACAGAATGGGAGTGATACTCAGTAAGAAACAGTTACTGTACTATGCTTATACTGGCCAGCGAAAGAGCGATAACGTAGCACTTTCTGCAATTTCAGGATTCATTGACAAGGATAAGGCGAGACACCTGATTCAAAACTACAATCTCATCTTCGACTTGAACCTGAGCCCAGTGAAAATTGATGAGGCAATCCGTGGTTCACAGTCAGAAAGCAGGGTTAATTTGGACTCACTTCTCCAGATCTTGAAAGAATTATAATGCGACGTGTGTATGAGAATGGCCTACAATCACATTGTAAACAATTAGTCATTGCATGTAAATTAAGGATCAAATTATCTAAATGGCACATAGATGAGCTGAAATTATAATCAAAGCTGAAAATATGAACAATTCAAAGGGCAGATACCAGATACACAACTTTTACATAGCATGTATGTAAGTCGCTCTGGATAAGAGCATCTGCTAAATGCCTGTAATATAATTTAATGTATCTTTAAATTGTTGAATTGCCTTACATTGTAATAAGAATATACCTATTTTCACAGATTAAGTTAAATTGTTAACTTTGTAACTGTTAAATTGTTAACTTTGTAACTGTTAAATTGATAACTTTGTAACTGTTATTGTACTATAGGTTTATGGGACAGATAAAGTTTAGCGAAACAAGTACAACAGTATAATTTCACAATGTAAAAATAATAAAAGCATCTTATTTGTTAACACAATTTTATAAACAAAACAATGGTAAAGAAAAAAAAAAGAAATGGTAAAGAAGGTCCTCGGTTTGAATCCCGGCCTAGGCCTTTCTGCGTGGAGTTTGCATGTTCTTCCCATGACTGCGTGGGTTTCCTCCGGGTACTTGGGGTTCCTCACAGGTTCCAAAGACATGCAGGTAGGCTAATTGGAAACTCTAAATTGCCCCTAGGTATCAGTGGGTGACATGGTGTGTGTGCCTTGCGATAAGCTAGCAAACTGTCCAGGGTGTAATTCCTGCCTCTCACCCAATGCATGCTGGGATAGGCTCCAACACCTCCCATGACCCTGACCAGGAATAAGCAGGTATAGATGACGGATGGATAACGACTCATTTTATTCATGCTGTGCTTTTCAACACCCAAAGCAGTACACGCACTGGATTATTCAAACGAATAGCGTCGTTTTAAAAATGTTTTTTTAATTTATCATTTATTTTTTTTTTTTTTTACAATTTTAAGTATAACACGGGTCAGTTGCAGATTATTTCCACTATAAATTATTTGTATTTCAGACTTCCAGACTTAACATGGTAAGATGGAAAAACGCAGGGCCAAGGGGACGGGGTAGTATTTCTCTGAAATAGATATCGTTGAATTTGAGCTAAGATGGTCAATATTGCTTGTTGGAACTTCGCTTCATTTATTTTGATATCAACACTTTTGATGGCAGGTCATGATTTTGCACATTTTAATCACTTAGAGGCAGTACTTTTAGTAACTTGGCATTGTACGCTGAAAACGTGTTTTTGTTCTCCTCCACCAACGCACCAGTTCGTGTTTTCTTCCGCGAACGTCTCAAATGTCAGACTGACTACGTCATGCGGAGATGCAAGCCACGCCCATGTAGTAAATTCGCCCAAGTAAATAAACGTATTTCAGTGAAAATGAAACTGACAGTCCTGAGGTTATTCTCGCATAGTTACTAGCTCTGAATGTTATATCTGACAGAAAACGAAAGAAACGAAAACGAAGCTGCTGGCGATTTTTGCTAACACACTTTTAGGTAAGGATTTTAAAAAAATGTACTGTATATTTTCTTTCATTTTTGGTATATTTTATCCTATGTTGTAATTTTAATAACCTTCACCAGCCCAGCACAACTTATTTAGTTGGCATAGATATGAGATGGACATCCAATTGTTCTCTGTATAACTTTGATAAATTCGCCATGAATAAGATAAATGCGTACAAAGCTGTCTGCTAAAAGGTAAAGCTAAAAGATAGCGTTGATTAAGCATAAGGCGTGAAAGTTTGTATTGTGTTCTCGGGCACCTTCGATAATACGGATGTCAATGCCAATGCCAAGTTACTAGGTACCCTTGGCGAAAAAATATATATTTCAACATGGAAATCCGTACGCTAAATTTTGCAATCCGTGCGCTCAGTTTTGTAATAGGAGCGAGCCGGTGTTCAGTTAAACGTTTAATAAATGACGAATGCCAAAAAACAAAGAGGAGGCTTGTCAGGAGTGACTGAAGTACCGCACGGACAGACAGTATCATATTTTTGAGGTGCAAACTGCAAAAAATAGTTATAATAAAATTGTGTTGAGATGCTCATGGGTCAAAAGGGCAGAGGGTTCTTAAAGTTAAGGCAGTGCACCTCTCTCAGGACCAGACCTTACTTTTTGATAACAGTGACATACTGGATTGCTCAGCTATAGATGTGTCACCTGTTTTCTTACACTGAGTCATCAGTGCATTTCACAGGTTGAGACCAGACTATTTTAACCATGAAAAAAGTGTACGTGTCTGTTCGTGTGACTAGTACTGTACTGGATCATTTTAAAGTATCATTCAAATTTCATCTCGCAATTTCAACATTCTGTTTTACCAAAATTAATACAGTCTGGTTGGCAGAGGTGGACATTCCAGGGGTCAGAAAGTAAAAGTCCTGCCATGTATTTCATCCACCCCTGAACTCAGCCAGCTGATTTAGCTCTACCTCCTGGCTGAAGAATGGTGCTCATTAGCAAATCCAGGTGACTGGAACAAAATCCTGGGATGAACTTATACTTTCTGAACCTGAACTCTGCTGGTTGGTTGATGTACTTTATTTGGTGGAATTCACATTCTCAGCAGCAGAACATACTGCATATGCATCATTCAAACAGAGACAGCCGCCAATAGCACATTAATGTTCGGTACAGACAATGGTTCACATAACACATGGTGTTGTATACAGAAATGTTCTCTGTAAAAGCACTCATCAGGCTTGTAGACCCGTGCAGAGGACAGTCATTCTTTATGAGTTTATTAAATCTGTTCCCATCCTCAGTGGCATTGCTGACTCCCCCCAGTAAACTACAGAATAGTTAATTTAACTTAAAAAAAACATCCTTTAATCCTCATATATACTCAGGGACCTTCAGAAATGCCGGGGATGGATCACCACACTGGATCTAAACACCTGTCCTATAAGGATGCCCTTCAATGGCAAATGCCGGCATCAGGTGAGCACTTTTTATCATATGATTCTTTGTTCACGTTTTTGTTGACTTTCATTTACAAACTCATATATAACTTGAACATATTTGTACAGGTTTTTAGCTGTGACCGCATCTCTATAGCTCTGTCTGTCGGTCGGTCGGTTGGTTGGTCGGTTGGTCGGTTGGTCCACAAAAAGTGTCCCACCCCGTAGTGGTCACAGTTTTCGCCCCAGGAGGCTGAAATTTGGCATGGACGTTGGTTCGTGGCCGAAGGTAGAGCTGAGTAACTTTCAAGGCTGATTGACCCAGAGGGGGTGTGGCGATGGGCGTGGCCTATCACAAAAAGGCGCATAGCTCCCGAATGGATTCACAGATTTGCACAAACTTTTGTGGAAAGGTAGGTCATGAGCCAAAGAAGAGGTCACGTGTTTGTGTGAGGGTGTGTGCACAGATGCATGCACACATGGATGCATGTGCATGTGCGGTCACAGCTATTGCAGATTCACGCTTGTTTTAATTAAAGCCAACAGATGGTTTGATGGCCAACAGACAGACAAGAAGTAAATGTGTCCATGCTGTGATGATTAATTCCATTTGTATTTTAATGTTTAATGTCTGATGTTTAAATATATAATGTCTAATGCATCAATATTTTTGGCAAGGATATTCAGAATGATATTCCTCTGGGGAGAATAAAATACCTTTTCAGTGTGCAGTAAAGAAACATTTAAATACTGTAATGTTTCTTTAATAGCAACTTAAGGGAATCATTTACATTTAACATTGTTTTTATAACATTCAGCCAGACTGAATTCTGCCTTCTCCACCTTCTGTATCAGGGCCAGGAAATTCAGCTGCCGCCCAAAATGACCCCGTGAACAAACTCAAAGCTTCCCTTCGCAACATCATGCACAGGCACCCTGAGGGAATGTCGCTGGCTCAGATTCGAAGGTCCTGTCCTTTGCTCCGTGACCCTGTCCTTTTGAAGGACTTTGCTTCTTCCAAGCTGCTCCTGGCCTCACTGACTGATGTGGTGCAACTGCAGGGCATTGGCATTCAGACTCGAGTTTGCCCAGCAGCAGCAGCAGCAGCACCTCGGACATAGCGCCCGCAGGGCTGTGTCCTTATAAATGTACAATCCTCACAGAGACACGGCAGGGATTAGTTATTCATGTGTTCTCTTTCAGTCTGTTATATCCCTGTGTGATACAAAGATAGAAAATGTTGATATTCAAGAATACAGCTTCATATTTTTTGTACTACTCAATATAATTACAGGTACTCATGCCAAACTCTTGTACATTTGACTTGCTTTGAATATAGGACCATTTTGTCAGTTCATTCCTGTCCTGATTAGTGTGATGTAATATAGTCAAATTTAATTTCCTATTTAGGATTGTTGACTCAATAGATAGATATTTATATATATATATATATATATATATATATATATATATTTTAAAATAAAAGTAATCAATGTCAGTGATTTATTTCATAACCTGAAGTCTTTTCTTGGCTACTAACCTAGCTAGCTAGTTAGTTATATTGCATGTAATTCATATTAAAGTTAGCATAATTCAAATTTTTAACATATTTTAATTTAAATATGTACAAAAGTAATTTGTAATTAATAAAAAATATATATTTCTGGTGTTCTCTTTGTTACCGATATTAGATTGTGTGAGAACAATTATAGTTTATACAGGCCCTGCACCTCGCGCACAATATTTGTAAAAAAGGAAATCTCAGCACTGTTTGAAACACATTTTGGTATATTTTAAAATAAATTATTGGTTATTTGGAAGCTACTAATACAGTGTGAATATTCTTTTACCTTTGTCTGTATTTCTATATTAATGTTTTTATATTATATTTTTTATATTAACAATATTTATATATTGCTATATTGCTTGCCTCATTTACAGTATGACTCATCACATTAACAATTTAGTCTTCATCTCACCCGCAGCCCCATGGGAAATGACAAAGGTGGAGTGCAACTGTCACGTTTTGCCAGCCAATCATCATTGATGGTGTGACTGTCAACACCTCCACCCCACACCTGCTTAAGTAGCCATTATAATTGCATTAAAACCATCGTCAGAATACTTTTCGTGATGGCTTGGGATGGGTTAAATATCACTGCACATTCATGAGTTAATTTATAGGAGACGTGCTTGTCCTCTGCCAAAGGTAATCTGCAGTTTACCATCTGGGATTCAAACTTTCAATTTCATTTAAAAATTGAATGTATATTGAGTTAAGCCATCAAATGGGGCCTAATATCCAAATAAAAGAAAGAAAAACAAAAGAAAAAACCTGTCTTCGCACTACCATGATAACAACTGCACTGTGGTATATATACATTTTTCTGGAGAAAAAATACAACAATTAAGTCAAGAGACTGATGTTTACATTGTATATTTGTACTTATGACTAAATAAATTCTTGCATTGTTCTGAGAAGGAAGGAGCCATTAAAATGATCAGATCTTAAATTCAGTAGACATTATTTAGAGATGAAATGTATGGAAACAATACAGGGATATTCAAAATTTAAATTACCTCTCCAAAAGTTGTGATTACTGTCTAAGCTACATAATACCATTGTCCCTTGTTGAGGGTATTCAGTTATAGTTTCCAAATAACACTTCAAAAACCTTGGTGTTGAAAATATGTCATTCATCCAAAATCGGTGTGTCTAGGACAGGATAAAACAAGACTAGGAAACCTAGTATATGGCTGGACCTAACACAGGTGATCCGGCCGACCAATGGTGTAACTTCATCACTCAGTCACAGACATTTGGCTTTGTAGGGCTAGCCCTGCTGTTACGGTCCAGCCAAAAATTTCTGCCATTGTCAGTCAGTCATTTCAACCTGCATGTTTGTGCTATTGTTGTGCTGCCATCCACTGGAAGCTCTTGGAATTACATTTGTGACTACAAAGAGGATATATGTAACTGTTCTATTAATTGCTTTGGCTGTAATTTTGTGCTACTCTAGAGTATTTCTCAAACAGTGATCTAATCTGTGTAATGGTGCCACCCACCATCTGCTACTATGTTATGTGACAATAAATTGATATTTATTTATTGTTGAGTGCCATGAAATATTATTTCACATACACTCATTGGGAATTTAAATTTGATGTTATTTGTATACTCAGTTCACATCCTCCAACTTCTATTCCAAACAAAAAGGGAATTTCTTTTGCATGTTAGTGAATGACTGAATGACTGTATATCACTGTATTTTTTATTATATCTTTTATGCTGGGGTATACCAACATAGAAATATAACATGCACATGTTACACTCTAAACAGTGTCAGATTTTGTGAAACAAAATCAGTGCAGAATGATTGTGTGAGTGCTAGTAGTACATTTTTTAAATGACTGACTGCCTGACAGTTCATCATAATTAAAATAATACACAATATGATACAAATCTTGCTGACACAGCAGTTAATTTATTTATTTTCATTTGTGTCATAATTTGAGGTGAAGTTATCATCAGCTTAGTTATACTCAATATATGTGGTGTACATAATAATGTCAACAGTGCAGGCCACTGGTGGTGGTGTAATGGTGTGGGGGATGGTTTCTTGGCCCACATTAGGCTGCTTAATACCACCATTTGAATGCCACATCATACCTAAGCATAGTTGCATATCATGTGCATTCTTTTATGACCAGTCTACACTTAATCAAATGGTAGGATAATGCAACATGTCACAGAGCACAATCACCTCAAGCTGGTGCAAAATAACATTGCTTGTCTTTTTAATGTTGTCTGTTTTTCATTGTTTGAGAAATATTGATACAAACAATTATTTAGCTTCTATAGCCTATTTAAAATATAGGCTATGATTTATTAAAACTGATGGAAGGGATTGTGCCATTTGTACCGAAAACATGAATGAAGCGACATAAAAATTTAAATAAATAAAAAAAACCGACTCTTGCAGTATGTTATATTGCAGCGCCGGAAGTTAGTCCTCGTCGCTGGAATATACCGTAGGAAGCCATGTTAGTTATTAGTTGTGCTTGTGAAAATAGCGGTCGAGCATGTAGCATTTGCGGCTAGGTACAAAAACAAATATCGTCGGCAGCTGTGTCAGCAGTAATATTATCAAACGTAAGTTTAAAGATGTGGTACTGGTGGTGCATCTGTCTTGAAATTTGCTATACAAGTCAATTTATACACGAATTACACATCAGAAAACTTAATGTTTGTAACGGTTACTACGTTAGTTATTTAACTAGCTCACTACCTAGACAACACAGCAGTGGCAGCTCAGCGTTGTTAAATTAATTTGCGTGAATCGACCTCATTAGCTTGCATCTACATTTTTTTTTTTTTTTTTTTTGCATTTTGTCAGACAACTAGCTGGCTAGCAAAATATAAGTATGTAGCTAGACTGCACGATCAGTTGTGAAAGCCTTCGTCAAATTTAGTTAAATCTAAAAGTAGTTCGCAAGAGAGCCATAAAATGTTTGCGATGGAGTGCAATTTCGCACGATAGAGCGAGGTTTTAAATATGTAATGGTGCGTAGTGTGAGAGTGCTGTAATATAACCCAGACGGATTTTTAAAACTGTTTTATCTGTGCTGTGGTGTGTTCGTCCAGATGGCTACGTGATTGTGGTTAGCGGGACACATTCTGGATGCGGCGTAGCGCTGGTGGCAGCTATACCGTGGTTGGTCAGGAGGAGAAGGGCTTCAGCCTCGTGCCTTAGTAATGGACACCTGGACGCCGAACCCACGAGCCAAGCCTTTCATACCCCGGCAACAGAGAAGCCTCTACCTCACCTGGAAGTACAAGCTCACCAACAAGCGAGCGATCCGTAGGTTGTGTCAGGTAATGTGGTCACTGGCAGATTATTGCCGTTGCTAACTGGCTTCGCCTTGTGGTATTTTAATTGGAACTGTTCCCGGGAAATGTAGCTATGCCAGTCCGGGGAGTACAAACACAAGTCCATCTGTGTTCGTTTTCTAGCTTTGGGTGTTGTAGTGAAGTAGCAGCTACGTACAGTTTTTACTTGCTGAAGGAGTTTTGCGAAACTTTGCGGGGAATCCTTTGAGGAAAAGTTTTCCAGTTCAGGCAGCACTGTGCAAAAAGAGGTTTAAACAAACCAAGTTCTACACATCTTTGAAAACTGGGTGAAGATCATTCTCAGAAAAATTGTTTTGTGTCTTCAGGCTGGAGCAGTGGTATTCCTGCTGGTGACGGTGATCGTTAACATCAAACTCATATTGGATACCAGAAGAGTTGCCAATGAGGAAGAGGCTGCACAAGATTATGGTATATATCAGTAACGATTCTCTAGGGAAGCCGTTGTATTTTACTACATGATCCCCTGGTGGAAATTGCTGAGTGAGTGTGATCGGCAGTGTACTGCACCTGTTCTCTCTCTATGTGCAGACGAAGCCCTGCCCAACATGGAGACCCCACGCAGGCCGCAGAATGGCAGGAAGGTCCTGGACATCGAGGTGTACTCCAGCCGCTCCAAGGTCTACGTGGCGGTTGATGGAACCACTGTGAGTTTCGTGCTCCTTCACGAGGGTTCCTCTGTGTGCGCTTATGCATCTTAGTGTTGATCATTTTCACTTTCACATCCTTATAGCACTATGTTCCCTCTATTATGCCACAATATTAGTTTATGTTGTATCATTACAGGCATTTAACAGACACTTTTATCCCGAGTGACAGAACTTTTACATAGCATTTACATTACATCCATTTATACAGCTGGATGTATACTAAAGCAATGCAGGTTAAGTACCTTGCTCTAAGGTACAATGGCAGTGTCCTACCCGGGAGTCAAACCTATTACCTTTAGGTTACAAGACCAGCTCCTTACCCACTATACTACACTGCCACCCTATCATTATGCATATTGCTATTTCACCCTGTTTTGGCGAGGGTTTTCATGTAAGCTCTTGGAGGGTCTGTGCTTAAGCAGAATGAGCTTGGTGCAGCAGAGAAGTAATCTTGTTTTATTTTCTCTTATTTCTTTTCCTTCTTCAGGTGCTGGAAGATGAGATGCGAGAGCAGGGAAGAGGAATTCACGTAATAGTTCTCAATCAGGCGACTGTAAGCATGTCTGTCCCCAGTGACTCTGATTTTAGATACTGTGGAATTATACTGCTGCATTAAGACTTACTAGATCAAATTACATTGAAATGTTTGAAGGGTTGTTTATTTGTGATTTCATCAGTTTTTCTGTCAAGTCAAATGGAGGATAATAACAGTACAATCATGGCTTTGATCTGTTTTTAAATGTTAGTTTTTATGTGCTGATAAAAAGTGGTATGCCTGCTGCTGTATGTTGTGTAGCATTGTTTTCCAGTGTTCGTTGTTGTATTTTAGCCTGCACTGTATCCTCGTCCTGGTAGTCTGTGCAGTAAAAAGGGTTTTCGGTCTGCAGGGGCATGTCATGGCCAAGCGGGTGTTCGACACCTACTCCCCCCACGAAGACGAAGCCATGATCCTCTTCCTCAACATGGTGACCCGTGGCAGAGTGCTCATCTTCACCATAAAGGTGAGGGGAATAAAACCCGGTGCTCTAGCGCCTGCTTCCGACAGGGTCGTATCAAAACCAGACCTGGGTCAATAATAAGTATTTGTTTTGGATTCAAATACTTTTCTGTGCTCTGTTGATCTTGCCTGGTGTAATTGAGCCTGCCAACATGACCAGAAGGCGGGGTTTGCACTTTTTGGGAGTATTTCATTGGTTCCAATGCACCAGACACGATCAGTAAAGCGTAGAAAAGTATTTGAATCCAAAACAAATACGTATTTGACCCAGGTCTGATCGAAACTAATCAGAAACTCTTAAGAATCGGTGTTTGTTTCCAAGTGCACCGAGTTGACTTCTGCGGTACCTGGGGAAAGCAGTTTGAGTGAAGTGAAGTGCGTGTGTTCTTGGCGCAGGACGAAGGCACCTTCCACTTGAAAGACTCTGCCAAGAACCTGCTGAAGAGTTTGGGGAGCCAGGTGTCCTTGTCGCTGAGCTGGAGGGACATGTGGACGCTGGTGGTGAAGAAAGGAGGTAGCGTAGCGTAGTGTGGAATCACGCATTCTAATGTGATTTTGGCTTGGTGCTTGATGGTGACGTGCCTTCTGCAAATGAATCTGCTTTCAGGGCAAGTGTACGGAGAAAAGCACTCGAAGTCTCCCGCCCTTTCCACCTGGGGCGACCCTGTGCTGCTGAAGACCGAGGTGCAGCTGACGGCCTCCGAAGGTAAGGGCTGCTGGGAAAGCTGATGTTCCTCTGGCTCGTGCGATGCAGGATTCAGCTTTTCCGTCAGTTCATCTCTCAGCTGTTCTGCAACTCACTCCAGTCCCCTGACTGTTTCTCCTGTCACGAGTGGTTGATTATCAACTCTTATATTTCTTTACCTTCTCACATTTAATAATTAACTGTTGTTAGAGGCCACGAAATGTAATATGAATAATGAAGTGCCTCTATTGAAGCGTTTTATTTTCTGCAGTGCCTGTGGTGGGTGCAGTATCCCAGCATGCAATGGGCAGTCAGGTTTAGTTTGTTTTTTTTTGTCTTCCCCTTCACCCCCGCAGAGGCGGAGTGCCTCTGGGCGGACACAGAGCTGAACCGGAGGCGGAAGCTGTTCTGCAGTAAGGTGGAGGGCTACGGCAGCATCTGCAGCTGCAAGGACCCCGCTCCCATCGAGTTCAACCCCGACCCCGTGAGTTCCGCCAGCCCAGTCTGACTACACGTTGATTTATTTTCATGCGTTAATTGACGTCGCTGACGTGCTAGTCACTGCCCAATCTGGCTGCTGATTGGAAGGAAAGCGCTAAGCCCTGCAGACACTGTGACCCTCCAGGGCTTGAACTTCGTTAGGCCTTGTGCTCGTGTATCCGTCTACTCGCTTGCGCTTGCGATGTCTTATCAAATGTGTCGCAGAACTGTATACGTTGCTTTTCAAGTGGGATTAAGATCAGAATAAGAATTGTTCAGTCCCACAAAAAATGATTGAATGATGCTAAAATTATTGTTTAAAAGTTATTGGACCAATATGAAAGTATGCCTTTGTGTTTTGTTCAGTAATCAGTGACTGTATGAGGAATTCACACCCATTCACTAAATCACTCACATTTTTCTTTATTCTTCCTTTTAGTTGAAAGACAATAATGTCTACAATGTCCCTGTGGCTGTGATAGCAGGAAACAGACCTAATTACCTTTACAGGTGAGAATGAGTGTTTACGTGTATTTGTACATTCACTGTTTCTTTAAGTTTATAACCAGCGGAGTTACAGATAGTTGCATTAAAGTGGCACGGCCTTGGCAGCTGGTAATGCATGGCGTAGTGTGCAGGGCCTAGACCCCAAAATTCCTCCGAAGGGCCTTCAGGTCTGTCACCGGTAACAGTACGTAGCTAATTTGGCAACCCAGCTACACCACAGGTGTCTACCTCCTTACTGTTACTGTCCGTGTTCTCTTACTTCACGTCCGTGTTCTTTGCTTAAATCATTTTCTCTCTCCCTCTCAGGATGCTCCGCTCTTTGCTCTCTGCACACGGCGTCAACCCTCAGATGATCACGGTCTTCATCGACGGATATTACGAGGTACTGAAGCTCTGCTGAAGATGAGTCTGAGTTTGTGTGCTAGGAAAATGTGCGGTTCTACCGGACCTGGCTTCTTTTATTTATTTGATTTGTTTTGTGCGCCTCGCAGGAGCCCATGGACGTGGTGGAGCTGTTTGGGCTGAAGGGGGTCCAGCACACTCCCATCAGCATTAAGAACGCCCGAGTGTCCCAGGTGAGGCGGGGTGCACCCCCAGTCCCCTGAAGCAGTGAAGCAGCGGGGGCGGCTTTTTCCCCTTGTTGGTGAACTAATTTAAAGGTTCTGAAGATGAGCAGGCCTGGACTGTACCTCTGTCCCCATCTTTGAGAGTGGAGACTGCTGTACTGATTTTGAGGAAATGTGACTCTGCTGCAGTAGTTAACACAGACATAATTCTGCTCTCTCGTCCCACAGCACTACAAAGCCAGTCTGACTGCAACCTTCAATCTGCATCCAGTGAGTATTTTCCTGGCCCTTTCCGATTGGTTGGCCGTATCATAAGATGGATAAGATGTGTGCTGATACGCGTTTGCTTGCAGGATGCCAACTTTGCCATCGTCCTAGAAGAAGACCTGGATATCTCCATTGATTTCTTCAGGTAGGATCACTTAATATGCCCACTGCAGGCTCATGATACAATTTATCTTGCTTGTATTATTGAGCATTGTCTGTATCTAAACATTAGAACCAGATTGAACGTTTGCAACCGTTTCAAACAGCTGCCAATCTACAGTAGACATTTCAGCCGAATAACCAGTAGGGGGCAGCAGTGTCTCAGTGCTTTCTGCATGTGGCAGCTTTGGAATCTGTATTTTCTGTGAAGCACTCAAACTTGCTCATAGAGGAGAAGTGTAAACTGTCTTTAATGTGCACCCCCCTTCCCCAAACGTGCACACACACATACAGACACGCACACACACACACACGCACACACCGCAGGCATACAGACACACACATACGGACACACTCAAACACATACATGCGCGCACACATCTACAGACACACACACACACACTTGTCTGAACAGGTGGGTGAGTTTTACTGAAACTGTTTGTGCTGCTCGCAGCTTTCTGAGTCAGACCATCCATCTGCTGAACGAGGATGAGAGCCTGTATTGCATCTCTGCCTGGAACGATCAGGTCAGTGAGCTGCGCCTCCCTCCTCCTCCATCACTGTGAGCATAACGGGCTTCTGATGCTACAGGAAGTGGCACGGTCACCTCCCAGGCATGGGGCTGTGACTGCAGCTCCATCAGTTTCCATCAACCTTGTGCATGTTGTCAGCAGTGAATTATTCTCATTTGGGTGCTCTGCTCCAGCCTGACCCATAACACGCCCACACACACGCACACACACACACACACACACACACACACAAATACACAGAATTGCAGCTCTTGTGTCCATTGTGCATGAGATGAGCATCACTGTATCTTCCGTATAACTGGAGTCCCATGCTGGGCCACTAGTCCTTGAGCTGTTGTACCGATTGCAGCCCCCTGAAGGGTAATGTCCGTGCCGTAGCGTGGTGGGGCTGGGCCACTGGGACTGAGGACAGTGCTGTATGCATGCTTTTCTGATCCACGCAGGGATACGAGCACACTGCAGAGGAACAGTGTGTGTCTGCCCTCATGCGTGTTGCTGTCTGATCCACGCAGGGATACGAGCACACTGCAGAGGAACAGTGTGTGTCTGCCCTCATGCGTGTTGCTGTCTGATGCACACAGGGATACGAGCACACTGCAGAGGAACAGTGTGTGTCTGCTCTCATGCGTGCTGCTGTCTGATGCACACGGCTATGAGCACACTGCAGAGGAACAGTGTGTGTCTGCCCTCATGCGTGTTGCTGTCTGATGCACACAGGGATACGAGCACACTGCAGAGGACCCCTCGCTGCTGTACCGGGTGGAGAGCATGCCGGGCCTGGGCTGGGTGCTCAAGAAGAGCCTGTACAAGGACGAGCTGGAGCCCAAGTGGCCCACGCCGGAGAAGGTAACCCGCGCCCCGCGGTCGAACGCTAGCGTGCTAACATCACGCAAAAAAACCGCACACTAACGAGAGCTAGCTTTGGTTCAGCCGCCCTGATGATGCAAATCGGGGGTCTCTTCAGGTCAGCCCTTGTGTTTGGGCTTCTGGTGTAAATGTGTGTAAGAGGTTAAAGTGTGTGCCTGTGTGTGTCTGCGTGTGTGTGTGTGTGTGTATGTGTGTGTGCGTGCGTGCGTGCGTGTGTGTATGTGCCCGTGCCCGTGTGTGTGCTTGTGTGTGTGCGTGTGCGTGTGCGTGTGTGTGTGTATGTGTGTGTGCGCGTGTGTGTGTCTTTGCCTGCAGCTGTGGGACTGGGACATGTGGATGCGGATGCCGGAGCAGAGGAAGGGCAGAGAGTGCATCATTCCTGACGTCTCCCGCTCCTACCACTTCGGCATCATAGGCCTCAACATGAACGGCTACTTCCATGTGAGCGCCATTTTCCTTACCATCCTGATGTTCTGTTTAAGAGCTGTCTTATGGCATACAGTGACTGCTGCTTTGGATTATTGTGGCATATTAAAGAAAAGGTGATGTTTCATTGGGTCTTGTTGCCTTATTTTAAAACTCTTCTTGAAAATTTGCCGTTAACGAGGTAACATGTAGTTTATGCATTAAAGTTAATCTGTGCTATGTGTTCACGACTGGCTGCACAAATATAAATCTGGTATCTCAGTGTTATTTTCATGTATCTCTTTCAGGAAGTCTATTTCAAGAAGCATAAGTTCAACACTGTTCCAAATGTTCAGCTGAAGAATGTGGACAGGTAATATTGCCTCAACCTTCGTGTGGTTGGGCTTCACCGCTGATTTAGCCTACAGGGAAATGTTTGTACACCTTAGCTCCTCAGCACTCACCTCAACATGGCTCCTGGTGTTCCTTATAAAATTGCTGGTAAAAACTCTTGCATGTTTCACCCCTTAAAGATGTGCTGGCTTGACCGATTAGTTCAATGGCAGCGCTACACCATTAGGTATAGCTAATAACTATTTTTACCAATGATTAATGATGGAAAGGTTGTCATTGGAGGAGGATTATACTTTATCTTGTTTGCTGCTGGTGAATCTTGTGGAAATGAAAGTAATTAATTTGCCTAATGTGGGGTTAAAAGTGGTAATGTGTGGTGTGTGTGTGTGTGTTTCCTCAGTTTGAAGAGGGAAGCCTATGAGGTGGAGATCCAGAACTTGCTGAGGTGAATGTGCACACACACAACATGCACAGAACTGGGAGACCACGGCTCCTCCATCATACTCCGTTGCACATGTTTGTATGTGTGCGTAAATGTGTGTGTGTGTGTGTGCAGGGAGGCAGAGCTGCTGGACCACACTAAGAACCCTTGTGAGGACTCGTTCGTCCCGGACTCAGAAGGGAAGACCTACGTCATGTACATAAAGATGGAGCAGGAGACTGACACTGCCACCTGGACCGAGCTGGCCAAGGTGAGAGCAGAGAGAGGCTTGGGCCCTCTCACACTCTTCACCCACTGCTGCTGGAGACTGCTTATGTGTGTGTGTGTGTGTGTGTGTGGAAATTCCTCTTCTGTGTTCAGTGTAACAGTCTACCTGAAACCTTATCGCTACATTAGCATGCATACTATTTATTAACGTATTTATGGCTTGTTTTTTTACATGTGTTTTATATGTTATGTTTTTTCCGTGTAGTGCCTGCATGTGTGGGACCTGGATGTACGTGGGAACCACAAGGGTCTGTGGCGTCTCTTCAGAAAGAGAAACCAGGTGCTGGTGGTCGCGGTGCCGGTCTCTCCGTACTCGTGAGTGGCAGTTTCCCCGCCGTGTTGATGAATCTCCTGGCCTGTCCTTGTTCTCTCCTGTGGAAGTGTACGTCCGTCCCAATGCTGCTGCAGCCTCCTTCTCACCCTGAGGCTGGTGCAGCTGGCGTAGGCTAACTGCAGGCGTCCAGCTCTCCTAAAGGGGTCACTGCAGCCTGACGATGTGCTCGGTTCACATTTGTTCTTGGAAGTTTTAGGCCCTGGACTGTAACACTAGTGCTTCTGATCACAACAGTTTGGGTTGCTGTCCTGTGTTGTGTAGTGCCATAGTGCGAACACAAGAGGGCAGCGAATAACTGAGGTGTTAACCGATTGAGACCTTCCCTTGAGGTTGAATAGCTAACTTACAAAGTTCTGGTCCTCAGTGATTCTAGCAACTCAACATATTAATCACATTTTTCAGTGGGAGAGGAAGTAACTGCAACAAAGCCCATACTGTGGAATGTGACACTAACCACACTACCAGTTGATGTGAGACTGGATACACACTCTGGGTAATGGTGTACAAACAGAAAAAACCTTTTCAGAAATGTGTCTTTTACAGGGCTGGTCATTTTGTGATGTAATTTCGGGCTGGTAATTTGAAGAGGTTTTATTTGTGCAACTCTTTAGCAGGTGTACAGCTGAACTCAGGTGAGCTAACCAGGTGCCATGCAAAAAGCCTGCTGACCTTTCCTGTGGTTAGAGACCGCATAAAGGAATTAATGAAGACATCTGGTAGTTACTAGTCTCTGTCATTCGCTCCCTGTTTCTCTCTCCCCCTCTCCCTCCCTCTCCGCCTCTTTCACGTCTTTCCTTTCGCTAGTGTGAAGAAGCCGGCGTACGTGACCCCCATCCATTTGGAGCCCCCTCCCAAGGAAGAAGGCGGAGCCCCCATGGAGCAGACGTAGCGCTAGCCTGTCCGGCGGCGCCCGTGACCCTAACTGCCCATAGGCTTCGTTTGAGCACTAACCCAGGCTGGCGGGACCCACGCTCTGAGCTTTAAGTGGGTGTTTGGGGAGGGGAGGGGAGGGGAAGACGGGCAGAGACGACACACAGGAAAGGACAGACAGACGCCAGTCCACCATTATCCCCATCCACTTTTCATTTAATCCCGAAGCAGCCCCTGTCAGTGACCGTCATGCTAATGAACAGCTACCGAGCAAAGAGCAGCTAGCTAGCTAGGTAGCTAGCCCTCCCGGATTGGCTCAGATCGGTCCCGCGTACTCTAAATTAATCTCTCAGGCTTGAGACGGTCCACATGCGCTAGCTCAGTGTCGTTCGCGTGGGGAAGGTGAGGTTTGGGGGACGCTCTCGGGGAAGGGATCCCTTGAAAAGTACTGAATATGAAACGTAGCCATGACAACACAGCATAGTAACTGGGGCATCTTCCGATGTGCGATTTACCTTTAAGTGGAAAGACTGAATTCGGAGGGTAGAGATGGAGTCGATTCCAAAGGGAAACACTTGAAACCTTTGTTCCAAGCTTTCTTCTGGTTACATGTGAGGAGTGGCTTTTTAGCAAACTCGCACAGTCAGAACATATTCGTTTCAAACTACTGGAGTGCTTTATTTGTCTTGTACATACATTTTAACTTATGCCTATTTATTTAACATGTATCAACAAATAAGTGTTTCTATTTAATCAGCCTATTCAAGAACAACACATTAAAAATGCCCTATTTCATGGCATTCTTTAAATGTAGGCTCACTTGATAGAACTGTGGTTTTCTATTTCAATGTGCCAAGATACAGGTGAAACAGAAGGACAATATGTAAGACTAACACTTGAACACACTACATAATCCGACTGCTCATCACAATCACTACACTGACCTGTGTGAAATAGGAGTTTTATTATTCTGACTGAATCGGATGTGCTTGATAAGGCATATTTCAAAGGGCCTTTGTCCTGTGTGGCTGTCCTGGACATGTGATCAAATTGGTTTTAAGCTGCTGTGTGGTTGAACGCTGTGGAAAGCTAGGAGAAATATGCTAATTGTGTTTGTGGTAAAATCATTCTGGTTTTTATTTCAAATGTTTTATCTTAAATAAGGGAGATTAAAATGCAGTTTTGTGTAATTCAGTCTCCTGTATCTGACTAACTTTCGTCAGTATTACCACTAGTTTATTTTACTGTGTTTTGCATTATCAAGTGAAAGATTGTAACAGGAAAGCAGTATAGGGAGCTGGTTGCTATGTGTTATCAATGCCAGAGAATTCCTCTCTAGTACAAAACTGACAGCGGCTAGTTTTTCATTCAGTGTGGGAAGTACCACCAAGTAAGACGTCATGGCGTTGCCATATTGGTCTGGTAACCGTCTTTTTTGCTTGTCTGTTTATTCAGGTTCCCGTAAATCTGACAATATCAATGTGGTTCTTTTTTTGCTTTCTCTTCACTGAATAAAAAAATCTTTTTTTATATTGTGTCATTTCGATTCTTTTGTGTGAAAAAATTGTTTGTCAGTGGCTGCAGTTGCGTAGCTACATGCATAGATTTGACAAACTTTGCCCATTTGGAAGCATCTTGCTAGGCAGTGGCATCATTTTTGGTGCTACGCACACAATTCTGGCCCAATTAATACCGACTTGTATGGTAGTAGATAACAGAACCAGCTCTGATTGAGCACAAGCTCGCAGTGCATAGGGTTGTCAAGGGCTGGGTACATACGGCTAGCAAGGAAATCTGTGGAGAGCGTGCAGTATATCTCAGTGAAATGCATGCAAATCTGTCCAGGTAAATTTCCCCCTCAAAATGTGGTAGACCACAACGCAAATGATTTCCTCTGGTCTACACCAGCAGTCTGTCTATTGACATGCCAAAAGCCATTTATTTCACTCTGTTAAGCAACAATACTTGGATTCACACAGCCCTTTTCATGTTTTGTTACACTAGGAGTAAATGCAGAGGGATGATGCTGCACTTTTGGCTCTGCTTTGGCTGGTTTAAGATGCGTTTTATGCCGGTTGTGTTCCGATTAAATGTCACTTCATTTCAGACGAGGAAAAATCGGTTTAGTGCGATCTCACTTTGTGTGGCCTTTTGAAACCGAAATGAGCCAGATGGAATATGTCGTGAAAGGTCCCGAAGGAGGAACACATGTTCTTGCAAAGTTTAACGTGTTACAGATTGTGTGGAGAAAAAAATGCCCTTCCTATGTCCCCATGTTATGCATTCTACTGTATTTACAAAATCCTGTTATTTGTGTGTACTGTTATGTATTGGTAGATTAAGCAGTTTGGAATTGGAGAAGAAAAATAGTTTGCCATCAGTTAACAAAGGGAATTCTCTGACTTGCTCTGATTTTTTTGAATGCTGTATTTTTATTGTTTAGAAAGGGTAACATACTGACAGTGTTGGGGGTGAGAACTGGAACAATGTACTAAAATTAGATTGCAAGACTAAAAATGAGCATTTATTTAAATTTCAAATATTTACAAATGGTTACATTTTATTCCAAGTATGAATTAGGAGTAACCATTTATCAGTTCTTTTTTACATTGATAATAATTCTTATAGCTTTTGAAGCCTATACAGCACCAAGTGCTTTAAAAAGATAAAAACTAAAAAAAAAAAAAAAAAAAACATTTAACAAAAACAAACCGTGAAATATAAGAACATTGAATTATGCATTCATGAAAACAACACTATAAAAATTATTTTTCAGATGTGATTTGAAAGAAGACACCTACTCGGCAGATAGAATCATTGCATGCAAGCTGTTGCTGAGCCTAGTGGCCCTAGCAGAGAAGGCACAATCACCATTGGTTTTTAGCCTAGACTGGAACAGCCAGAAGTTCCTGAACCGATTACCTAAGAGGCCCCAATGACTCGTAGGGAACTAACAGCTTGGTAAAGTGCTCAGGTGCCTGGCCACGTAAAGCCTTGAAAGTAATTAGTGTAAAATCAACTCTAAAGTCAATGGAACAAGTGCAGGAAGCCAAAACTGGGATAAATATGTGACATTCATCTTGTCCTGGTCAGCAGTCTTGCCTAGTCAGCAGAATTTTGTATCGCGTGAACATGTGGCGGAGATTGGTGAACGAGGCGTATACAAACCATTACAATAACCTAATCTAGAAGAAATAAAAGCATGCACAACTTTCTCACTGTCCTCAAAAGCGGGCAGATATTATTTTTTCCAATATTGTGAACTTGATAATTGCTAGACTGAACTAGCTCTTTGTGTGTTGTTCAAAATTAAGGTTTGAGTGAAACATTTTCCAGATGGAGCTCTAGATGTAAGAAAAAGATCTGAGGGTCGTATTTGAGTAACAACTAGCTCTGGGTGAGCAACTAGGACTTCAGTGTTGTCTGAGTATAAACCAGTAATAATAACAAATGAAATGCACAAGTCACTTAATACGACTGTTGTAAAGATTTGTCAGTGTTTCAACAGCTGGCACAACATATCCAAAACTGAAGGCTGCACTGTATATTTGCCTTTTGAAATTCCACATTGATGTTTTTTCTTAAATCTTCTGAAGCATCTAAGTGGTATATTCAAAAGGAGCAAAAGCAGAAGTGAGTCACAGAGCAGAGGTTACTTGGCAGGGGGAATAGGAACATTTTTGTTTATAGAACTTAAAATTAAAAACTGCTTGCAGTCTATTTTGACAAGCCATATTGTAGCCTTTAGTGGCTATCTAGTTTGATAACCAAAAATGGAAATCTAACTAATATATTATCTGGAACAGTTATCTTATCAGTTATAATGCATGCATATCAGCCATAATAACATTTTTTAAAAGTCAGTGTCATGTCTTGGGATTGTCCAAATGCCAGTACAGGTACATAGACACAAACATAGCTGCCATCTAGAAGAAAATAGAAACGGGGAGAGAGAGAGTATAAATACATACTTTTTATAGCATATCAGTCTGTCAAATCATACCCTCATTATTTGACAGAGAAAATTTTAAGGTAAGGTAAGGCTGAGTACAGTTTTGAGGTAGTTTAAAAAAAAAAATCAGTATTGGAATACGCTTTGGGGTATTTCTGTAAGTGTATACTGCCAGTTCTATTTGCAGGATTTGTGGTTTTCTTTCAGTCGGCAGTCAGTTTAGGGCTCGAAGACAGAGCATGTGGGCCCTTCAGCTTAACACTGACTTAAATGAGTCACTCAACTGTTGAAATACACCCAGGATGTGCACACTGGCCCTCCAGGGCTGGAGCCTGACACTGCTGGCCTAACTCAGCTCTCTCAGTGTTGAGTGGACAGAAGAGTGTACTTTTCATTGCTGGCCGATGCAACCAAATCTATTTCGCATGTCGCGACTGATGAAATATTGGGGCAACTTGAATTAAATCATAGTTGAATATTTTATGATATATTTGGTAATCAGCTTCAAGTGTAGCAAGCATTCGGAGGCCTACTCTGACATAAAGGTGTACTTGAAGGTTTTCCATAAACATGGGGTACTAAAAATACCTATATGTGATATTTATCACATATCCCTCTGACTTTTGATTCCTTGCTTTTAAAGTTGTGGAAGATGTATGAAAAAAGATCTTTTATAATACAATACTACGTTTATACATTATAAAATCAGTGTCAACTATTTTTATACCCAAATTTGTCATTTCAAATGTGACTTAAAATATCTGGAGCTTGATTTAAAGTAAATGAGTTTTTTTTTTTTTTTTGCAGTCTTAGACTTTTCCTTTTATTTCAAGGAAAAGACTAACCTGTAGTTCAATGATGAACGCATAAATAAATGTGCCAGCGTCTCATTCCTTATAGATGGCTTATAAAGACTGTTAAGCAAAGTGCTCACACACAATAAAGATAAATGCATTTGTTGTCACAGGCTGCTGTATATGCAAACTACGAGTTAGATATATGGCTGCTCTGTGACCATGAAGCAGCTGTAATTAATTTTATATTACAGATTATTCTGTTACAGTAGAGTAAGTAAATCAAAAAATGTACCTCTATACCACAGACTCCAGCAGTTATCCCGCCAACAATATTTGCATCCCTCTTTATGGTCGACACCAGTTCAAAGCACCCCTACACGGTGAGAAAAGTATTAAATATTAAATATTAATAACCTTGAGGAACAGTCTGGAGGGCGGTCGAACCTCAACTTATATATACAAACCCCTCTGTGCTGTGATCCTGTTTTTACTATAAACCACTGCTTCCCCCATCTTTATGAAAAAGTACATGAAGAGTAAAAACATTTAATTTTAACAGTTTAATTTAAAAAAACGACAACTAAACAAATAATACCCATTGGAAAACCCATTTATAATTGTTTGATGCTTTACGTGATACAAAAACTTATTTTAACATCTGACGGCATGCTAACGTTCCTTGCTGCTAGTCTGTTGCTATCGCCAGGCTTCTCAGTGGCCCTCACCGAAACGTTGCTCTGAAACGCAGCCTGCTGGCTGCAGTTTGCACTGGAGTTGGCACTGGAGTTGGCACTGGAGTTGGCACTGGAGATGGCACTGGAGTTGGCACTGGAGGCATTACAGCAGGTCGCTGGGTAGCTGTCCCCTCTCTGGCTGCTGTTCGTGAAGTCGAAGTCTGTGTAGTTGTTGAAACCGCAGCAGTTCAGCTTGAAAAGCACAGAAGAGCATTTACTCAAAATCACTGCAGCGAACGAAAAAAAGAAAAGAAATTACCACCCGGAATAATACGCTAGTCAAAAATGCAAAAAATGACATCACACTGAAAGCCTGTAAAAATCACAGATTTTGCAGTGTTGGAAACCCCTCTTCAGTGCTATGCTGCCGCTGACCTCAGTCATGATGCTGTTCCACATGTTTGTGACCTTAGGGTCCTTGCCGTAGTACTTCTGTAGAATTGGTCTGACGGTTGCTGTGAGGACGTGCTCTGCCTAAGGGTGGAAACCATGTAGACATGTAAACTTCTCCAGGCAGAAGATCAATGTTCGAAATCCTGCTTGGACATGGGCCACTGCACAGAGACAACTGGCCACCAAACACACAGTGTCAGGGTTCACTTCACCCACACACACACACACACACACACACACACACACACCGCACAAATCCACACAAAATACAAACAGCTCCTGCTTCTGTAAGTGCCAAGATTATCATGTGCAGTCATCTGCGCGTCAACAATGAAATGTTTTTTTTCAATCAAAAGAGGACAAAGCATTTGGGATTTAAACGCTTAAGAAAAGACTGGTTTCCTTCTTCGTATTTTCATTTCGAAGCTGTATTTTTAGAAAGACGCCAAGCATGTTTTACAAAGCTTTTTCCAGAACAGTTCAATCGATTTCGATTTTATATGTGCAAGTCAAAACATCTCTCTTTACAAAATGGATCTAGATACCATTGGCTACTGCCGTATACCAGCACACCCAATCACTATGCACACAAGTAGGTATTGTCTTCCTGAGGTTGTCACAGTTTGCATGGCAGTCTCTGTAGTTCGATTCATTTTCACAGATGACTGACTGCAACACAAGGCCTATTTTCAGGGAGTGCCTGCGGGGATGCGGGGACAAGCTACAATTAAAAGTTCCAGCGAGAAGCAGGGAGAGAGGCACAGGTCACAGCTATTCTGAAACACTGGTTAATTCATCACTGTCTGTGATTCCCGTCCCCTAGCGTTCCCTCCACGACTGTGAAGGACGGAACACGCAGTGGGTGTCCAGCCGCTCAGCCCAGTGAATTTTAAAAACAGGGGTGGCCTGTGCAGTCTGACTGCTAGGAATGATACTTAGAATTCAAGCAAAAAATGATAGAGAATGATGAGATTCCATGAATGCGTGTATTGTGTATCTCAGTTAGATATATTTAGCCAGCATAATTCGGCTGCCGTCATTTTCTTTACATTCTATTGTGAGTGCAGTCTTACACAGGGCTTGATGCGCAGCCAACAATTTTTTATTTTTGGTTTGGGAATGATCAAAACACATTCCTCTCAAATCGCTCTGTGCATTTTGAGTCACTTTTATAGGTGCCCAAAGAACACCTTTTACCATTTTCCTACACTACTGGGTCATTTGTCTTAATTGAGCGATTACTCGATTCATTGACTCCGAAGCTGGCTTCCTCTCCAAGATTGAGGTTACTTAGTTACGGTTGCTATGCACTCATTGGTGAATCGCGGTGTCAGTCACAATGTCAATGTTCATTTGTAATTGGTCAGTTATAAAGGCCATTAAAGTGTGACATTAATTGCTATATACTTGGAGATATTTAATCATAGGGAATGAAATGCACATATATTTGTGTGACTGATGCCAACAAATATCACATTGGACACATATACCAACTCTTATTTCCACCAAATAACAAAGAACATCGGTAATTTACCCTAAGGACTCGCCTGGCCCCTGACAACAACCACCCAGAATAGCAGGTCGACGGCCTAATATGATGAGATGGCGGCTTCAGTTTCATATACCGTAAAATTACGGTTGGCATAGAATCTGATTTTTTTATTTTTATTTATGTTTTAAATGGCTGAGAGAGAGGAACATTTCGGCGAATCCGCCAAGGACAGGTGCAGCAATCAACACGCGCCGTTTTCGGCACGCTTTCAAGAGCGAGCGGCGTCGCGGGGGAATTGGATTGAATGGAACAGATACAACGCAACACACACTCGGTAACCAATTCCAGGACAGAACACAAACATAAACAAATGCAAATCCCATTCTCAGACTCCTCCACTGATCACATTAGCTTGTTTCTACTGTTGCACTGTATTTGCATTAGCCAAGATTGCTTTCTGGGGCTCTGATGAATTCTTTTATTGGAAACAGGTTTTATTTTCTTTGTTAGAAGGCATTCTTTTTAACCTCCTTTACATAGCTCATTTGAAATCTTGTAATTATTATACATTTCAGAAAATGGGGACGCATATATATGTAAATAGCCTACTTTGCATATAAAATGCTTTAACTTCAATATTCTAATGTAATAAATTGCTCAAAGTGAGAATCGTCGCATGTAGCCCGAAGCAATCGGGGGAGTCATTAAGTCCGTGAATGTACTGAACCAGGCATAAACCCCAGTAATTTAATGATGGCCAGGATATGATGGGAATTTACATGGAAATAAAATATAAAAGGAATGAAAGGAAGTGCGCGGGCTGGCTATTGGGAGAGGACTCACCATTGAGGAGTAGAACAGTGTGACGACCGCAGCTGCAACTTCGGCGACGAAAACAAGCATGAGGATGGAAAAGAACTGGGGGGGGGCACAACAACAAAGGAAGATTGGCTCTGCTCAGGCAGCTGCAGCTTCAGCACTCATACACAGAGCAAACGGTCTTTGGAATATCATGTCATATCAGTCTAAAAGGCCACTGATGGAGTCAGAACAGAAATTCTGTCTGAGGCAGGAGAGAAGGAGTACTGGAATGCAGTCCCTGAGGGTCAACGAAGCGCAGCGCATTGTACCGATTTCCTTCCACGTTGCATGAATGTCAAAAGCACTGCAAGCAAACATGCTGCTGAGGCTTTTTAGACCCAACTAACTTTTAGCGTTTCACAGGTTGAGTGCCTCATAATAAAAAGACGACTGTTTTCAGGAGTTGAAGGAGAGCAGAGGGTTCTGGGATAGGGAGCAGGTCCATACCGCTATGAGGAGACACTTGCTCTCCTTCTGGGCTCCGCAGCATCCCACGATGCTCAGCAGCACCAGCACGGCGCCCGCGGCGATGCAGGAGTAGCCCACGTTGAAGAAGAGCAGGGCCTCCGTCCTGAAGGGCGCCATCACCGCCAGGAAGGCGCTCCCATCCACGGTCACCCAGACCCCCACGGCCAGGAGGGCCGCCCCCGCCAGCTGCAGAGCACAGGAGGCGAGGCGCGGTACCGTGTTACGCTCATGTGACTTCACTATAGCCCCGTGCCAAGAAGTCTTTTCCCATAGAATAAATGCCACACACACACACACACATACTGACACTTCACTATCTCAAAACTGCTATTATTACTTCCATAGATTTACTGTTTATGAGGGGCTGGGTCTTGTAAGGGGTCTGTACATGAAAATGTCAAGCCAGCATTTGTCTTTTTCATTTTCAAAGAACATAAACCCTAAACTATTCCCATGTATTAGGACCATTTTTAGGATCTTCTATAACTGAGTTGTTAAAACTCTTTCTGCGACCCTGTTTTTCTTGCAGAAATAGGGCAGAGGATTGTGGGAGGAGGTTTGGCATTGTGGGAAACACAAGAGGGGTATCTTTCCCACACTACTTTTAATGTACTTTCCCATCCAGAAGACATCCTGAATACCTTTGTGTCATCATTGCTTTTAGAAAAATGCATTTAACATATGCAGCTGTTCATTATTTTGCCCAAACTATGGATCATATTGAAAAAACCTAATATATAGGGGCATATCTTGCTCAAAAAGCAAGAATGCACCTTCTTGTTTACCTAAATTCATTGTCCCCTTTTCTGCACAAGCCATTCTCATTTTCTTTATGAAATGCTGGTGACAACTAGGTCACCGCCATCAGGGCGGTTTTCTTTCATCGGCGCATGCAGTTTTTTAAAGACCAGATCGTTGCTGTCAGGAGCAATCTGATCCTGAATACCAGAACTGCAAAGCAAACATCCTTGGCGCCGTCACACAAATGCAATACACCGAACGCCAGAGTCCGCTGAGGGTTGGTAGTCCCCGCACGAGAATAATCAGAATTTTTTTCCAGTAGGTTCCAGGCTCTCTTTATACCCCTGCTCTTAATAATCAGCACACACCTCTTGGCAAATAAGATTTGACAAGCATATTAGTCTTAACTCCATGTCCGGCAGCATTTCTCCTTTCTTGATATAATTACCTCTGGCATTCTCTTTTTTTAGCCGGGTAATCCTTTGATGAAATGCCACGTGCAGGGGAATGTTGTGTCAGAGAGAGAGGGGGGGGGAGGGGGGAGGTAGGAGGGAGCACCTGGCACAGATTAAATGCAAATCAGGTTTCATTTGGTGTGAATTCTGAAAATAATTCAGAGGTGGGATGGAATACTGAACCAAAACCTCACAAGCTCAGCAGAATGAAGAGCAGATTTAGGACGCAGGGAGAGCCAAAGAGGGCTCTTTGAGAAAAAAGAGACGTAGGAACAGGGAGGTGTTCCTACCATTAAACACAATAGTGATGTCAAATATGGATTTATGTTGTCAGTATGCAAAAAATGTCAGCCACTGCAAGCAGCGGGCAACATAATCATGGTTTGCAATGTGAGGAGGTCAGTTTAAAAAACTGAAAAGTTAGAGCCTTTCAGCATGCAGCCACCGATATACTGTATGCTTAAAAAAGTAAGGAACTGTCACTGAACTACTGCTAAATTTTCGGTGGCTATTTGTAGCTATCGTCTGAGCACAGTGGTTTGCGATCGATATGTCCAAATCTTACACGTATGTAACCAGCAAAAATATCAGTAAGTGTGAACTGCTGAAGACACGGCAAACCCCAATCCAGCGATCTGTCCGGAAAATACCGTCATGTAAAGCGTTCTTCGTGCTCCCTCATGTTTCCCCAAAACGGCACTTCCAGTGATTTCCAACAGCGAAACCATGTCACACTATTCTTACATAAATTTTTTAAAAAGACCCACGGGAGCAAACACAGAACTCTTGTCACGAGCTGAACGCGGATGAGACAGACCATCAAGGATCAGATCCCAGATGGCGTCAGACTGACATTCAGCTTACTGGCGGTGAAGTTTCCCTCCATTTCATAAGCGTCATTAAGTGTGAACATTAGACGGAAGCAGAGGTGGCACAATTAAGGGGTTTAATGAGACGAAAATTGCTGTATGTGAGAAACCCTGAGCACCGAAAGTATAATTTAGGTTTCTTCTCGGCTTCTTGAAATATTTGTGTAACCCTTTGGTATCTAGTTCTGTTAATAGGTAGACTATAATACATGATATGCTGTTCCCCACACACTTGATTTTCCCCCCTTTAGTTCCATTAAATGTGTGAACATTCCCATTTGGTCCCATACGTATCTGCATATATATTGTAATTTACTGGATACAATAACAAAAGAAGATACTTACAAAGATAATGAAGTTGAACAAAATCATCATAACCTTGACAAACGTGAAGCAGCCCATTTTTATCTGTGAAAAAAGATGGTTATGGGGGCTATATAATATCACAACACACTACAGTTAAAGATAGATATTAATAAGAATGTTATGAAAAACAATTTTCCCAGGAGTAATAATTTGGTAATTCAACATGTTTGATGCCTACACAAAGGCTGAGAGAAAACAGCCAGGTTCAAGTTTAATGAATAAAAAAGAAATAAAGTGGATCTGTCCTGATTAGTTTCAGATCTCACAGGAAGCATAATTTTCTGTATGCAAAGCAAATCACCCCTACCTTTTTTGTGGGAGCTTGGAGGTGACAGTGGCTGACGCAGAAGTAAACTCTCGGGTAAGTGTCTGGAGCGGGTGTACGACGGCTCTTTGTCCAGTTCAACCAATTCCCAGCTGGGTGGAGCGGGTGTGGTCGGGAGTGGTGACACAGGTGCTCCGATTTGGCCATGTAAGGGTTTCGCCATCAGTGTTCACCCCTGCAGGTAACAGAGAGTTAGAGGGTGTTTCCATCTCCAAAATCAACATCTGACTGTCAGTAATACAGTAATAGATTACATTTAAAAAAAAAAAAATTTAAATTTTATTAGATAACATATTCACATATTTGTTTATAAGGATTTCCCTGTACACTACCTGGCAATGTCTAATGACATTATCAGGCAAAACAGTCATTTATTTGCTGTTTGTTTGTGAAAAATGTGTAATCATATAATTCAAATATTGCATCTTACGGGATTTTAAGGTCATATTCAAATTATTCCTCACAATTCTGACCTTTTGTTATTTTTATACTGTACATTCTTTGTTTTCGGTTAACAGCCTTTTGACCACTAGAGGGGAGTGTTGTTCCACTGCACTTCATTTAACCTGTTGACAATAATTCTCCTTTGTGTTGTCTTGGACCAGTGGGTCTGATAGATGCTTTTCCAGTGAAAGAATTCTTCTTTCTTTGTCCATTGCAGCTTTATGAGACTTGTGTGGTAAAGAACAAAGGAATGGCCATATTGAAGACGGTCTGGGTCGATGCTGATAATAAAAATGGTCGAGCGCAAAAATATTAAAGTTGATGGATTTCTCATTCAGGGTTTTCAGCAAAGTCACCTTGGTCACACCAACTAATCTAAAACAAATATCCTGTTGCCCTCCACCGTGTGCGAAGAAGGTGTGTGGGCACATTTGAAGTTCAGTATTGTTGCCTGCAGAAAATTTTGTAGGGATGTGGACTCCACCTGCAGTTACTGAGATTCCCAGCCCATCTCGGAGGCAGCCTGCCCTGCAGGCAGTAAAACCACATGAAAAATGGTACACCATCCAATGCCACCTTGCTGTAGTTAAATACATATCAGATTGAGCCCTCTCCGTAATATCATGCTAATGGACCCTTTGTGAGTTATGACAATCTCACCAATACCATCATTAACCCGAAAGTCCTTAATCTCATTGAGAAGAGTACCTGTCAGGCTTCGTTAGATATTAAACAAGTTAATAATTCTCCTGCATACTTCAGCAGTTGCAAAAAAAGAAATAATTACGGGGATACTTTTCATCATCGTACGCGCAGGAAATTTCACCGCACAGCCCGTAAAGCACGGCCGTCTTAATGAGGTAGTGAGATGGAGTATTATCACACACCTTTAGGGCAGGCGCTCGGGTTATACATCTCCAACTTCCAGCGCTGGAGGGACACTGTCATTAAGGTCTCTCGGGGATGGAGTGGCTATTGATGTGCTGTGGGGAAGAACAGGTCCCTGAACTCTCGCAACAAGCATCAGCAATTTAAGAAAAGCGACCAACCAAACAACCAACCTGGACTGCTTAAGAAACAATACCAATGTAGGCTTTTTAAAAGTGAGTTCTTGCTGTTTTACTTTTAAATTTTATTTTACTTTACTTTACTTCATTCATTTATTTATTTTACATTTTGTAACAGAGAACAAGTAATCCTTTCCCAAAAATGTAAGTGAAATGCATTGAAAAAACAATATGGCTAGTATGGTTGTTGAAGTTCCTTTTTAAAAACATCTGTTCCATTGATGAATGTATAAAGGTTTTTTTTCTTCCTTTTTGTCTAAATTGGGCCATAAAATTGCAAGATCAAAAGCCCATTAGCTTTTTGATTTCCAATATACATGTGAACCATACTTAATTTGTACAATTTTGGATGTCAGGAAAATGATTTATGTTTAATTCAGATTGGATTTGATGGTATGCATACTTTCTTACTAACTGATGCATTGTAGCATTTGTATGCAGCAATTTAAGCATCATCACAAGGCAAATAGTCCCCAGCCTGCGCCATAATAAGCACCATCGCCAATGGCATTGACAAACATAGCAATTCTGGTGTGACCTCTATTGTCTCGCCCGGTCTAATTTATCATAGGTGTAAGAAAGTGCATATTAATTCTGAACATCCATTTTAGTGAAGGCGTCCAGATCCATAAATCACTCTAAAAGGGGTCTCTAATTGACTGGATCATGAAGGCGAGGTGTTTACGAAGGAGAACAAAGCCCAGCGACCACCCCGTGTTCCCTCCTTTGTTCTGTGACTGATTACCTGCTTTCATTAGGACTTCGCGTGCGCTCCGTTCTGTCCTGTGAATGTCCACTGCACTTCACGCGGGACTCTCGCCGCACCGGCTAATTGGCCGGAAGGATCTCTCTCTGCACCGTCTCTCTCACAGTAATTGCTTCTCCTCCTCTGATAATTGTTGTAACTCATTCTAATAAGTTTCCAGTAAATTCCTATTAACCCTTACAGGTTAAACAGAATCCAGTGACCTTCTTCGTACAAATACACCCACACTCAGAAATGTTTATGTTCATTTAAAAAAACATGATATGAATTAATTGCTGTTCTCCACATTCTCCACTTACAAATTTTGAGATGTTATACACGCACATTGTCATTTTTTGGGACTTAAAATGACAAAACTTTAGGTTTGTTCTAGATTAAAATAACATACTCTCTATAAGAACAGTTTTCAATAATCCACTGAAACCATTTTAAATAAGGTGATGTGTCCCCTAAAAATGTTTCCAGAATGGGAAGATAAGTGAAAGCGGATGAGAGTCCAAGCCCCAGCGGCAGCGCGGCATCCCTTTGGCTGGAGGGACGATTGATCGCGATTTGAGAGCTCTCAAGCAATAAATGGATTCAGCGCCCGAAGATGAAAATCACGCGCGACTCTCTTTAATGACGCGCCCCCTTTCACCTGAGGAAATGTTAAGTATCAGCCCGGAAGCGCCGAAGCGTAACGGACGCCGCGCTGTCATATTTCATGCAGATGGGCGAGTTAAATATGCCAGTAGAGCTCCAGAACAATGGACAACCGAACTGGCCTTTGCTTTTCTTTCTAGCCCCTTTGTCTCGTCTTCGGGTAAGACTTTCTCGTCTCCCTTTTTCACCAAGCGCGCAGTGCCTGTCATTAAACCACTACAAGCAGTGATTCGTAGCTCTCTGCAAAAGGTTAATGTGTTTGATGATTGCAAATTGTTTGGCTCTTTCGAGTGACTATAAAAAGGATAACTCGACCGTAAAATTTGATCATCTCTATAGAGCCTCCAATTATTTTTTCTCCTTTTTTGTAAAAGGTTCTAAAGGCCACGTGGAAGGAAAAGTCAAGTCTGAAAATGTAATCCATATGGCCACCATACACTTCGTCATATAATTGGATTTCTAGCAACTGCCCCACTGCAATGTCCTGGAAAACGGTTTAATGCTGAAGCCATTTCATATATGCGTTACATAATTTTTGGTTCAAAGACACGCAAATGCAAACTGTTATGTTTGGTGGGGACATTGATGCCTGTAGACAATTGAGATGTAAGAGACCTGTCAGCTGTGTTTGCCCATTTTAAGCGGTACATCTTAATGCTTCTTAATTGACATAAAATAATGTAAAACAATTTACTGAAGGCTGAAAAGTAATTTTGTAGCATATGTATTTATTAAAGATTGCAGCACTTCTAGATTTAAATTAAGGTCAGAAAATTCTCAGATTGACTTTAGAAAAGAGCCATCTTACAAAGAGCTACTTATGCTTTTTGTAAAACGTTAGTTTTAGCAAGTCGATCAATGTATTCTTCAGTCATATTGTCACTTATGTGTCCCTCTGAAAGATATTTCCCTTGTAATGGAACTGTAAACAACAAACAAACAAAAATAACAGCGGCAGACTCCAGTGGATACGTGTTTATTATCGGAGGAGGCACCGAATGGCCTGGTTGCGAGCGTATAAATCTTTCTGTGCTTTTCATTGTGTGTTCGGGCTCAGTAACTCTCTGACATTGTCTCTGTGGTTAAACAACCCAACGAAAGCAAACGTGTGGCTCCCCAGAGTGTCGTTCCCGGTGGCTAGCTCACAAGGGGGCTCTGACTTTCATATGACCAACACTGCCAATACTAACTCACATACGTGCACACACACACACACACACACACACACACACGTACACGCACGCACACACACACACACACACACACACACCGCGTACACGCACGCACCACACACACACACACGCACACATACATGCACATGCACACACACACACACACACACACACACACACACACACACACACACACACACACACGTACACACACACACACACGCACGCATGCACACAACACACACACGTACACACACACACACACACACACCACACACACACACGCACGCATGCACACACACACGTACACACACACACACACACACACACGCACGCACCACACACACACACACACACACACACGTACACGCACGCACACACACACACACACACACACGTACATGCACGCACACGCGCACACGCGCAATACCGCCACAGTGACTTTAGGCTGGCTAGAAATACCTCCCCTTGATATGCCACCGGGGACTCGGCTGCAACAAAGAAAGAGGAAGGCTTTTAGCCGCCACCCAATGGCACCTCCGCTGTGTGGTGGGATCGCTGGCCATTCAGAATTAAATTTTAATTTGAAGCTACGGTGAGTATATCTGTAAAATATATTTGTAATTTATTAGACACACAGAGCGTGTTGAGCCCCATTAATCACGTGTCACATATATGTATCCCTCTTATATATTGAGTCATATATTTGAAATATGAGACCCATAAAGAACGTGCATAAAAATGTATGGCGAAAATATTGTAATGTAGAGTCCCTGATTGTGGTGGGTGCCCCTTGGCTGGCTTTGTCTTCCCGGCGTTGTGGACTACCCAAGGGGCTGTCCTTGTAGCATTGTCTGCGTTTGCCCTCTCAATGATAATACCCTCTCAGGTTCTCTGTTCAACAGATGGCCTCCTGCCTCATTAACTTTAATATGTCTAACATCAATTAGAAAGGAGTTAATTGGGATGCTAAAAAGGTGATTGCTGACTAGCACGGTGCATACGAAAACCATCCTTTTAATAAATGAGTCTCATCAAGCCAAAATATGCCAACAGCCGGCCAGAGGGGATGGCAAAAATATAAGTAAGGTATAGGTTACAGAATTGCTCTGCCGCATCCATCTTTCTGATCCGCGTGTCTTAAGTAAATAACCTTGATTGACGGGCACAGATAGAAATACTGTCCGTATGAATGCCCCATTGTCCTCCGTCCCTATCTCTTAACAATGCCTCTCTCGCTCTCTTTCCTTCCTTCTTCATTCCCCCTCTATTTCCTCACTGTCTGTCTCCCTTTCTCTCCGCACTCCGTCTTGACCCCCTGCGGTAACCATGAGAAACGAGTTTCTGTTTCTTGTTTCCCCTCCACCTCAGCTCATCGAGTGGCGTTTTTATTTCGGCAGGCTGCCTTCCGCGCAACGGTCAGGTCATTAAGCTGACTCAACCCATTACGCGTCGCGTCTCTTCCTGAGCCATCGCACCTGCTAGGAAAAGAAGGTATTCACTCTCAAAAAAAAAAAAAAAAAAAAAAAATAGGTATACGTTTCCTACCGCGCGGGATGACTTATAGCCATGCCAGAATTACCAGCGTAACACTTAATTTAGGGTGCAGGCCATTTTCTAAGTGTCAGATCGGATTGCTCCGTGAAGGTGGCGCCGAGGAAGGGACGTTGCAGACAAAGCCGGGACGCATCTGGAGCGATGATGTGGTGTTACTGTGCTGCGGTTTTCCCTGTGCGCACCGCATGCACTGGCTGCGAAAAAAATATCAGTGATGCGCCCCCCCGCCACCCCCGCCCCCGATCCTATTTGCTGGAAGAGGGGAGAAGGTCTGTAGATGTTTTTGAAGAGAGCAGCCGGGTAAAATGCTGATGTTATCAGTGACTGGAGGGGTGGACATGGAGTGTGACGCATGTTCTCTGATAAAAAAATAAAAAAAAAGGGTGTTTATTATTCTGCAGACGGGCTCTGGAGTGTGGGCATGTATGTGAGTGGATTAATCCCGTCGCCCCGGGTCTAGCATGGGACAAGGACGAGCGGGTCCCATAGAGCGAGCGGGGACACAAGGGCGAGCGGCTCCCATAGAGCGAGCGGGGACACAAGGGCGAGCGGGTCCCATAGAGCGAGCGGGGCCACAAGGGCGAGCGGCTCCCATAGAGTGAGCGGGGCCACAAGGGAGAGCGGGGCCAAGAGAGCAAGCGGGTCCCAGAGAGAGTGAGTGGGTTCAGGAGAGCAAGCGGGTTCCAGAGAGAGCGAGCGGGTCCCAGAGAGAGCGAGTGGGTCCCAGAGAGAGCGAGTGGGTCCCAGAGAGAGCGAGTGGGTCCCAGAGAGAGTGAGTGGGTTCAGGAGAGCGAGCGGGTTCCAGAGAGGCGAGCGGGTCCCAGAGAGAGCGAGCGGGTCCCAGAGAAAGCGAGCGGGTCCCAGAGAGAGCGAGTGGGTCCCAGAGAGAGCGAGTGGGTCCCAGAGAGAGCGGCGGTCCCAGAGAGAGTGAGTGGGTTCAGGAGAGCAAGCAGGTCCCAGAGAGAGCGAGCGGGTCCCAGAGAGAGCGAGCGGGTCCCAGAGAGAGCGAGCGGGTCCCAGAGAGAGCGAGCGGGTCCCAGAGAGAGTGAGTGGGTCCCAGAGAGCGCGAGTGGGTCCCAGAGAGAGCGAGCGGGTCCCAGAGAGAGCGAGCGGGTCCCAGAGAGAGCGAGCGGATCCCAGAGAGAGCGAGTGGGTCCCAGAGAGAGCGAGTGGGTCCCAGAGAGAGCGAGCGGGTTCAGGAGAACGAGCGGGTCCCAGAGAGAGCGAGCGGATCCAGTTAATTTACTCCAGCAGAGTGGGGAGGGGGATAAACGGCTTGGCTGGCTTCCCTTGATGGTAGGCCTTTGGGAACAACTGTTGGGGAAGTAGATTAAATGTGACGCTTATTGGGGAAAAAGTTTCCCATTCTGCTGCTGTGTGAAGCAGGTTGGGTGTGCAGGGGCTCCACGCAAAGAGGGCAGCTCTTTTTTAATCAAGGCCATCATCCTCACCCACAACAGGAGAGGAGCTCAGAGAGTACAGTACATGGGCTGGTCCTCAGCTGTCACTCTAACCAGCACGGTTAATGCACCTTCCATGGGGACTAGAAAGATAGTTCAAGGTTATGCTAAGAAAGTTATTATTTTACTTTTGATTGCTTAGTTACATAAAAAACCAGTCAACCTTCATTGAGAGTGTACTGTAAGAGTGTGGTACAATGAGTATAATAACTGTATTTTAGAACATCCACCAAAAGTTCCACTTTACCACTGGCAGTTTGTGTTGAACATTCTTTTTTTGTTGTTACTTTTTCCATATGTCAGTTGTTCTGTATTCTCTGCTACAGACATGAATATGTAAGAGCTAGACGCCTGCAAGCGGAGGCTAGGTGTTCTTGTGGCTGCAGTGTTGTTTTTGCTTCTCAAAGTCCAGGAGGAGCTGGCTCTGAGCGGTCGGGTCAGCAGGAGGTGCTGAGAAGTCAGGCATCAGAGCAGGAGAGCTGCTGAAATGGATGAAAGTGGATGTAGTCAGTAATAATAATAATAATAATAATAATAATAATAATACATGTATTTTATATAGCGCTTATACAGTACAATAAAGGGCAGCCCTTCCTCATTCTGCAAGACTGTAAGTCCAAGTGCTGGGAGTGCTCTGAAATGTAGTAAGTACCATGTAGATTCATCCACTGATCTGTTCAAGCATGAAAAATTGAATGTTACATTTGAATGATCCCCCCCCCACACACACACACACACACACACCTCACCTCACCTCACCGCTGCTCCCTTCTGCAATGCGTAATCTCTGAGAAAATGACTTTGTTGGAGAAACACTCATTAACCGTTGGAAATTGGCGAAATAAACAGTCCTGTGATTGTGTGTACAGTGTACCCCAGGGGTGGCTGTGGTTCTGGCTGACTGACTCATTAAAACCACATTGTTTCCTCTCTGATGAGTGCAGTGCACCAAACTGCCAGGGCAGACCTGGTTCTCATCACTTTACATTGGGAAAATTTGCATGTGCACTGACTATAAAATTAAGAGCTCCCACAGAATCAAGTCTTAATCAAGCACATCTAATGATCTTACAATTTTTGCATCTTGTTGTATTTATAGTGGGGATACAGGGGGTGAAAAGGCAGACTGTTATTGTTTCTTTGCTCAGCAGACACCTCTCCAAAAGGGCTTGCACATTTTTAGATATTAATTCATTTGAAAATACGGCTGTATCCTTACTGGGGTTAATTCAGGTGTCTGCAATATAGTGCCCCACTCTGGAATTAAGCCTGTAACCTTCTGATTTCAAATCTTATTTCTGTCCAGCACAACAATGTTCTGCTGGCTGAATTACACCAGCAAAAAGGAAAAGAGAGACGAATGTTAAACACTGGAGAGAAAATGGGTTGTGGTCGGTTTGACCTTCAGCGCATTGAAGGTGAGAGAGCGTAAATGACACGAACGCAGCAAATGTATATCGCCTTTGAAGCTTATTTTTTTTATGGAATATGCATTTAAAATGGCCAACCGTGGATTCATTTGTAGGGACAATCATTCTGATGTTTTTCCTGGCCTAGGAAGTTCTTGAATTTACTGTAGTCTTGAGCACAACTGTTGAATGAAATGTCCAAACTGATGAGGGAAAGGGGACAAATCTGATGGAATGGACTTCATCTTTGTTTAGAGCACAAAGAGCTTCAAGCATTTTGCTATTCATTTCATGACCACAATGAGGCGCTGTTTCCATTTTTCTGTGTTTAACACACAAGGGAATGTTTAGACATTGTTTATGTAGGTACAGGATATGGAATATACATAGATTGAGTCTAAGTCCTCTTTATGATACTGTGAATACTTTGGAAATTCTGTAAGAATAAAAACTGTATTAAATTGGTCCCTTTTAAATGGGTCCTTTTCATTTTTGTAGTCGTACAACATGAAGATGCTAAATTTGAATAAAGCCTCAAAGTCCATCATATTTTTGTGTATTTTAATATAATTTGTTTACATTTTCACTTTCATAAAAAATTTTTTAACAAACCTAGATTTTTTCAGACTCAAAATGACCACCCACCTTACATTACATTACATTAGTAGTTCTTTAGCAGACACTTTTATCCAAAGCGATGTACAAATAGTGCATACGGAAGGTCATTGGAGCAACCACAAAACACAGGTGTGATAAGGTACAATATCAGACCTGTTATTGTACCTTGCTTCTTGCAAGAATATTGCCAGCCAACATTTTATTTGCCCCACCAAAGCATCTCATTGCTCCCCCCAACCAAAGTGGGCAATGACCAGGGCTGACTGGGGTGGGGTGGGGGGGGGGGGGGCAGACAGAGAAGCCCTGTCCACCATACAGGTTGTTAACAATCTGAGAAATCCTTTGCCCTCTTGAACAGACATGTCATGCTGTTTCACTGTTAAATGACCACAGACTACCAGCACTCAATGCTGGTGTTCTGTAGCATGGTTTTACTGTATATTGTCGGTGTGACAGTGACCACAGACTACCAGCACTCAATGCTGGTGTTCTGTAGCATGATTTTACTGTATATTGTCGGTGTATACCGTATCCAGCATCATTCCCAGTTCAGATATAAAATCAGCACATTTTGATCGATACTCCCGTCCTGAAGTTCTCACGCTACATTTTTGTAACGTTGTAATGCGTTAATGAGTGCTTCCTGGTTGAGCACCACCCCCACCATAGAAGAAGACGAAGAAGACGGGCAGCTATTTGTGTGTAGATCGGTGGCTATTTGTGTATGGATTCGGGGCACTTCTCTTGTGCCATCATAACGTACGGTGCTGCGTATGTCAATTATTCACATTTTGAATAATAAGTCAAGGAAAATCTATGAGGAGGATGAAACGATGGCTGTTAAGACATCATGTCATCTATACGCCGCTTCTTGGATACATTTGTCAAAATTCCCCCATAGGAATTGCGGTTTCCATACGCGCGTGTATTTAGGTTTCGCGGCAGCCGCAACAGCGAAGCTGCTGTTCTCTCTTTGAACTTCGAAATGAAATGTGACTTGTTCTGAACAGAGCCAGGCCGAGGGAAGAAACAAGGGGGTTGACTCAAGGCGATAAAATATCTTGTTAAACTGTTGCCCACTGTTATACGCATCAGTGGAATTACCAACTCCTTGGGCCATGTCTTAATTGGCACTAAAACCACCTTTAGATTTAAATGCAAATGACTGCTCTTCAGGAATGTATGTATATAAAAAAAGATAAATCCTTTTGCGTTTACTAAGCCCTTTAATTTGACTTTTTGATTCCCACTCCTCTAAACGTTTAAAGTCAAGTGCCACATTATGATATAAACTGTTTTTTTTTTCTTCCTTCGTCCATTTTTGCCTGCAGCGAATCAGAAGGTCTCTCCCCCTGTTCAAGTGACAGGAACTAACGAGTGACAGCCTCCCCTTGTGAACATCAAAGCATTGAGGAGCTCCTGGGGTCAGCGATGAATATTTAAAATTGCTTCAGTATCAAATTAGAAATGACCTTGAAAAGTGTTGTTTTACCTGATGAGCCTTAAAAAGGGCATAATTTGCTTTCAGATTCTCTGGTGAACTGCCTCAAAGGTTTTTTTGGCTAAGTGGCAAATAAAAAAAGACACTGTTCCTCTTTCTTCTGTCTTGTAAGCAATGAAAAGACCGAGGTATGAATAGAAGGAATTTTTTTGAAGTAAATTTGGCTCAAAGACAGCTTTTTTCATGTGATGTCGAGACATTGCACAAGCTTCTGTGCCTCTCATTCAGTGGCTATATATTTACCAGCTCTTTGTCACCAAAGACCAATCATTTTACACAATTCACTGAGAAAGAGCACTAACTGCAGGTAAAAGGAAAGGGACAGCATTGATTTGGAGAAATCCATTTCCAATAAATGCTCAGTCGAGCAAAACATTGGATTTGATGAATCCCTGCAGCGCTATACTGAATATATGCTTTGTAATATAGGAAATGTGTTTCACAATTTAAAAATAAATAAAAAAATTAAACATAAAAAGCCAAGTTACTCATACACAAAGCATACACTTTGTACATTTAAAAAAAGAATTCTTAAAAATACATATGTGTACTAAATTACAGAAAGCAAAATAATGACAAGTTACAATGAGCTTTTACTAATAGTTTTCACATAAACTAAGCAGGCTATATTCCAAAGCAGCAATGATACCATTGTAAGACTGGAGCATTTCAGATTATGTAGTAGAGGTGCAAAATGTGAACAAGTCAGGTCAGACACTTGGGAGTGGTCATAAAAATCACTGTAGTTTGTCACAGTCTGTAACTTAAGCTGTTTTTCAGTGAAAATTCTTCTTGCAGTACAACCAAACCAAGATCACAGTGTCAAATGACAGTACTAGAAAATAAATCTGATCCAGGATTTCTGTGGATGAAAATGTGAAGTTGCTAGGACTTATGCACATACCCTCCAAAGCAGAAACGCACTAATGCAGTATCTTATTGATCATGTGTTAAATAATGTTAGAATCAACAGCAGATAAATACGTTAACCTTTGTAAAACATCATTATTTGTGCCTATATTTGTTTCTTTAGTGTGTACTATGTATTGCAGCTGGGCCATTACCCATGTAATACACATTTAAATCAGCCTCAGGGTGGAAAATGTTGAAAAACACTAGTGTCTGCCACGTGTTTGCAAAGGTTAAAAAGACACTGATCTTTAATTTGGTGCACTTAATCTTCTGAACTTGACTCTGATAGTTTCAAAGGCCATGCAAACATATGACACATTACACCTGTGGGTCTCTGGTGACCGTCTGAAGCACTCCTGTTCAAACCTGGATCAAGCCATACGTCTCTATAACGGCTTGCTTGGGGCGCGCGGGAGAATTGATTGCACATCCTGCCAGCCTATTCCCTGTATGAGATTTGGCTAATGCAGTCTTGCCCTGAGGTGAGTTCTTTTCTTTTCTCTGGTAGAATCGCCTGTTTTTCTACCACCACCTGATTTCGGTTGAATAAGCCTCATTATGGGTTTTTTTTTCTTCTTCTTCTTCTTCTTCTTCTCTTTTTATAAAGCTGCTGGGCATCCTTTTATTTATGTGCAATTCATTGTGCTGAGCCGGTAAATCACAGACTCCCCCCATTGTATATCAGCCTCTCCGAAACACTCAAGGACAGCACACTTAGCTCAGCGGGTACAGCAGACTCCTGGATTCCTTCCAGTGCTGGAATACCGTTCAGTGCTGGCGGTTATCTATGGCAAGGGGTCCGTGGGGCCAGTGCAGTTAATCACAGTGAAGAGAGCAGAGCAGTATAATGTAGGGAGAGGGGACTGCAAAGCGGGAGGGAATGCCTTTGCTGTGCTGGTGGGGGAAAAAAAACGTAATTTAAAACATAGAGAACGTAGCGAGAGTTTATTACCTGGCTCGAGTGAAGTCAAACTACAGTATTTATCTGTTTAATTTGGTTCTTGTATTTGCGATGTTCGGAAGAAAAGGCTGCTTGGAGTGTGAGCAGACTCCGTGGTTGTGACCGGCTGCGGGTGTGTTTGTGCTTGAGAATGTGAGTGTGTGTGTGTGTGTGTGTGTGTGCATGCGAGAATATGTGTGTGGATGTGTGCATGTGTGTGTGGATGTTTGTATGTGCAGGAATGTGTGTGTGTGTGTGTGTAGATGTGTGTGTGTGTGCAGGAATGTGTGTGTGGAATCTCAGTCCTTCATCTTCATCACCCTTTGTCTGGTGACATAGCTGTAGATCATTGAGCTCTATCTCATTGCATTATCTGTGTGTCATCCTGTGTAAAGAGTATTCTGTAGCCTTCTACATTACATGAGCAAATCTGAAAATTGTTTAAAAAAAGGTTTTTCTATCTGCAGAAATCTAGAATTTTTAATGAACAGCACAAATTCAATTTATGAGATGTCAAGACAAATTAGTGTTTTCATATTTATCAAGGGTACAAATTATTTTAACGTGATTGACAGTAGTCATAACATTTACCCAAAAATACTGCCATTTCATCTATTCCTATGAATTCGAATGAGCCTTCAAACAGCACTGTGATTTAATTTAATATTTTCTGATGATCTCATTGCTCTTTGTTAATGAAACAACATGAATGCTTAGTTTGATCTCAGCAATATCCTTGATTTTTTTTCATCGTCAGCAGAAAGACCTTGCTTCCTTATTCAGCATAGCTGTCACTAAATGCTGCAGATATATTTAATCAGTCTGCACTGTAGTAGAGGGGCCCCTATGTCACTCGAAGGCTGTTTTTGCGGGATGCATGCCTTAAATAAAAATAAATAAAAGAGTACCTCATTCCGCAAATAAGGAAACTGTACCTCGGAACTAATCTTAGAGTGCCCCATTGTCAATCCCGCCTGTTTTATGAACTTCTTTAATCAGGCTAACGAATGTGGCTGGGTGGAAGTGGCATGAAATATCTGCTTGTCCGCCCAGGCAGGGGGAAAGCGGGATGAGTTACGGCTCAATTTTCTCCCCTCCGCATCGGAATGGCTTTCAGCTGGCAGTTATTGGTGTAGAGCCGGAGCAGAGCAGGGTTCAGGCAAATGGACTTGGTAAATACACCAACCCAAGGACAAAAATGTGTCCAGTGCAGGCGGGCACGATGAAAAAAGAATATTCACGTTTTTCAAAAAAAAAAAAAAAGGCGGAGACGTCACGTGTTCGCTTTAAAAGGACAGGCGGAATTTGTTGGAATCTTGTTTCGAAAGAGAACGACGTGCTAACGGTGTGTTCTGCTTCAGAGATCTGCATTTCTGCAAGCCGCCGAGAGCTGGATCTATAAGCTCATATTCAGGTTCTAAGACTGTGGTTAAGAGTGCACTTAAACCACGTCAAAAAGAATATGTACATTAATGAGTGTGAAGGCCATAAGAGAAATCTTTAATGACTCACGAGCACAACCTTTAGACCTTCTATGCTGCGCTTTGCAGTATGTGCTTGCTTGGAAAGGAAGATGGTATTCAAAAATTTATGAGTTAATTACAAATATGGATTGGAGTGCGGAGAGAAAAATAATTTTCTACATATTTCATATCTCTTCATATTTAACCAGTTTTTAAAAATGTATTATTATATATTGTATTTTATCTTGTATACCTGAATATTAAATAGGGCACACTGAGGCTTCTGACTAACAATACTAGGGATCTGATACAATCCTACGCCTCTGCACAGAGTTCATAGTGGCTTTTTGAGCTGATTTTTAAGTTTTATTTATTAAGTGGTAGAATAGTGGTCCATGTATTGAATTTGCTGCTAAGTTACTGTTGCATGGTGAATGAGTAACACATTGGGTGGTGTGCATCAGAGATAAACACTTAGCATTTAGTGTGGAGTTTGACGTACTGCGGTGTGATGATAAGTGGCGATTAGTGGCTGTGGGGCCTGTCCTGCTCAGTCTGGAACATGCCAGTGTTGACAGGCCTGCTTTAGCACTGCCCATGGATGGGAGGGTTTCAGGTGGCTGGGATTACAGCTTCTTGTAGCTCACTAGCGACCCCTGCTGGTCAGCTGGGTGTCCGCAGGCTTGTTGAGCTGCACTCGAAAGTGTCTTCCTCAGACGTATCTGTGTGAGCTGTGGTGCCAGAAGAAGCAGCAGAAACTTCATCTGCTAAGCGGGGAACATGTACATACATGTATCCGTACATACATGATTGGATATTCCAAAATTGTAGTGTTCGAAAGCATTTATTAATCCCTTAAATACAAGGTATTCTTAAGCTTGGGAGGGAACTGCCCAATCTTCTCAGAACTGTATTTGCATGTTAACAAGTATAGAAAGCTTTACTGAAAGAGTTCTGTTTCATTGCAGTGGAGGCTGTGGTCTACAGTGGCAGGTAGGTTGCTGAGCAACGGGCCTTAGGAAAAATTAAATGGAGGCTTCTGATTGAAGGGACAAGCATGAGCACAGAGTCATTTCAGAGCTCAATAAAGGTTACAAACTGTGGGAGACCACTATTCCTGGCTGGAACAAAATCAAAATCTGCCCGCCGCGAGAAAAGTTGAAATGAGGCAGAAATTTGGGAGAAATTGCTGCATCCTAACACCCTGGACCCGCAGTGTGGTGAGCATTATTATGCAATAATACTTGTGCTGTTGGATCACTTTCAAAGACCAGATTATGACTGTGAATACAAACTTACATTTGTCTTCGAAGAGAACTACCTCTGGTAGTAAATCCTTTACTGTGCAAAGGTGAGTGAGAATGCCAAAAATCGATTATATTGTCTACTGCAGCGCGTGAACATATCGCATATGGGAAAATGGGTAACATTACCTTCCTCTGCATCAAATCTTCATTCTGCGATGTTTCATTAACCCTTGAGCTGGCAAAATGCTGTGCCAAGGGTCCATTAGGGGGTGGCAATAAAATATGAATTTGGACGAAATTCAGCAGGCTGTCCATGAACAGAGTACAGATTTAGAGACCTGGATGAGGGCCAAGGTGACTACGTTCCTGCACAGAAGCTTGCGTGGCCACCATCAGTCCTGCCTCTCTTGTAAGTCATTTGCAATTCAGATATTGCAGTGAGTTGCTATTGTGTAAAATGAGAAATGATCACAGCACAGGTACTGTAGTATTTGATCTTGTAATGCTGCGATTATTGCTAGGGAAAGGCCTTGTGATTGTTGTGAATGGCGGCCATTTGCAGTGGAGCATTCAAAAATGTTCTCTGTCTGATAAAACTCTCGAGCAGTGAATATCCCTCATTAACACAACCCGAAAACAAAACGACAAATCAAAAGATTTCCTTCTGCAGTCCTGTAGCCAATCGTCATGCTCGGCTGATGACTGAATTTGGGTTTAAGGGCTTTTTGCCTTCGCTGATTAAAACACTCGTTGCAATCAATAACCTTGAGAGCCCCCTAAGCACATATTTACAATTATGACTCAGAGTGGGGGAGCTTTCGGGAGGGATACTTGTGTCAAAGCGTAATTGAAGCCAAGATGTTTAACGGTTGAAAGTGACATGGAAGTCAAGCCTCCTCTTCGGAGAGAAAACCTCCCGATGTTCGGCTGAGGTAACAGCACCCTGTGTGCGTCATGAAGGGGGGTTGGCAGAAGTGGTGGCTGTCTGTGAAAGAAACGGGTCTTCTCAGTTCGGCAGCGTTTGAGGGGGTTTGCTCTTACCTGCCCAGTCCCATTCGGCTCCATGAAGTTTTCCGTGGTCCCACAGTGGGGGGGACACCCTCTGGGTTCAGGGTACAGGGCTTATGGAAGCAAAATAGATTGGGCTTTTGGGGTGTCCTGTGGACATCGCTGACAGCCAATCTCTCAGTCAACCTACAGCTGTAAGCCAAATGAAGCAGCATACAGTATTACTTATGACCCCTATAAACCCCCTCCCCCCTTCATGTGATACTGCATCTTTGTTAAATGAATTACAGTTTAATTAGCCTCTCTTGAATATACTCACTGACATCATCAGCAGGGAAAGGACTGGCAGATGCATGGTTTCATTTTTTTCTTTTTCTTTTTTTTCTATTTTTGATGTGGAGAAAAAAATGCAATGCTATGTATTACCATATGAAATATCCTCTGACCTTCGAAAGGATACCAAGGAGCATGCGGTGTTGTTTTCTGTGGAGATGCAGTGCGGAAGTCGTACTGGTTTAGTTCAGGTTCAGGATGACTGTACAATACTGCAGTGTCACGGGTGCCATTTGCGTACTGTGTTTGCACCACGAACGGTTAAATAAACTGCTCATGGCGTGGAACTGATGAGCGTTGCATAAGCTCTGCTGCTCTCTGTTTGCCGTGCAGCGAAGTGTGCGTGCGCCCGTCCCGTCATCTCTGAAGCTGCCCACTGCCCACTTAGGCGCAGCTTGCTTTCGTGTGAGCGACTGTGATTGCATAAGAGCGCATGGGGGGGAGGCTGGGCAGCGGTAGGCTTCCCAGCCCCGGTCTCTATTTATAGAGCTGCCGCGTTCAGAGATCCGCCTCGCTGCGTCACCGCCGTCGTCCTCTCTCCTGGCCGCCCGTGGCGCGCAGATTCGGTTAAGGGGTGCTGACATTTTCAGACGGGGCTCTTCGAGCCGCTGACGCACACCGTTGTCATGACGGCGTGTTTGCCCGCAGCGCATGGCATGGAGGTTTTTCCAGATCTGCCTGTTACCAGGCGGTGCGGTGCAGGAAAAGGAGGACGTGCAGTGACTGGTGCCGCGGCACGCTTTCCCCAAGCTTCCGTGGAGACGCCTGTCCAGTCACACAAAAAAAAACAAAAAAAAAAATGAGCCATGGGTATTGTATAGAGAAGTGAGTCGGCTTATTGATAGAACAACCCTGTCTTGCTTTGGTGCCTTCCACAGGCATACTGGTAATCACAATGGCATTCTCTAAATCCATTGATAAAAAGTATTTTTTCTTTAAAAGAAGTTGGTAAACAATTACAAAATATGTCAAGGTCATTTATGTTGGAGGAGTGGCAGGGGGATATTTTGCAGTTAAAAATGAACTTAAAAAAAAATAAAACACTTGAGCACTTTGCTAGCATACTGACCAGAGAGACTTTCTGTGGTTTGCAATTTCTTTTGCTTTAATAGTAGCAAGCGTGATAGCTAGCTACTTCCCTGGTTCGCAGCTATAGAGCCAGATGGAACCAATGGTATTTATTGCCATTCATTTGAGATTGCAGGCTCAGCCATAAAGATGGTGTCTAAAGCCGCGTTTCCACCGAAATTACCCGGAACTTTCAGTCCCAGGAACTACTTTACCAGGAACTAAAAGGTTCCTTCAGCCAATGGTTGTCTGCGTTTCCACCGGGGTCTAAAGTACCGCGAAGATTAGGTAAATTAGCCCACTGACGTTGTCGTCGGTCCGTCTGTCATATGAGTTCTTCTGTAACCCCATACTACCACCGAAGTAGCCTACATTATTTTCTAATAACCGGGACAGCCCGGAGGGGTTTATTCCACTTATATACAACGGGTTACCAACAATGACTATATATGGTTACTTTTGTATTTATTGATTTTCATATATCCTCTCAAACACATTCATTAACAGCAGAAAACATGCACACGTTGTAAACAATTAGCTGTTTTATTACTTTCTCGTCGTCAATTCCATATAGGCTAATCGCAAAATGACAAGAATAGAACGAAAACTCGGACTTGCGTGAAAATGTAAATTAGTAGTGGTACAGCCACCGTTTGCTTTCCTTCGAAGTTACTGCTAGCCGAGCAGCGACGTGTGCCCTCCAGATGCGAACCACGCACCATAAATGAGTCCATAGTCTTCCTGGTCTTTTCGTGGAATTGAAAAATGGCAGTAAAATTGAGTAAAATTACGGCAGTCTGAAAAAGCTAAAGGGAAGATTACTAGAATTAACCTGTTATTTTACCCGGATAAAAAGTGCGGAAGGTGATTTCCAGTTTGCTTGTACTGTATCACCAATATAAATCGTGCAGAACTACCGCATACCTCACATAACTGTATCAAACGTTTTGAGTCAATTACAACGGGCTAACAAAGAAAATCCGGAAGAAAATATTCAGCAACCGAATTAATCCGTTTGAATGTTTTGGTAGCCTACGTAATATGCTGTCCCAGCACGAATGCTTAGCATTTTATAAAACGAATACTAAAGCAAGAAAAGAACAGAAGAGCATACGTTATAATTCCAAGACGTTGACAGGTTATAACCAAAAGTAGGCTACTGCGCCGCATAACATACAAGTTTGATTTGAAGTTATTATGAAAATAAATTGGTTTGCGCTGCATATTTTCAAACATGGCGGGTAATGGCGGAAAATAAATACAACACAAACGCTACGAGTACTCGACCAATCAGAAATGTTCAGCGCTGCAAGCTCCACCCAAAAGGTTCCTGTACTTTCGGAAAGTACTACCCCCCGAGCAGGAACGTTTTGGGGGGTAAAACAAAGCCCCCAGAACTAAATTTAGACCCTAGTTCCTGCGGTGGAAACGCAATGAGTTCCTCAAAAGGTTCCTAGTTCCGGGGTATAGTTCCTGCGGTGGAAACGCGGCTTAAGTGCACTGTAAGGCTGTGACTGTTAATGCTATGACCCAATACAGAAATTGAACTTTATAGCAAAAATCAGATTAACTGCATAGCTACATTAGGCCAGTGGTTGGAAAAAACACCTTGTTATGGAAAGCATTAAGCATTAAGCATTATTTGAAGCATTAAGTTTCATTACCAAGAACTCCTGCTTTCTCGTTGATCAAGAGCATTGAAATGAGTAAGTGATAATCCACTTGCACATATATTAGCAAAACTGTTTGCTTATGGCTGCAGGCCTGCTCTCACCAGTCTGCGTGCTGAAACCCATCCTCCCCCGATTCCATAGGGTTGGGGGCTGAGATCTGGGCCCTGTCCACAGGGGGGTGGGGGGTTGGGGGTTGGGGGGGGCTGACTGGGCAGCTCCCGGCGATGGGGGCAGCCAGCTCAGAGAGCGAGCCAGGCCGTTTGATGTCGGCTCCGCCGGGGAGCGCTTGGCCCTGCGTGAGCTTTCCCAGGCTGCAGCGGGAGGAGAGCTCCAGACCTCGTCAGGCCTTTCCGCTTCGTTCAGGGGGCAGCGGGCGCTCAGCGGTCCGGTCGGGTCACAAAGCCGCTCAACCGGACCTGATCTGAGAGAGAGAGAGAGAGAGAGAGAGAGAGAGAGAGAGAGAGCGGTTTTTTTGTGTTCGCAAATGTTCCCTCCGCCTGAATGCCCGTGAATTCTCTGTTCCCTCAGATATCATCAGAAAACTGTACTTTATGTTCTTAGAAAATTGCATGTTTTTTTTTTGTTTTTTTTCCCCCAGAATGCCACAGACTATTCTGTCTGTGCGCATTGCTGTGCTATGAGATAAGCGCGTGGTGCCATTTTCTAGATACCATCCTTATGAAAAGACCTTTTAGAATGTAGATAGATAACACTTGATCCTAATGCCACAAAATAATTGAGTGCTTCTGAACGTCCCAGTGGAATCCTGTGGCTCCGGGCCAGCCCCGCTCTGGATGGCTGCTAGGAAAATGTTCAGCCAATCTCCTGCTGAGAGCACACAGAAAGTGGTTCAGCTCCTGGCCCTGTGTGAATGTGAATCTTTCTCCTCTGAAAGGAGTGTTTTTCACCTCCTCCGGTGAGGTGATTTCTTCACTGTTGACCTTAAATCTAACTCTACCTGCACTTGACTGGATCACTTTTTTTCCCCTACGCTACGATTACCCAAATCCTGCCACCCAACATTTTAACCAAACTTGACTGGTCAGTTCTGCTGCAATAGCTACTTAGGGATGTATTTAAACAGGATGAAACTTAAAAAAATGTTTCAAATTAAAGACAGAGGAAACAAAAGCTCTCTGGTCTCTGTGTCATTGGTCTTATTTTTCTGTTCCCTGTAATGTGCCATACGTCACTATTCTGTAATATGCTCTGTGAAGCACAAGGTGACCGTTATGCTTGCAATATAAACTCATCTCAGTCAGAGCTATTGGAATTGTCTTAACTCCACCCCCCCCCCACCCCCCTTCCCCCGGTGATTCCAAATTGGAGAAAGAAAAGGAGGAAAAATTTCCAAAGATATCTATACTTTGAACATGTCTTGAAATAAAATAAAGCAAATGTATAGTAAGATGTTGTAAATTTTTAGACACTTAATATTTTAACAGAATTGGTCCCCCCAGGTACCCTGATAAAGCCAAACAATACACGATTTTTTAAAAATACACGGTCACCTGACAAGTTTAGTTTTAAGTCATAATTTGCCTGACACCTAGATTTCAGGAAAGACGACAGTGGACTGTTGTAATATTGTTATCTCATTTTCTTTTGACAAAGTTGTAGCAGAAGTCACTGTGTGAGTAAAGCATGTGGGACTTGCTGTGGGGAGTTTTGTCTCCCCCAGGAGTGGGTCTTCACAGCTTGGGCGTCACAGATGCTCCCGTTTCAAGACTTAAGAATCGACGATCCGTTTGAACCGCGCTTACGTAATATGGGTAATGGCGGTGCGGTCCTTTTCGACATCGGGCCGGTCCATTAGAGGCGGTGGGTCTCTCTTTGAGGCCAGAGTGATGTATATGTGCCGCTCATACCGAGTCCTCAGCAAGCATATCCCATTACAGCTCCATGGCCTTGGAGACAGGGATTTTCCACTTTGTTGTGCATTATGGTGTCTAGACTGCGTGCCCCGTATTGGATTGCTGTGAGCGAGTACAAGCAATTAGCCTCGCTAATGCGAACACGTCGATACCTTAGCATGCTGCTGCGATGATAAACAGATCGATTGATTTCAAAAGCCATCTGAGAAATCTCTCCGCACTCTGACGTAATCTCGCCCGAAACAGCGAATCAGCACGGCTAACGGAAAGCCCGGGGTCTGATTCCGTTCGTTTTTGCTAATGTCAGAGCTAGGTCTCACGTTGCAGATTAGCTTGTGTTGTGCTGCTTGTGAATAATCTGCAATGCTCTTCACACTGACAGAGATAAAAAAAAACTGAATTTTTATTATGGAGGATAATGGCCATTGAAAATTATTCAGGGATTATAGACAAAATGAGTCCCTTATTATGGTATAGCTCATTGTAAATAGGAGTCATTCTGTCACCTTTTTCATTGTACACACTGGAACACCTGGGCTGATCGGATTCATTCTTTCTTATTCTCCCTGGACATGAAGCTAATCATGAAATTCAATATGTTCTGTTTGGACTGCATAAAAAGGACCTGATAACATTATTATGTTTGAATTTTTAGCCAGTGGAATCAAAGGTCTTTTATTTATGTGGTTATTTATAATATATCATAGTGAAATGTCACATATCTGTCACGGCATTCACACAGCTGAATTTCTCCTTTTGTATCTCATGTTATTATTTCCACCAAGTCTCATATCGCCGTGGATATTACGAGGGAAACAGCTGTAACGTCGAACGTGCTTTCATGTGTATGCGGTGTCTGCAGAACCAAAGGAACCTACGCAGTCGCATTAACTGACTTAACGAGTGGGTCTTCCAGCTTCCAGTAGGAAATGAAACGTTGCGTCTTTTGTTGTTTCAATTGAATTAGGTTGATGAGCCCATTAAACTGGAAGATCCGTTGCTTGGTTCACCTCATTTCCACCGTGAGATTATTTTCCTATGCTTAGAAAAAAAAGGGCGCATAAATATCGATTTTTGCGCCCTGCCCATGTTGCTGTGATTCAGTTTGAGCCAGCCTTTCTTTTTAAATGATCTTATCTGTAGGCAAACATGTTAAACAATGGAGATAGTGTCTGCCTCACGATCCTCTTCATGCTGCGTATTCCATCTTGGACAGCTGTTAGATCTCAGACGGGCTGGCACCACTTAGGACAGAGAGAGAGAGACACAAAATAACTGTCAGTTGAGCTTACTCTAAAACTTACTCCGTTGGGCCAAAGTCCCCAGTGACTTTGCTACTGAGAAAGCCACCCCCGGACATTAAAGGAAACGATAAACCAATCCCAAATCGATCTGACCTTTCAGAAAATGTATTCAGCCAGTATAAATGTCCTCCTTGGTTAACTTTTCCAAACTATGCACTTGGGGCTGCCAACTGAACAGATGCCACCTCCAAGTTGGCCTCTCCATCATGGAATTTAATAGGCCATAACAATAAAACAGGCATATTGGAGGAACCCGTGGGAAATCAACAGTGTGCTTGGCTGGCGAGGCTGCGGAGAGGCCAAGCCTAATTTGAGGCTACGCGCTGCCATTGAATCAGCCTGAGTTATGAGTTACAGCTCAATCGTAGAACAAAGGCCGAGGGGTGGAAACTGGGCACTGATGTTCTTCTCGTATCTACAGGATGTCAGTAGCGTGAACTACTGACCATCCCTCATCCCTCATGATGACTGACCAGGATTTTGTGTTCATTCATTTGCGGCTGTTTAAAGTGGCTTTTGTAAGTGAAGCTTTAGTCGGGAGCCCCCAATGTAATCCGAAAAATCAGGTGTCCCCACACCAGCCCTTTTCGGGTTAGATCGGGTTCCCCTGCTTAAATGGAATTAAAGCAAGATGGACACTTTTTTATTATTCTTGTCTGTTTTTTTTGCTGATACCCTTACAGTCCACAGTGTATTGACCCATTGACAACATTTTTTTCACAACCGTTTTTGTTACATCTATGCCATTAGAGTTTCCTGGTTCCTTGTTCCAACCTGATAGAAATCTCAGTTTATGGTTGTGTACGCAATCGATGCAGATGTGAGTTTATTTATGAACAAGCACATGTGTAACATAGTTAATGGGGCTGTACAATTACATGACTGAAAAACATGAAAGGCAATAATCTGTGTGAATGCATAATTAAAGGTACCATGGTAAAGGCTGTATGAGAAACATTTCAGTGCCATTTCTGATCACTATTCATCACCATGTGCGGCACATCCTCTCGAAAAAGCGAATGGAAGCGTCTCATGTTTCCGTGCTCGCTGCATGGTGTGAGAACAGACAGTCTCGACAGTGGGTAAGATTCCTTCTGGACGGTGCACCGTGTTCTTTCCCACTGGCTTCCTGGGGGCTCTAGTCTTAACCCCCCCCCCCGAAAATGCCCCAGCCTTCCTGATTTCTGGCGTGGCGAGGCGAGGCGAGGCAGGCAGGCCAGGCCCGGCCCGGCCGGTGCCAAAAAACTCAGGTGTTGTCTGAGACGGGTCCTTGGCCGCTGGCTGCTCTCTGAGGAACACAGGCCTGCATTGTGTCGAATGTGCCGGAGCTGCCCTTCATGCTAATCCCACATTACTCACTGCCTGGAAATGAACATGTGTTGTGTAGCCATTCATAATAACACCCCCCCCTCTCCACCCCTGTCCACCCCCCCTCCCCTCCATCCGCCCTCCCTTGTGCCCTGCCAGCCCCCCCCACCCCCGTCCACCCCCCCTCCCCTCCATCCACCCTCCCTCGTCCCCTTCCCCCCCCCCCCCTCTCCAGATACCCAACCTGAGGAGTAGGGTTACCCACTGCGTCTGGACAGGTGGCTGAAGGCAGAGATTGATACTGCCGATCGAGCAATGCAAGTGTAGCTCGTGAAGACGTTGTTGCATCTCCCTGAAATTGTTCTATTTCTGGGTTCCTTCACTTTTGAAAGCGCTGCAGCTTGCAACACATGCAGTTTGAATTTTATGGTCATGGTGACCCTTCTCTTATGGATATAGCTATGTTCCCAGTGTTTTACAAGTACTGTATATGCTGCCAAGTTCTCGTTTTACTGGGAAAACCATAACTAGGGCACGTTTATGTCACATTGACAAATGCCTGTCATTGTATGCCAAATAGCTGTCCTGCCCACAGTCATAAAAAATAAAGAAATCTTAGTGCCTGAAGTAAATATATTGTGAAATGTTACCTCTTGTTTCTTCTGTAACGTAATGTTAGGGGCGACATAGCTCAGGAGGTAAGAGCGGTTGTCTGGCAGTCGGAGGGTTGCCGGTTCAAACCCCGCCCTGGGCGTGTTGAAGTGTCCCTGAGCAAGACACCTAATCCCTAATTGCTCTGGTGAATGCGAGGCATCAATTGTAAAGCGCTTTGGATAAAAGCGCTATATAAATGCAGTCCATTTACCATCCATTTAATGTTTATCATTAGACGTAGACGTGCTCGCATACAACACGTACACATACAGCGCCCCCTTCCTGATTTCCTCTATTACTGCGTATTTGTCACACTGAATGATTTCAGATCTTTAGACAAAATGTGAGGGCAAATACAGGACTTTTTCATGGCACTTTATACTTCTGTAGCTGTGTATCCTGAGCGTGCTGATTAAATGGCTGCATAATGGCACAGTACACGTTTTGGCACAGGTCGGGTAAACAGAAGACAACAAATTTGTGTGTGTGTGTGTGTGCGTGTGCACGCGTGTATGTTTATGAGTGCCCCTGTGTCGGCACAATAACAGAATAATTGTAGTGGGAGCGCTATCAGTTTCTATTAGACACTATACGGCGCAGCACGGTCTGTTGTGCCGTGCGGTATAGAGGCACTTCTCCCCATCCTGTATTCATGGCAGCATTAGGGCCCCATGGTTTATAGGAGTGTGCTTTCCACCACGCCCCCCCCCCCCCCCCACCCCCCAACGTGACCATTCCAGCATGGAAACAATAAAGAATTCTCATTACAGTGACAGTGCCCGTGGTGAGAAACGCCGGTAAGAGAGGAGGATGCAGAGCCAGGAATTAAATGGGGCGGCGCTGTCCGGGGAGGACGACGCACGCACTCCAAGCCAGCAGGGCTCGTAACAAGCGAGCAGCAGGCAACGGGGGGAACGAACGCAGTCGTGACTTTCAAGTGCAAGATTCCGCCCCCGCAGATATCGCACATATCGCCCCCCCCCCACCCCTCCTTTCATGTAGGAGATACCGCAGCGCTTGCCATCTACTGTCAGCCATTTGTCAAACTGTTGATTTTTTTGTTGTTGTTGTTGTTGTTGTTGTTATTCATTACGTTCGCATTGTGCTGGTTAGCATGTTTTATCCAGAGCTTTCCTTTTGTCGTGCTTGAATACAGAGCTGGGAGTTTGACCTGAATCGACGTAATGGCATTTTCAGTCCTTCAAATATTTATTTATTGGTGTACTTTGTGTTTTAAATAACAAGCGTAGAGTACAGCTGCCACTGAGTACTTTGTGATTTGAACTGATAATGCTCTATTTCAATGAGCCTTCCACTCTGTTCCCACAGCAATGAAGCAAGGACCTTTTTTGGCCTCTTTGCACTGCAGCTTTCTAAATACACAAAAAAGGCAGAACTTAACCAATTACTTAACCGAGCCAATGCAATAGCTTATTCAGATACATCATTAAGGACCATGATGGCTAATTATGTCTGTGGTCCATCGCTGTTAAAACACATCATTTGGTTTGCAGGTGCCAGGCAAAAGCCATTTAATGTGGAATTTAAAGTCGAATCTTGAGGAACTGGAGATGAAAAACAATTTTCCGATCCAGCGTGCTAATATTAGCTCTGCCTTGCTTTCCTTCTTTATGTGTCTTTGTCCTCCAGGGCCATGTTAGCTTGCGCTCGCGCACACTGACAGTTCCAACATGCTGATATGTGCCTCATACCTGCCATATCACAGTTAGCGTTTTCCGTTATTGTTTTTAGTGCCGTTGTGAAATGGGATTAGCATGTGGCTGCTTCCACTGCTTTTTTTTTTTTTTTTTTCGGCGAAGCGGAGGCTTGTAAAGCGATATCTAATTCCGGCGGCCGTTATATCTCAGATCATATTTGTATTCATGAGTCCGCGCGCCGAAAGGACGCGCACAGATACGAACCGCCGGCGTCGAAAGGGTGCGCGTAACGGCCGAGAAGCACGCCACGATGCTCTCGCGTCGCGCGTAAATCTACGAGCTAACGGCTCTCAGCGCAGATATTTACGCTCGCGCCAATAATGTTTCTCGCCAGTAATAACCTATAAAATCTGCGCGTTGTGTTTTTTGATGTCTTCATCAAAACAGTATTTATATTTTTTGTCGGTAGCCTAGCCGCCGCCCTCTCCCCCCTATCAGCGCGAAACACCTTCGGCGTTAGCGTCCGAGGCTCTGCGGCGCGGCGCTAAACTGCAGTCGGTAAGCGGGCGTAGCGCCGCCGCTGTGTCGCCTGACATGTTCCGGCGCGAAGGCCATCTAAATGCAGACATCGCTGTTTTTTTATTGGATCTAGGAGGCAGAACAAAAAACGCGCGCACCCGCCTGCAGTCTGCGATCATTTTCCCTGCCACTGTGTTTCTTTTTATTGCTGCCTAGGGGAAAAAAAAAAGACATGGCAACCCATTGCCTCTATCATTGTATATATATATATTGTGATAAACTGGAAAAAGTGCATTCAGATTCCGACATTTCCGTACATCCTCGTCTCCCGCCTTTAAATATCACCACTGGCCTCACGTCTGCTGCTGTGAGCAGCCATTAACTTTTTTTTTTTTTTTTGCGCTCTGGAGAAGGACACAGTGGGCACGTAAAAAAATGGAGGAAACCCTGCGTGTGCTGCATCAAACTGACACCGGACTATATCTGCGGTCTTTTATCCCTCCCGAAATCCATCTCCGGCCCCCGGCCCCGGTGCCGGCGCTGGGCCCGAGAGCAGCAGGCGGAGAACGCGGCGATCGCGGCACAGCCCCGTCCCATCAGGCCTCTGGCGCTGGCTCGGCGGCGGCGGCGGCGCTGCATGACAAACGGTACAATCAGCAGAGAACCGGGGGACTCGCACACACGGGGGGGGGGGGGGGGGGGACAGGCCCCCATGGAGACAAATAGGCTGCAGTGTGCCAGGACTGCTGGAAATGAAATGGATGCATCCAGCTGAAAGATCTGAAAAGAATACACCACAGACATTTCTTACCTCAGCCTCCCGCCACCCACCCCCGCCAACCGCCCCCCCCCCCCCCACCACCACCACCACCCTACCACTACCCCCTCCCCACCACCACCTCCAGGAACATGTTTTCCATCTCTAAATTACCTCTCTTCTCCCAAGTGTATCTCACATCTTCCAACAGATTCTGACAGTGCAGCCAGTAATGATCTCCTTCCTTCGCCTCCACAGAATACATAGTTCGTCATAGTTTTTCACACCTCGCTGGAAATTCTTTTTTCCTCTCTGCTTTACTGCGGAGGCACAAAGGCAGGAAGTTTAGCCCCTTCTCGGAAACCCGCGTTGTATCGGTCCACACGGTAATTCTGAGGAGTTAAAAGTCCTGTTGCTCTTGTGCCACCCACGTTCATTGTTTCCAGGGAAACCAGCAGACACGAGATCGGCTAGGAGAACATTAGGGGAACTGAGGGGCTCGACAGTCAGGAAAGGGTGCTCAGACGGAAAACCTATATAAAACACATCTATGGTATGGGAACAGCAAGCGATTCGTCTGAGTGGCGTTCGGCGGTGACGATAAAGTTCGAAGCGCGTGCCTGCCGCAGGTTTCCCATTACCGAGCGTTCTGCCAGCGCAACTGACAGATGGCCGAGATGCGTCGCCCCTTTGACGTCCCCTCGAGTAAACCGATTCCGAACGAGTGTTATGAGGTGGCGAGTCGGTTGATAACATATTTTATGGGGCAAAGATTCGGTTGAAGGGGGGGCCGATGGATTGTGTAGATGCCCTTGAGGTTGTGTCTTCTGTCGTCCGTAATGATTGTCTCGTCGTGCTGCGGGATCGATTCGCGGTACCTGCTTTCCTAAAGGCCGAATAACCCCCCCGTATTGCTTAATTCATTTCGGGGAGGATCATTATAAGTCACTGGCCGCACCTTTCCGAGGATGCATTCTGGGAGATAAGGATTACGTAGCCCAGGAGGCTGTGGCCGCTGATCCTATTGATTGCGGTGCCGTCGGCCAATGGGCACCGCCGAACCGGCTGTTTATCTTCTCAGCTGTAAAAATCGAACGGCGGACGCGCGCGGAGCTTAGTGCAGATTCAGCACCATTAAATTCTCTTAAGCACACCACACGAAAACAGTGGGCGGGACAGCGCCCTAGCCCGGCTGCGTATCCCTCTGAGAGAGAGAGAGAGCGGTGGCATACTCTAAGCCTGTGCGGATAACCGTGGCAACAAGGCCTCATGCTTCACTCGGTGAATCCCAAAAATCCTCCCTCAGAATACGAGCGCTAGGTTTTGCGCTGGACCGAAGAATAAAATTTATGGTGGAACAAAGTGGTACAGTGTTCTGCGGCATGATGAAATAGAAGAGGCTGTATTTGCTCTCAGTGACAAATGGCATGACGTTTCCAGAACGGTTAGCGGGAATTCTAAAAGCGTAAACACTTGCGGTGCGCGAATTGCGCGTTGTTTATCTTCCGTTCGTCTTTCTTGGAGAAGCGCAGCGAGACAAAGGGTGTGTGTGCGGAGGCCTGGCACTGAGCCATGCAATTCAACCGCGGGACTAATCATTTCTGAGCATGTCTCGTGTGCTGGCTTTTGAAATGACAGCTGAAATTTCATAAAGGTTAAAAAAGGTGCCTTGGGTTGTTGTGTAAAGTAATTAGGAAAAAAAACCTGTGCCCCAAGAATGCGGTCCCCTGTGTCTGATCTGACATTCAACTGTAGAATCATTACGGCTGGATATGATGCCGTAATCACCTTCTACCACGAATGCACCTTGACCGAGTGCAGTTTATATTGGCTTTGTTTTCAGTGATATTTGAAGGCAGGGTACAAAAAGGGAAAAGGGCACATAATATCTGTCCTTGGGGCCAAATTACAGACATAATATAATACAGGGATCTGCAGTATTACATACATTATCTGTTAAAAAAAAAAAAAAAAAGAAGGTCAGAAAATAAAGAGGGTTGTACAGAGCTTCATTTATATTTTGTATGTCATCCATGAAGCCAAAACACTTTTTCTCCCCTGTATACTTATTGGGCTTGGTTCAAACAAAATCAATAATTCATTTCTGTTCTGAATGCCCAATGAACAATATGTTAAATACTCAATCATTGAGCAATGGAGCCTTGGATGCCAGTAATTTCAGAAAGAAGGTGTAATAACTTTGCACTGAAGATTAATCATTATTTACTGCTGCCTTAGTACCAGCCACCATTTGAGTAGTGTCTATAGAGACTAGGAAGAATTAAAACACATAAAGAACATTCTGCTTTCACCCACTGGAACTCACACTGATTGAGCTTTAATTGTTAAGGCATTGCACAACTTGGTGAGAACTGTACCGTAGGTGATACAGAGAGTCTTGTGCTGCCCATGTTATGGTCTGTGCAGGATATATCTGTGCATCATACAGTATCTTGTGTTACAAAGATGGTCCTGCCTGTCAGACCTGTTCTGTCGTATAAATAAATGAAGAAAACCAATGCACCACTGGTTAGAGGCTTATGTTTTGGGTTGCCTTCTAGCAGTAAAATAATGCAATCAAAACAGTACCCAGAGCGACAAAATGGCACAAAAAATCTCATTTAGTCTTATCTATTTTTAAAAAACCGGCACACTATCCTTTATATAACAAACAATAGGTCAGAATGTGGTTGTGATTACACACAATGGGCCCTGTTTTAAAATTCAAGGCACAATGTTCAAACTATCGTGGTAACTCACATTGGTGGCAAATTAAGCAGTATTCAACTCAGTTTATGCAGTTTTGTGACTAGAGACTTCAGCGCACCTGCAGGCCAATTTTAAGAGAAAGGCTTAAGAGAAATAAATTACCTGTGGGTATGGTGGGGGTTTGGTTTCGTTGTGGCTAATTAGCAATCAGCAATGTTCTTTCCCTTTATTACCACTGCATCAAGGCCATACGCAAACTGGCAGTTTCTCCGTGTCTGATATACTTTTCTGGGAAGTGCAGAAGTGCAGAGTCACCATGCACATTTAAGGCACCTCAAAAAAGCCTTCTCAGGCAAATGATTCTGTCAAGATGGGGAGAAGGTTTATTTACTGTGGTACTTTTTCAGTTTACCAGACTATTTAGTCGACACTAAATATTCATCACTTCAATTCACCGATGCACTTGTAATGCAGCTGGCAGTCGACCATATGCAAATATGCCTTATCAATATCAGCTCTGATGCAAACGGGTAAGCATTAAACTCGTTCTCTACGTCTCAGCACAGCTGAAGTGAAATACCAGATGTGCACCAAAAAAGCCATATTTGCAGAGGGAGAAAACATCACGAATATCACTATCAGTTGAATAGTAGCAGATGCTCATAAACACATAAAACGGATTAGGGGGAAATGCATTTTAGCCATTGCAGGTCTTCTATAGCTGGAACTTCTTGTGAGGTGGGCAGGTCAGTTTGTCTACAGTAGATCCACGTGCATGTTTGTGCTGCTTCAGTGGTAATATGAAGGTTATTAATTGTGCTGTCAGCTCTTTTTTCTAATTGCCCGCTGTAGACAAAGGCATCATGCAGCAGGACATGAGGTGCGTGCTTTCTGTGGCCCCTGACCTTCCCTCCTTCATGATAACTCGTGAACTGTTTGCGCTAGAAATGTCAGCTTTTTAGCAAGCTCCCGGAGACCAGGGGAGCCAGCTGGCGCGTGTTTTTTTAACCTGGGTGAAACGGGTTACTGTTGAAGCGATTCACGCTCAGTCTGAGAGCTGTCTAAGAGGGAAATATGCTGCCATGGCAGGAGAGGAAGATACATCTGCTTCCATTTCAGATTTCTGTGCGGTTTATATAAGTCATTTAATCCGACATGGCAGATGCCTTGCAGTGTAGTTCTAATTAATTCTGCTTTGGTTCCGCCAATCAGGAAACATTCTCTAGTTTCGCTTCTTTATCCGACCAGTTAGACGGACCTCGAGGGGGATTTCCTGAAATGGTCTCTCTGAAATTGTCAGAGAAAAGCCTGTGGGTTTAAAAACAGGACCAGGTCAAAGCCTAGTATAAGGCTGGACCTAACACAGGTCATCCGGCCGACCAATGGTGTAACTTCATAACTCGGCTGACCAATGGTGTAACTTCATCACTCACTCCGTCACTCAGTCAGTCACAGACATTCGCGTTTGTAGGGCTGGCCCTGCTGTTGTGGTCCAGCCAAAAAAAAAAAAAAAAAAAGTTTTACAGGTCCCTAAAAAAGTAACACTTGTAATTCACTCTGAGAATAACAGGAAGAAGTGACATGCCACTTAAAAATCCTTTGAGCGATTCTACAGGCCGTTTCCAACTGGAAAAAGCCAGGTCTTCGCTCAGAAATGGCCATGTGTGAAGCATCTGAATTTGGGCTGTAGCTCAAAGAAGAGACAGCTTTTTTTTCTGAGAAAATGCAGAACGAGCAAATAATAAATCATTGTATTCAACGGTTACTCAGCTCATTCCTCAATAGGTGCACACCTTAATATCAACTGCATGATAAAGGAGAGAGGGCTTTTTAAAAATAGAAACTTGAGGTGATGCTGAGTTTTTTTGGGGTTTTTTGGACACGTAGGTGAGTTTTTAGACATTTGTGTAAAACAGACGGCGAATCTGCTGTCGTGACTGATTGAGGACGGATGCTATGCCACGGGGGGAATGAGGGCTGAGGTGAACTCGCAGCCACGAGAAGCAGCCGCGGGGCGCTTGGAGAGATGGGACGGCCAGCTGGCGAGGCGACGCTGTGCAGAGAGGCCTTGTTTTCAGCGTGCGGTGTAATCATCGTCTAAAGATAGGAAGAGGCAGGACCGTTTTCAGCTCGGAATGCCGGGGTGTGAACAATAGGAACTGAAGGCAGGCGACCGATGGAAACCAGTGAGTGTTGTTCAGACATCGGCGTGGCATGTTTGAATTTGGGCAGGCTGAAAACCAGGCGGGGTAGCAGCATCGTGGACCTGCTGTAGTGGCCTGATGGAATTCTGCCTCTCCCCCAGTTTGAGCTTCAGGTGGCGGGTGGTCATCTGGCCTGCACTGCGGGGGTACATGCCTATACTTGGGTGTCAGAGGGAGAAAAGGAGTTGAGGGTCGTCTGTATTACAGTTATATGACATGCCACAAGCCGAAATGACTGGAACAGGTGATTTAATATAAGGAGAGAGGAGGAGAGGACCAAGCACTGAGCACTGCTAAGAGGGGAGAGGGGTAGGAGACATATCCCCTCCAGGCCCTTTTTTGGTTGGTGAAATAGAAGTCTCAAACTGGCCGTACTTTTTTTTTCTTCTAAAGCCAGAAAAGGCGCTCTACACCACCGCCAACTCCGTGCTGGCTTTTGATGTTCCGTTTCATCGTAGGAACGCGCGTAGAAAACCAAACGGACAGGGTAGGAGGAAAGCAGCCCAGACCCCGGGGGCATTGAGGCCCTGCTGTGAAGTATCCTCTCATATTTCTCTTGCCCGTGGTAATGAGGTAATTGCCCACCACCTTCGCTGCCCTCTGCCCACTGCGTTGGCCCCTGGAAAAAATAAAATTCTGCACAAATTTGATTTTGCCCTTACCGTGTGGTCTGTTATTCACAGAAACTTCTGCACACTTTTTTTTTTTCTTTTCCAGCACGGGGCTCGGCCTGTGTCTCCAGGATCCTCGGAGGAGAGACTTTCAGATCGATAGGCCGACAGGCAGCCCGCCACCAAATAAACTTCGGTTGAAATGGCGCCGTCGTTTATGACCTATTCCATAACCTTGGACGAAGGCGCGGGCCGCGCAACTAAAATAAAGGAGAGATGTCATACATTCATCATCATTTATGTGTTTTTGGCCTCCCTTTTATGACCTCCAAATAGGATTGTAAAAAAAGTAATCTCAGAATCAGATACATCTCTTCTCCGCATGCATAGCCGGTACGGTGAGGTGATCAATACAGGGATCGTTTGCGAGGGCTGCTACGCCGGAGCAGAGCCGCGGCCGTCCTTTTCAAAGCATTGATTCCCGGCGATGGGCCCGGAGTGTCGTTCTCTCATTGATGACGTCACTGCTTCTCTTTCCCTTTGATCTCTTGAGCTCCGACTGGTGCTGCTCAGAACATGTGCAGAACACAGCGCAGACATGCACGGACATCCAGAAATATAACTGCTCTGCAAAAATAAGGAAAAGTAAGTAAGCCTCCTACTGGTCATATGCACATTTGTCATCATCTCATGCTATTGAAAATACTACTTCCTGGCCTGGCCAGACAACCACTGCAATCTCAGGAGTCTGATTTGTTTCCTTATAATCGCATGAGCGCCTGCTCTGTGGAGGCTTACCAGGGCTGGGTCCAATGCTCACACATTTAACCGTTTTCGCAAACGGCTATATAACATGTATAAAAAATATAAAACCTGCAGGAAGAATTAAAAGCTGTCATTTGTTAGCTTTGCAGAGGGATTAGCGTCTTCTTCCGAGTCTGCAGCTATTGTGGGCAGCGGTGATCAGTGCAGTCTTTTCACCTGTCACGCGTATCCTGCTAAACGCCATGTCCGGAATACTTTGCTTTGCCTCGAGGCCAAAGCCATTGATTCTAATTTGTAGGGATCTTTCAAGACGCACGGAGCTCTGGGTAAAATTGACCAAATGCCCCCCCCGTCTTACAGTCCTCCGTCTCCCAGGGATCGTAATTTCCTTAAGTGCTGAGATGAAGTGACAGGGCCCAGTTAGACGCGGCGTGACGGGGCCCACCTCCACGCTGGGACCCGCACACCATCCCCCCCCCCACACACTCGTGGCGGGTCTATCTAAATATTTGATGGAGCTGTCGAAGCGGGTTGCATTCCAGACGGGACACAAGTGACTTACGACGGCGATGCAATATTCATGGCCTTGACTTCAGCGACGATAATCAGCCCCCTGAAGTTGGGTCACCGGCAAACAACGAGGAAGATGAACGTAAAGAACTGAGTTGATAAAAGAACTTTGAATTTAAGGTCTAAAGAAACATGGCACTTGAGCTTTGGGGATGAAGAGCAAGGAGATGACGGTTTGGAGAACTAACACTTTTTGTTTTGTCTTCCAATCAAAATTGCCCGTTGCAATATACTGTAACCTTTCCTCCCTCTGATGAAGACATTTCATATTCTGCGCCACAACAGTTCCCATTGTGTGTAAAAGGTAAATGGCCATTGGCTTGGTTAGAGTGCCCCTTTCAGTTTTAAATGTTTTACATTTTGGTATTGTTTTGGTATTCAGAGGGGTGCTGCAGGTTTAGATATGCAGTATGAGAGAACAAAATGCAGATAAGAAACTCTATAAGCAGATAGTTCAAAAGGACTGTGGAAAGATACTTCATCTTTATAATGTATCTCTGAGCTCCACAAGAGTTTCCCCAAATCTGTGATCTCTCATGAAAAATGCATGTCTTAAGCATCAGAACTTGACATCTCTGCCTTGATCTCTCCAAGGTTAAAAATAGATGACTGAACATTGCTTTCTTACTTTTGCCCCAACTATTCTCATATTACCAAAAAAATAAAAAATAAAAAATAAAAAATAACAACAATCAAATTCAGAATTTACACAAAAATATCAGCATTGTACATGCAATATGGACATTACTCAGATGTATACGTACACACATATACAGTATGCATGCTTTTATGGCATTATTGGTCACAGATTTGATTTGTGTTTTGACATCTAGGGTGCTAGCACAAATTAAGTGATTAAATAGGTTTCCGAATGTGAATGCAATGAAACGTTTTACAATAAAGAAGCAGAATATTGAATCTGGGGAGCCCTATAAGCGAGTAATGTAATTCAGTATTTTCCCAATGAGATTACTAAGGGGCCTTTGAACAAGACACATGATAAATTAGAATTAATTGCACTTGTGGACACATCCATGTGTGCTCATGTCTTAATATATCTATGTTGTAATGCACTTTGAGCCGTTTTCAGTCATAGCAAATCTAGTGTAATTTTAATGCTAAAACAACATGGGGTAATGGAAGCAATGCCGCGGGACTGCTACTGGAAATATTAAAGAGAATTTTAATTGAATCATCCACCTCCTTTCTGTATTGTATGTGACCCTTTGTTCAGCCCATCCCGGAGTGAGAGAAATCGCACGCTGTGGTTGTACAGACAAAGAAAAACTCGGAGCACTTTGTAATTTTCAAATGTCAAGGGGAGCCAGGAACTGAAAAAAAATAGAAGAAAGCTACAGAATAAATATGAAAAATGAGGGCTGAATCCTTGGGAGGATTATGACGACGCTTGGCAAATAGAGTCAGAATCTGTATCAATAACGTCGGCGTTACATTCGTCAGTTTGAACATTTATCTGTTCAAAGGCCGATTCAGTATGTTATATCCCCAACTGGAGTCCCCTGTTCCTCTAGGGGCTTGTAGAGATCTGTCCCTCCCGCCCCCCTAGTGTTATGGGCGGGGCCGCACGCAGAAATATCCACAATTTATTTAAAAATGGGCTACAAACAGGCCACAAATTCAGACTCAGTGCCTGCAACAGACTCGTTTTTGGCCAGTGACATCATCCATTCCCTTATCGGCCCTTGGGGCAATAAATGGCAGTAAAACGAAAAGAGCTCCCTCATCCTCGATCGCTCATTACATACTAAACCACGTCATAAAACATATTTTCTAATGCTTTCTACAGTTGTGTTGCCTGATTTATTTTTGGATGAAAAAAATGGTTTACCCTTTCAGTTTTCAGAACAGCACCTCAGCTCAAAAAGGAATCATTCACAAAAAAGTTTTAAATGCCCTTGCAAAATTTTGCTGCTTTTTTTTTTTTTTTCCAGTGGTAGGCAACATGTTGGGGATGAACTGTGCACAATAATTTTGCCAATAGCTGATGTGGATTTTGTGAAATAAACAGTAAAGTTGTATTTTTACTTGCATTATGTGCATACCATGAATAATTCTTCACACACTTCCTGACATATAGTCTTGATGGTACACTACAATTGTGCCCTTACAATAATGCCATAATCCATGTCTCTGCTTTGTGTTGCCACAAAGTTTATTTAAGAGTAATGCCAGCCAGGTGGAAATAGCTTTTTAACTGGTTGTTAATGTGCATTTTTGTGGTCACAGAAAACATCCTTTATTTTCCATCCTTTGTTTTTTATAATGTTGTTCAACCTGGACAACATTATAATTCACATTATGTGCAGAACTTATTTTGAGAAGGGAGGAAAAAAAACAAACTAGGACCCAAGCAGCTGGATTAGACATTTGTGCTCATTAATGTAGGACTGAAGGCAATGCCTTAAATAGGTCAGTCTCCATGAGAGCAGAACCAGATTTCATCTGGGTGAACGGGAGAGATTCCCACCTGCTTACTCTCGCACAGCTTCACATCAACATGAAGGATCTGTGGCAGTTCTGTGTATACTGTGTACCAGCTGAAAGTGCTTTACCTTACAATAATTGTTTGGATGGCTTTTCTGCTTTCTTTATAATATGAGCTAAATGCATTTCAGGAATGTATTGGACATTGCATCTCTTATAGCAAAACCTAAATGATTTTACACAAGCAATGCCCAGCTTTTCACTCTCCCCCCGCCCCCCCTTACACACACACACACACACACATACATTTATAAAATGGCATGTCCTGTGGCAGAGACTAATAATACATTTTGTTGCTCTTTATACTGATGTCATTAACAAAACAAGCTCAGATGTGGTATTTAAAGACACTATCCTGAGTTGTTGTTTGCGTACATTTCAACATTATGACTATACAAACTAAGACTATTACGAAAGATTTCTGTCTAATGGCATATCTCCTCGTCTGTAACAAATGGTTAGGGACTTACGCTCCTGAAAATTCTAGCTTCAAATACATTAGCACGACATACAAGTTTGAGGAAAGTATTAAAAAAAAATTTGTATCCTACCCCTAAACCAGCTAACACACTTCCTGGAATTCAGTGTCTCCATAACATTTAATCCAAAGAGCAGCACTGGTGTCCTGCTGGCATTGCTAAGTAACAGGTAAGAAGTACGAGTCATGGAAAGCAGTTTCTATGGAGACAAGAGCGACTCTAGATCTGCTGTTTGGCATCCCAGCTGGACTGAGAACTATCCTATCATAAAGACATGCACACAGGCCTGGGGTGACTAATGCAAGGTTATTAGCACAAAACGGCGTATTGCCTTATACCCTATTTGCATTAACAGTAGATGTAGCGGTGGGGAGAGGAACACTGGCTAGTATAAATCCACTGCGCATTTGTGAGTGCACACGGCACCACTGTGAGAGGACTGCTGTGGCAGTGCGGAGTTAGAGGACCTTGGATACGCTCCACGGTGATTTCATAGCACACACTGTGTGGGGGCAGCTCTCAAACCAGAGAGGCTTGCCTGCTTTGCCGTGTGAGGCTAAGGACCAGGCTGCTGTCCCCGTGCTGTTTGTCTGTGTCTCTGGAGACAAAAGCTGCCCGTCTTCCCATTTTCCTCAGACCAATTTTTGTCTTGTAATGATTGTTTCACACTGCAGAGTTCAAGAAAGCAATATGATCCCATCTTTGTTTATACATTACTGGTGGTCTTCCAGGATTGTGCTGGATGATGAAATGCTGTTGACTAATTCATTTTTATTGATTATTGCGGTTGTTACCGCTTCTGCTATCAGTAGAAGTACGGAGAGGCCTTTAAATATTTAGAGATCATTTCCTTTCTAGACTTATATGGAGGTAAGAGTTGTGGCCATAGAAAAGCCTGAGAATTCTAGATTGAGGATGTCTTTTCTTCAGCATTACACAGTGGATTTTTTCTGTCTATGAGCATATGATATATTGTAATAAATCATATTCTGCCCAATACAAAAATCAATGGGCTTGCATACATTGTTTGGAAAATGCAGTAAAAATGTATAGGAGTTACTAATTCTCATTACTATACCTTGTTGTCTGTCAGATATATTCAAGAATATCTGAAGTATATGTGTAGTTCAATTATTTATTGTTCCCCTTTTTAGGTCATATTTTTAATATGATCATGTCAAGTCAGGTTATTACTGTAAAATCACTTACACTTTTGAAAAATAGGGGTGGGTGTGTCCATCTCATTTGCATAAAGTATTGTGTACGCAAACAATCTTGTACAGCGTAGCGTATCTGTGCCTGGCTCATGGGTTAAACCTTCAAACTAGGTGCTGCATATCAAATATGAATCAAGATTCAGCAGTCACCAGGCCTATTTCTGGCCTCCAATGTTTTCAGAAGTTCACAGTATTTTAGTGGACTGTTTAGATGGAATATGACAGTTTATGAATAGGCCACCATGTTTCTCAGATTTGAAAACATTAGTCGAAACCAGTCGGGTGCTGGCAGTGTTCAGTCGTGTTAAAAAGTAAACGTATGAATGTGTGCGCAGCAACAATTTTCCAGCTGGATGTCTTGATTGACATTCATATGACATGGTAGTACCTCCAAAGAGGTACTCTGACATCACAATTGAGGCGTGGCCAGAGTGGAATGTAGAAAGCATTCTTTTAGAGGGCAGCACCAAGATGTTTTCTACCAGTTTTTTTCTGCCAAAAAACATTATTTCGGAAATGTTGAAATGACGGCATGGGTTGCAATGTTTCATTATAAAAGAGGAATGCAAACATGTTTACAGCGTGTTCTGGGGTGTAATTGCTGTAGCCTTTAGCACACAACTGGGCAGTTACTGTTGCAATTCAGTTTAAGTACCTTGCTCAAGGGTACAACAGCAATAACTCACCTGGTAATCAAACCTACGAAGTTGGAGCTGCGAGCCCAGTTCTATTTGGCTACACGGAGATAAGATCCAGCCAGGTGGCCAAACCTGGTATTTCAGGTAACCTGGTGTATGCTTTCATTTAATCTGCATATTAGCACCTACCCTACCATATTAGCTGTGTTAGCTGTGTTGCAGGGATTGAGCGATTGGCCTTTTGTGTCTTTATTTCTGTTTGCCTGTCTCTGATCAGGGTACGTGGGAAAAAGTGGTTGACTGTTCTGAATGTAACTTAGAGAAATTTTAGATGTAACGGTAATTTAAAAAACCTGATTACTGGGTGTATATGACGACTGTCATTGGTGGAAGATGGCATACCTGGCATCGAGTGGCACTCTTGTTCAATGATAATTAAATCATCTTGCTATGTTATACATTGCTGTTTTTCGGTAAACGAGTTTTTAACTGATGAGGTTTTAACTGACGTTACTGTAGCTTGATATAAAGCCATAATGTGCCGTGTTGAAACGTGGCTTTCTCGCACATTCCTCCCCCACAATACACGATATGTTCGGAAAATTCGCAGAAATAGGAAAAGATTATGAAAGTATGCCATTGCGGATGAGCCAAGGCAACAAAAAAAAAAAGAAAAGATAAAGTTACAAAATGCATGTGATAGCACTGTGTCAAGGTTTGTCAGAGCCTGGTGACGAGCACTTTACTTCTCAATGTTAATGAGCGAGAGGTTGACAGGCGCTGCTGGGAAAACGGGTGTGTGTGGGAGGATAAAGGGCTTCTGTGAAGGGCTGCGGATCTGTGTGTGTGTGTGTGTGTGTGTGTGTGTGTGTGTGTCACCCCGCGCATGATTAAGGTTCAGATCAGCCCCCCTTAAACGGAGGAGAAATAACCAAAAAATAATGGCGTCGGTTATTATTGCTCTCTGTCTAACTGCGCTTGCAACATTCACCTGCCACAGGGGATATGTAGAGGCTACCGTGAACGATGTCCTCGTGAAACCACGAGAAGCAGCATTTAGAGACTCGCAAGAGCACGTGAAGGACCTTTGAATTATTATTATTATTATTTCAAGTGTAATCATCCTGGCCTTTCATCCTTTTGGCACTTGTATAAAGTTTGAACCCCTTGAGTGAACATGCATGTTACAGACTAAATTAAAGGATCTTGCGTGTATATACTGTAGGTACTGCATGTATCCTGCTAATGCATAATGAGGCAGTTGATGGCTTAAATTATGGGATTAGCACACATGCCACTACTGATTTAATTCAGTTTATTGAGGTCACGTGGTATTGTACTGCTCGTCGTAATGTCCGTATTAATGCACGCACACCATCCCAATAGCTAGGGTGCAGTGTCAAAAGAGTGTTAAAACTCAAACAAAGTGAGACTCGCACACTTGGTATAGTGCGCCAAAGATAATAAAGCATTAAATTGTTCTGTGCATGAACACACTTTAACTTGGAGGTGACCACTGTTGGTTTAAGTCTCTGCCATGTTTGGATGGCTGCTCTAGCTGGATTAATCTTCTCCCATGCTGAGCAACCATATGCTTATTATATTACATGTCAACTGTAGCATTCCTGTAAATTACCTATAGACTAAATATTCAATAGTAAATACAAGAAAATACATTAAATACATACTCAATTCCAGCATACATGTCATTGTATACAATGCATTATTTGTAAAGTTCATAATTTTTTTCGCTTAGCATGTAAAGACACCCAAGAATCAAACCTGAAGACCTCTGGGGCCAAAACATGCAAACATGCACGTTCATTTTGAATGTGTCGATGTTCATTTTGCACATCTGTAGACGCTCATTTTGGGTGTCTGGTGGTGTTTATGACTAGCATACCCAATGGGGATGCCTGTCTCATGCGTTTGTTATGATTTTAATTAGATATTGCTACCTAGATACTGCTACCTATCACTATATATGCCATAGGCTATATGATACACACTTATATTCATGAGATGTGATGTACTCATGAATGTAGGGCAAGTTTTGCATACTGTAATATGTGTGTCTCTGTGGAGGGGCTCTTCTTCAATACAGAATCTTTCATGATCCTTCAGGTCCTTCAGTCTGCACTTGTCAGTTAGTCATTTGTTCATGGATTTTGAAGTATTATTGTCTTGGTTAGCTTCCTGGCAGAAGAAACCAGGTTTTGGGCCAACTCTTGCCACTTTCTGGAGATCATGATTTTATTGACTAGAAGAAGACCCTCAGGAGCAGTAGTTGCAAACAACATTAAACCATAGATCCACCACCATATTTCACCACAGGTATGATGTCCTAATCAGAATAAGTGTCTTTCTTAAATTCAATTTTGGTCTCATCTGACAATAATGCCCCAGTCCAGTCAAAGTGGCAATGCTGTTTGTTGATAGTCTTTGTAAAGAGACTTTTTTTTATTGACATGATTATGGCATCTGGCGTCTTAATACTGCTTGTATTTTTCCATAGATTGCGTTGTTGCCGTTCTCGTGTGTTAGTGTTAATCAGTTTACATTCAGGGTCCAAGTTGAACTATGCGTTGTTCCTGCACTTGGACCGTACTTCTCTCTAGGTTTGTCATACTTGTTCCTGGTTATGGTTATACACTTTGTTGTATGTCGCTCTGGATAAGAGCGTCTGCCAAATGCCTGTAATGTAATGTAATGTAATGTAATCTGGTAGTAGTAGATTTGGGGGCCTTGTGCGACCAAGATGGCGTACCTGGATTGACAGCATTGATCCAGTCCTCCTGGCGAGGCACAACACAGAATGTGTATCTTTCACTGACAGACAGCAGGTTTCTCACCACAGAACCTTTGACCCCTAATTGCAGGACCGCGTCTCATCTGGCGTCTGAGCCAAGTCCGAAGAGCTCAGGGGCAATTTTTATATCTCAATAGCGTCGCGTTATCGCTACAGAAACGTCGGCTTTGACGAGAATAAGGCACGTACGGTAAAGGGCCATGTGCGGTATCGGAGATGAATAACAAACACGACGCCCACGGAGGCCTGTCTCTCCTGCGTGATGCGGGGAGCGTGACCCCCCCGAGCACACGCCCCGCACACCCGCGCACCCTGCCGCGACTCACGGCTAATTGGACAGAATGCGACGGGGTTCGCGTTTCGCGTCGGGGTCCGCAAGCTGCCGGCGGAGATGAAAGCAGATGTGTTTCCCCCGATACACATCTGGGCTCCCTGCAAGGTTTTAACTGCGGCTCAAAAGAGACGTTTGAGCTCGGCTGCACTCCCGCAGCAGGCTGGGTAAAATGACGGCCTAGGCTTCGTCGTCCGCCGGATTCGTACTGGCCTTCTTATAGCACGTTGTATCAGGGAACTTTTTGTCCACTGCCCAAAATAAACGCAGAAGATTATAATTCATGTTTTAGTTGCCACTGTACATGCACACTATCAGCTCAATGTACTGTACAAATCTGGTGCCTGTAACTCAGGTGCTGGGTGTTGTAAGGTAAGGATGAACAGTGGACTGTGGAGCGCATAACTAGACATGTCAGACAGAAACACACAGTGCTGGTCATGGCATGAAACCATCTATCGTGCAGTTTCCACACTTGTCTGGTTTCAAAATGACCTGCATGTGCATATTTTATATGGAAAGGCTATTACTTAGATGCTGGGAGGAAATGAAAGTGTAGTTTTCTATTCATGTTCTGCTTATCTCTACTGTGTTTAATAAAACACATAGAATAATATAAGAGCTGTGCACCAAGATTAACATCAGTTATAGCGCATATTAATGCAACAATTGCACTGCCCTGAAATAATATGCAAAGTAGGTAATTAGATTATTAGGTCAAAGTCCAAAAAAAGCTAATTGTATTACGGCGACACAGAATGTTTAGTGTGGCAGTAACCTGTGTCTCCCTCGTTGCTTTTCGAAGGCATTTTTGCAGAAACTACTGGAAAAAAAACTGAACTGTGCGTACGAAATTGACGAGACATCCAGCCGAACTCAGAGAAAATGGCCGTGAAGCGCTCGTTTGGAAGTGCGAAACGCGCTCACGCTGGCAGCCGAGCTCTCCCCCCTGCACTCCTGCCGCGTTTTGGGAGGTGCGCCAAGCTGCCGTCGGCCCGCTGCAGTTTTGGGGTTTCGGCTAGCGGCTAGCGGCGGCGGCTCGCTCCGCTCTGCTATTATCTCTTTCTGCGCGATCACCCCCTCCCCCCCCCCCCCCTTGTCACTGATTGGGAGCAGACGAGCGGTAAAGGCGGAGTAGGAGAGCCTGGCGTATACAGCGGGGCGGCAGCGCTAGGTGCCTCATCAGCTTCGGTGCCGGGGCAACGGAATCGCCCAGGCGTGAATTCCACAGCCCAGCGAACAGTTTTTGGTCCTTCTTCATGCATATTGTATATCACTCTTCTGAGCTCTTGCCCTATATGCAAATATTTTGAATGCGTATTCACCACATGCTATGTATGGAATATAACAGACGTCAGAGACAGGAAATAAAGTTGTCTGGCATCTATTCCCCCCCCCCCCCCCACCAAGACCCTGTTATTTATGTAGGCCATGATGCGTGCTGCAAAACCATCCATTCTTTGATGGGCTGCCATTTCTGAGTGGGTACTTTGTTTTGATTATAGCTTATCTGTTTTTCAGCTCGGGGTATTGATTTCTACCACTTTGAACTTGCGTAAGCACTTGATGGGTCTAAACTGTATTACTGCTCTTGGGTCAAAACAAATTGCGCATTTGAACTCCAGGCACAATCTTGTGGGCCAATGGGTGACCGGTTTATAATTAAAGCTCACCTCGTTATTGACACTGTCTATGTACCGCTGTAAGGGTTGATTTAAATGATAAAGTGAATTGTTATTCTGTGGTGAGATGACAAATAGAAGGTAAACAAGAAAACAATAACTGGTTTTAGAGTGGTCTTACTGATTTGATTTGAAGTCGGCAATCACATTAGAGGGCTATCAAGGAGAGGGGCAGCATGAATTTGTAAAGCAGAACAGCCCTGATACTCAATAAACAAGGTAGGTTTTTTAAAAGAACATCATAACAGTTTGCTCAGGTCTTGTTTAGTTTATTCCATGAGCACAGTGATTGCATTCATTTATCAAAATTATTGGCACAGTAGCATGCAATGTATAAGTATTGTGCAAAAAATTGACACCACAAGATCACTTGTGGAACATGATATTGAGAACCAAGCTGATCTGGTTTGTTTTCAATAGTAAATAGCAAATAATATAGCTTGTTGGCTAACTAGCAAGTATAGAGAAGACATCTCCTTTCCTTTTGGTTTTTCTGCGTGTTAAACTATCATGGACCCTTCTGAAGTATTGCTGGGAAACGGAGGGACCCAAGAAAGCCCTTTCATGTAATCGGAGGAAAATCCATCAGAAAGTTGCTGACACTGTTGCGCCTTTCGATGTATTTGCAATGACCAAACTGACAGAGCTCTGTTCTGATACGAAGGTTAACCGCTGTTGTTCAGATCCCTGAAAAGATCTATACTACTATTATGCACATCTAGAGTGCTTTATGCCATGACATTAGAGGGAAGTTCCCGTTAAACTTGATATGTAAACTCATTACGTGTACTGCTTTAAAAGCACCCTATTTGCCCTTTTGCCACCAATACCACTCATTAGCACTTTCAAGAAATATCCTCCTTAAATAATTACCCCTCATTTTATTGTTCCTGCTTAGCTGTAAACAAAACAACTTTTCACAATACATGGAGTGGGTAAATATGTTATGGTAGCTTATGCTACGGCAACTTATCCATCCCTCACAGAGAATCAACTGACAAATTAGAGGGGGAAAACTCGTGCATCTAAATACCAGTTTGCACAGTAGGTCCAATACTCAGTAGATGCGCATGCACAAGCTCCCAATATTAATTTTACCTAAGCAGTACAAGGCTGTGCAAGTTATTGCATGTGTGTCTGCGGACCCATCCCACGCACTTTTGAAGCGCGTGCACGCTGCCAATGTTACATATAAACAAAGCTAAGATAGGATGAAACAACCGCCATATTACCGGACGGGCTGGACAAAACTGCGCACGCTGCAGTGGAGCGGCTTCTTCGGCGAGACTGTAATTCACTCGCGACGGGGGTGTGGTTTCTGACATCACTCGTATTAATACACTACAGCACTGGGGTTTTGAGGTCGGGCTTAGCCACGCATTTTCTGCAAAGGCGATACAGACTTTCCGTCGCAACGTTTTATCTTAAAACGAAATTATTTTTGATGGTCACAAACCGAAGCCTTTTGATCTAGCTAACTGGATTGTCGACCTTATGCGCAAAGAACACACTGCTTTCTGTGGTGAGACGTAAGTTTCCGCTATATTTTTATACTGTATCACTCTAGTTTTCTGCATGCCGCACTGAAGTTGTCTCGTGGCTATTATCCTCTCAGCCGTAGCCGACGGTTTGCAAGTGCTGTGTTCCCACAATGTTCTCCGCATTACTCATATTTTGCAGAGAGAGTACCATATGCACCGTGTTTGTAAGATGGCAGCATTTTACTTATTGCTCAGAGTAAGAGTAATTAGCCTACTTATTATACTGCATATTTTTTTTTGAAATGATGCACTTACATAAATATTGCTTGTAATATTTAGAAGTACATTTTTTAAGTAATTCATTATCTGATACAAGGTATTTAACTATCCAGGCATGTCACTCCCCTGTGTACATGGGGATAATCTCCATAAACAGAGAAGTGAAGTAATGGTAATAACTATATTACAGTTATTAAAAATAATGATTGTAATATTCAATTGTGAACATTTTCAGATTTTGAGGCAGTGTGACCTGCGCACATGGACTGTGTGAAAAGGAAGTGGTAGGAAAGTACTTGTCTGTCTTCAGTGGATTTACGTGGTTAGGTGCAGGTATCCTGTGGCAACACCTGTGACTGAAGAGTGAGGATTCTTGACAAATTGCCATTGCCATCTGTGGAACGGTGCCATCTCTGCAGAATTTCGGGACGTTCAGCAGCTGCTGTCGGTCAGGTAGACCCAAAACGTTGCCAGCCCCCTCTCGCTACGCACAAACTCTCAAGTGCTCTGTTCTGATCATTTGCAGTCGCCATCTTTGTCTGTCTGTTTTTTTTTTTTTTTTTTAAAAGCAGTCTGTACGTGGGTTGTGTACATTTACATTTAGAGTCTGAGCACAAGGGGAAGTGGAGCATCACCAGTTCATCAAATAAAAGTAAATCTGAGTCCTTCTCCCTCTTCGTGTATGGTTCAGTTGTGGACTTTGGACGTGGTAGGTGAATGTAGGCTGTCCTGCAGGAAAATATTAATGGGCTGTCGGAGAGCGAGTCGCTAAGTTTTATACGGACGATAAAAGCACAGATCCTGCGCAGCCTTGAAACTCATGAGATCCCCACACCATGGGCTCCGACGGCTTCCAGTACCGCGCGCTGTTTGAGTACAAGCGGGAGCGAGGGGACGACATTTCGCTGGAGCCCGGCGACGTCCTGACCGTGGGCAGGGCGTCCCTCCTCTCGGCGGCCGACCGCCAGGACGGGGACGAGCGGAGCCCCAAGGGCTGGCTGCACGGGACCAACGAGAGGACCAAAGAGAAGGGGGACTTCCCCGGGACGTACGTGGAGTACGTGGGGCCGGTGCGGGTCGGCCTGCCCGCGGCGAAGTCGTGGCCCAGGCCGGTGCCACCAACCCCGGGAGGGTCTCAGACGCCTGGGGGTACCCCTGCCGGAGGTGAGTTCCAGTGCTCAGCACCTCCGTGTGACATCTATGGGCAGTAAGACATATGGCCTGGTCTGCTGTGTATCATGGAAATAAGGTCTGTGAAATGTCAGTGTGGGGTATTCAGGTAAGTTGTTGTCCAGGCTCTTTTGCCACAAACTCACTATGAGCATTCCGGGGGTTTATAAACAGATGTTGGCAAGGCCCCTCACAAATGCTTTGTAATCAAGATCGTTTGAACGTTCAGAGCACAGAATTAAGCTGCTAGCTTTTTTGTGTCTGTGGAGGTATTGAGTTTTGTCGTGAGATTTTGAGTGAATCTGGCCGAAATGTTCTGTTGTCCCAGTGTCAAAGTTGCTAAAAATTGAAAAGTTTAGGCCTACAAGCAGTGAGCACCAAAATGGAGGGCAAAAAGGTGATGAGATTTCACTTGCGTGACCGTTGGTGGAAAACGTTTTATTATTCCATGTCCCTGCCATTCTGAGTGCCTGATAAGAATCCAGCTCGACCAGCAAACGCCTCACAAAGGAGAAGGAGAGCGCTGAGGAGTGAAGCACTGGAGCTAATGGAGGGGGATTTAAAATCTTCAAAGCCTTTCAGTGTGATCTTTTTTTTTCAGAGCTCAGTGCTGTTGCTATGAGTCTAGACAAGGGGGGTGTGGTGTATTTTTGTGCTTGTGGGTGTTCTGCTGCTAACTGGACTCTTTTTGTTCCAATATTGCTGTTTATGTAATTGTCTGGAATGCTGGTTTTTTTTTTTATAAAAGGGTGAAGGAGAGTTGTTTATGTTGTTCTGTCTTTGTGTGCCATTTTGTTACCAGTACCTCAATGGCTTGGCAGCACCCTTATGTGTATAACTACTGGAAGCCAGACTGTATTCCCTTGTGATGGTAGAAAAATATTTGTTTTTGATAAATGAGTACTGTTGGGATTGATTTAAAAAGTAACATACATTCCTGATTTTAATTTAGTTTGGTTTGAAAAAAAAAAATTCAGAGGGTGGTATAGCTGTGCAATATGCACAGTTAAATATCCCTTGCATTTGTTTGCTGCAAGGTTTGAGGTAAACTCAAGGTTTGTAAGGGATATATTAGGATCCAGGTAAATAATCATAGAGAGTAGTAGCATTGAATGCCAAATATTGTACAAATATTAAGTTAAAGTTAAAGCTGAAAAAAGTGTGGATCCAGAATTATATTGAAAATCTCTGCTGCATACTATCAGTGAATGACTAACTGTAGTTGGTAAACAGTTTGTTTTACACTTGCCCCTCACCATTTGAGAATCAGTGTTTTATGCTTTCTTTGTATTACTATAAATTATCATCTATTAGAGTACAGTGCCATTTTCTGTTTGAGTCTCCTGCAGTGCTTGCTGGGAGAATGGCAGTTTTTTTACCCTGTTTTTAAATGTGACCTCCTCCAAAAACTGCTGACAAAGCTTCCAGGTGTCCTTTTAGTAAGGTCTAGTGCACACATGCAGAAGTCCGTGACACACACACACTGATACCCACTCCTTTTCCCTTGGAGGCAGCAGGTTGCCAGGGTGACTTTCAGAGTCTCACCCTCATTATATCACCCAACAGTTACTTTACTATTGAAAAGAAAAAGAAGGGAAAACAGTCCACAATCTGGCACATCCATAGCACTGCGTGTGTGAGAAAGCGTGTATCCAGCTTGTGGGAGAGAACTTGTACCTGTCATGTTACAGTATAGCCTTCCTGTAGCTGCAGCTCCACTAGCCGTATATACAGCAGTTGGAGTATAGTCTTGAGTCAGATTTCACACCCCAATATTTCCATCACTTTGTAAACCTCTGCCCAGGTTTACACTGGATCCCCCCCCCCCACCCCCCGATGACTGAGGGCCAACGTTGGAGCTCTGCCCCGTAACCTGTCTGCTGTTGGCCTGTTATAAGCGAGCCACTGGCATGGGGTCCAAAATGTGTGCCCATGTTGCTTCAGTTAACAACTCCGAGGAAATATTTTGGCCTTGATTGCCATTCTGTGAAGTTCGGCTAGCTACGCTATCTGACCAAAAGTATGTGGACACCTCTTGGTCTGGGGCTGTTTTTAATGGTTTCGCCTAGGCCCCTTAGCTCCCATGAAGGCAAATTAATGCCTCAGCATACAATCACATTCTGGATGATTCTGTCTTGCTGAAACAGTCCCTTTCCTGTTTCAGCATGGCCGTGCCTCCGGGCACACAGTGAGGTCCATGTAGAAATGGTTTTGTCGAGAACGGTCTGGATGAACTGGCCTGCATGGAGCCCTGACCTCAACCCCTTCCAACACCTTTGGGATCAATTGGAAAGCCAGCTGCGAGCCAGGCCTAATTGCCCAATCAGTGCCCGACCTCACTAATGCTCTTCTGGCTGAATGGAAGCAAATCCCTGCAGCAATGCTCTAAAATCTAGTATAAAGCTTTTCCAGAAGAATGGAGGTTGTTACAGCATCAGAGGGTCAACCAACTCCATATTAATGCCCATAATTTTGGATGAGATGTTGGATATCAGGTGTCCACATACTTTTGGCCATGTAGTGTATTTATCTATCAAAATTAATTTGCTTTTTACTATCAGATGTTTACTGTTATCCTCTCTAGACAACTAGGCATGTATGCTACCTATGGCTGTAATTGTAAAATATTTGACAGTGGTGCCGATCTTTTCTTGCTCCTTGGCTAGCTATGGTTGTTTGAGAAACATGCATATTTTCCTTTAACTTAGTTGTCAGTGTTGGACACCATTGTCTGTTCTCCTCTTCAAATGTAACTTCAAGTGTACAAGTCCAGGTACTCCACTGGGAAAAGCATGTGTGCCTTGCCAAGCAGGCCTGGCTGTGCTCCAGCGGGGGCTGGGGTTTGCTCTGCACGGTCCCACCAGTGTGAAAGGGGTGTTGGCGAGCGGATTGGGTTTGGCTTGGGTAGGGCCCCTCCCCACAGGATGCGCCACTCCTCCAGGAAACTCATCAAATGAGTCTTGGTTGCTCTGTGTGGGCAGAATGCGCTCGAAGGTCTTTATAAGGTTCTGTTTATAAGGTCAGAGGCTCTCTCAAACATGTTCAGCAGAAATGCAATTTGCATCTGTTTCTGCTATAAACATTCCAGGCTGTAAAGTTCTGCAATTACCGACTGGCTTCATTTCGTAAATGTTTCATAAATCCCTTTACAAGACTTGACTGCAATTTTGCGACATTGACATTGACCCATTTCTTATCTGGGCCTGCTCGGCAATCTGGGTGATTTGGTTTTCTGCGTGTTCTACTGATTCAGGGTAATGAATCGTTGCAGCGATTTCTTAGCAAATACTATCCTGTTTTTTTCTGTTTGCGTGAATGCAGAGTCTTGAGTATCAAGCCATTGCTTAATCACAGTGACAGCGAGGACTGTTTAATTAAGCCCCACATGGTATATAATAGCTTTCACAATCAGAGTCAGTGAATTTACTCTTGCTCTTCTGTGCCGGTCTCTGGTCCAGTCAAGTGAATGATGAATTTTGGGCGCTAATGGTGATGCAAGTTCAAACGTGTTGCGTAGAGCAGACAAGATGACACGCGGTGCGAAGTGTTCGCTGGGACCAGAGCAGTTCTCTGGGACCTGTCAAGGAGCAGGTTCATGGGTTTGCTTGGATCAATATGCTGCTAGCAGCCAAATGAGCTTGGCAGGGCCTAAATTGCCTCATTTGTAACTGTTTTTACATTAGCAGGGACAAGGTGAGCAGCGGGATGGGGGGTAGGATCTCTGTCTCATCGCTGGTATTGAAGAAAGTGCAAGCAAAATGAGCTATATAAGCAGTGTGTGTGTGTGTGTGTGTGTGAGAGAGAGAGAGAGAGAGAGAGAGAGAGAGTGCATGTGTGTGAGTGTTTTAAATAGAGCTCTGTTCAAATAGAACGTTGCATTATATTGTATGAGTATATGAGTACATATAAGTATGGGACTTCAGCCTTGATGTTTCCACAGGTCTTTAAATCACTATTAAAACTACAAGCAGTGAGCTGTAGGTTTGTAATTCTCGCTGTCTTTATTTATTTAATTTTAGTATTTTTTATTTTATAAAGGAACTGCTTGCTGCCTCAGTGTAGCCTATATCGTAAGGAGGCAGTAAATTTGGACAAACTGTTCACTTGGAGGAGGGAGATGGACATTTGCTCGCAGCGTTATAGCTGTGGTCCATTTGAACCTCGAGCGAGACTCTCCCAAGTGAAGGGAGGTTCAGACAGCTCCTGGAAGGACACTCGTTGGCTCGGAAACATGTTATTGAGCTGAGGCTGGAATTGCAGCATCGTAATTCCTCATATTCAGGCTTTTTGAAAAATGGATTAGCCTTGGAGCTATCGCCCCGTATTGTTTAGGATTGCCAAATAAATTGTGCAGTGTAAAATGTGTTGGATGCACTGCATTCTTATTTGCCACAGGGTTTTAAGGAATATACTGTACTGTATGAAAGTTTGATTAATAGTAGCTAATGCCTTAAAAAAAAAGTACAAGAAGATCTTTCACATTTTGGCTGCTGATTTCTTCTCCGCAAACAATTATGGATGGACAAGCACAATAGATATCTGTTGAAAGCTGATTATATTATCTGTGAGCAAGCAGTTTTTTTCAAGTGTGGCATTGCAAAGTTTTGTGTTGGGGAATATCCTGCTGTTGGTGCTGGATATGTGCAATTAAAGATTCCATGAACGTGTTTACAGTGTGTACTTATTGCTGCATTTTCTATTGGGAATTAAACCAACCAAGTATTACACACATGAGAAGCAACTAGATTGGGTGCTAAATAGGCGTTCATTGTGTAGTCAATCCACGATCATTTGCTGAAGCAGCAAAGTTTTTTTTTCTGATTTGTAACCAAACGTGTTTTCAAAATACCAACTGTTGTGCTCTCTTGTGGAGAGCTTACGCTCTCTGTGTCCAGCTACCGAAGTGAACATCTGCTGCTCCTGCTTTGAGCATATTGAGAAGTTTCCGACCGATGGGCTTTGCCGAGTCGTAGCAGCGGTCCCGGTGTAATCCCGTATCCCTGACAACGTCAGCACAATTCCAAATTCCTCTCAGCACGCCTTCAAAGCCAACCCCGCTGTTAATATACATAATCTTCCCTCCTCTCACGGTCAAGTGTGGACTTAAAGTGATGTTTATACTGGTGTCATTCAGCACCTATTCCACTGTCTGCCACGGGGCTGGGGGTACAGAGGAGTAACCCCCCTCAGTGAGATCATTCTGCAGCGTCGTTCATGAGACCATAATCGTAAACGCTACGACGATAGCACGACTAGCTACAATGGCTGGCCAGATAGCTAGCTGACATCATTTGTCCCACACAAGACATTATGTGTTCATGGATGTCGCTGCTAATTCGGTAACTAGCTAATCATAGTAATAGAACAGCAAATGTGCTATTGCTAACAACTGTGACAATAATAATTATCAGTGTCTATATTTACCATAATACTCTTGCAATATGACACGATCAGCGATCTACTTTGCTAAATGTATAAAACTTTCATTATCTGTTTTTGCTGCATGTTTATTATGATTTGCTGGTTTTTACGGTCCCCTCACCTCGCACATCCCAATTCAACCCCTGAACGCGAGGGCCTGTTCGTCAAAAACGGAATCTTATGAAGACAGAAATGCTGAAAGAAGATTACAGTCCCCACCAGAGCTAGGCTGAAATTTGCATAATTACCATCTAAGAATCATCTGCTTGCCTTATGCCTGACAGAACTGACCTTCCGTAGACAACAAGCTGCCCATCAATACGACCTTTTTTTGCCACAGATGAGGAATGATATTTTAAAGTTTACTTTAAGTGCTTGGCAACCATTTTTATATCAGCCTTTCTTGTCGTGTAAAAAAGATTTAGTCTTTAATTGTCAAAGAACTGGAAGGCACATCCTCTCAACGTTTTTCTCCCACACCTTTAGGCTTTACTATTTTTTGTACCTTTTTTTTGTCACTGCAGAAGTCCCAGTACCCATGTTGCAGCTTGCACCAGGCCATGAAAGGATGAAATACAGTTTTTGTGTACTGTTACTGAATTCTTGTTGTGGCTTTGTCAGTTATTCCTTTCCAGGAATCATCCTGGATGTTCTAAACACTGCTTTGACTGAAAGGGAATTACTGTAAATGTTTGCTTTTTTGGGGGCTTTAGAACAATAGCCTTGGACTGTTTTGTACAAAGAGACAACATGTGTCTTGATATCTCTGTCTTGGCCGTTTCCGAGCAACTCTACCTTACTTTATACTGTCCTTGGCTGTGCAATTACTGTAAAATTCTGTCTTTCTGACAATATTTCTCATAGATTAATTTGTGCAAGCATTACTTGTTGTAATAGTCTCAGTGAAGCCTTTTGGTCACTTTCGTTTCTTTCTTCGATAGGAAAAATTTAAATTAATTTGAGAAAAATTTATTGCGATGGATGCTGGTGCGTCCTTTTGGGGTTAGGATGAATGACTCGGTCTGGAAACTGCTCAATCAAATTATTTTTATTGGCCATGAGTGCGCTTGATGCTGTCAAAATACTGCGTCATCAAAATCCTAGGTGGAGGAGGCATGGTGGTAGGCTAATGCAATTCAATAAAAACTTTTTCAGAGACAAGAAATGGAAGAATAGCACTGCTAACAAGAGACAGCAGTCTCGGAACAGGCATGCTTACATATTGTATATGTTTTTTGTTTTTTTTTACGTTGTATTAATAATTATTAAGTGATGTTTAATAGTAATGCAGCAGATAAAAGCAAGTTTGATATAACTCGATCTCAGCAAATGTCCACTTCGGCTAATTCTGGCTGCTTTCCAGTGGAATTGTGCTTCAGAAAGCCTGGTGCACACATATCAGAATGAGCAGTTGGTGTAGTGGAAAGGTGAGGCAGCCATCTTGTCATTTAGATAGAGGAAGCAATAAGCAGGGGGCAGTTGGTCAGGGACTTCTTGGATGAGCACTGGAAGCCTCTCAGTCCACTCCTGCTCTGAATGGCCTCATTGTGCTGGCCTGTGGAGGATCTTGGCACTGGGCGCTGTGTCGGGGGGGAAGACCTAGACTAACCATTTGGGGTTAAAGGATGCCAACTGTCACTGCTGGAGAGGAGAAAGGAACTTCTGTTTGCCCGGCAGGCTGGGTTCTGTGGAGATGAATCTTCAGTGCTGCGGTCTCTGGGGCTGGCGGTCATTGGTTGTGACACAAGTCAAGTAGTTTTCATACCGATGCATGCTGAAGGACTCAGCTTCCTGGTTCTTCCTCTTTAATCACATCAAGTCGTTTTGATGAATTGATGAATTCAAATGTGTTATGCTGCTGATTTTCCTTATTTAACAAAGCTGAGAGGTAAGTCGGAGTAATGCATTCTGTTTAAGAGTGCGTGAAAGCTGAGGAATGAACACTGAACAAAGGACAGAGTAGAGCATTCCGCGAAAGGAGATGTCAACTCTGGGCACGATCGCACAGACTGCTTAGAACTCTGAAACATCTTTTGTATTCCACCAAATGCCAGGCATCAAAGTAAATTGGCTCTTAGTTTTTTCCAGTTAGACACAGCAGCATGCCAGTCTTCCCAAGATTGCCCCACACTTTAAAGACTTCTTTAAGTTTTCTAGATTTTTTGACAGTTTAGCAGTTTTTTTTTCCTTCTGAAGAGCCAAAAAATAACCTCTATATTCCTTGACACTTGTTAGTGTAATAAATGTCTTTTTTCAATGTCTGCATTGCCACTGTTGCTTCTTTTTCTGTGTATGATATATTAATCTAACTGCGTATTCCAGATATATTCTTTCGGCCCAGCGTATCCATCCATCAGTTATCTATACTCGCTTATCCTGGTCAGGGCCGGGGGGGGGGGGGGGGGCCTTGGGGCTGGAGCCTATCCCAGCATGCGCTGGGCCTGGACAGGTCGCCAGTCTATCGCAGGGCACGCAACCTGTTCATTCACTCACACATTCACGCACGCACTCATACCTGTGGGCAGTTTACAGTCTGCAGTTAGCCATGTCTTTGGACTGTGGGAGGATCCCCGGGGGACCATGCAAACTCCACACAAAAAGGCCCAGGCAGGGATTCGAACCCAGGACCTTCTTGCTGTGAACCACCACCGCACCGCCCTGGCCCAGTGTTGTGATCTTTAAAACAATGGCCTTGAGTTGGAATTTGGAATTGGAAAATAATATAGTATGATCTGTGATTTAAATATGACTATGGAATTTCTTTTGATATATCTGTCCTTTGCTGTCATGCTTTCCATTTTTGTGTATTTCACTTTGTCGTGCCTCAGATTGTTGAATAAGAAATACCTCGTTGTTCTATTACAGTGACATTAATGCCAATCCGGGAAAATCTGTCGAGAAATGCATAAATTATGCATGAGCGTAAGTGTAAAAAAGCATAGGTGGCCCATGTTGTGGGAATTTCCTTTGTTATGTATAGAGAATAACACAGCTTGAAGGTCAGGGACTTGGAACAGTGGGTTGTTTTCTCATTCAGAGCACATTTGTAATGTGAGATGTCATTTTCCCCTTGTCTTACTGAATCCAGCAATGGCAGTTTTTTTTTTTTTTGCCTCATGTCCTTGCAATTGCCTTCTTTCCAGACCTAAGCTATTTTTACCCCTCCCACAGGAGCGTGGCTCTGCGAACTGAATAGAGGAAGAAGTTTTTAGGTGATCTCTGTGTGCCTCAAAGGACAAATTGCTGAAACCATGGAAGCCAGGCTGTGTTCATTGAAACACGTCCCAGGGCAAAGGGAGATTCTGATTAGGCAGTGCCTCGTTATCATTCATACTTTAACCTATAAAAACAGTTAATTTTTTTTTTAACCTTTGAAGGGAGAATGTAATAGTGCTCCATCAAAGCAGTTTGCACTTTGCAGATAAAGTCTCCTCGCAGCATACTTTAATAGAGATTTAAGTTTGATGAATTCTTGCACTTGTCAGCCAAAACCTGTTTATATTAAATGCTGTGTGGAGCGTTGTGGATTCGTGTTCCAAAACAGAATTTTCATGGGGGCGCGGAGACGTTTTGGAGTTCTTATTATGAGCCAGTAACACAAACACAATCGGTGTCTGAAAAAAAACACAACACAGGCCCCATATATTGTTGGCTGTTCAACAAGTACCGGCTGTTCACGATCTGGCTGTTTACTCTACCTGCCATTCCTTTTATTAGCAATGGAAGTCACTCCTAAAACTTAGATTTAAGAGAGGGACTGTTCCTTTGGCAGTACTGTATGTTCAGCTAGACAAACCTTGGGATTGCAGAAAAATAATGTGTAAAGTATTTGGTTTATAGCTCAGTGATGTTGTTTGGAGCCACAGCTGGTCTGTATTAGGAGTGTGACATACTGTATGCGAAAAACTGTGTACAGATCTTCTGTCACAGCTACAAAATATCCTTAAAGGGGGTTACGAAATTGATTGACATTTGTTGTTGTTTAATTATTTACAGAGTGAAACAATATTAATGTAGTTTCCTTCACTTCATAGTATCAGTGTGCACTGGCCAAAAAAAGATTGTCTAAAATTGCATCTGAAGGGAGTATGAAGAAAGTGCTGTTTTCCTGAGAGAGAATGGCAGTGGATGAGAGGATGGATTTATTGAGATGTCAAAGAGAGGTCCGTGGAGTGCTCTTGGCCTGCTGACGTGTAAACACTGAGATGCCACTTGTGAGGAGATGCAGGAATGTTCTCCGCAGTCCTCTGTGGCCTGGGCCCGTGGACTGTGAGGGACCGCTCAGACCACATAGCACATAGCAGGGCTGCGCTGCCCTCTGGCTCCAAACCGCCCAACCCCCCTGCCCCCCACCCCCGTCCCATGGCTGAGCACAGGCCGCCACTGCGGTCCGCTCTTGTGGCTCATGCGGAAGGAGCGCACAGCACCCCTCCGAAAACCAGGGCCTCCACCTCGCATTCCGCTTGGAGGCCGACTCCACCGCAGCACAGCCGGTCTGGGATGGACTGGACTTGGCCTCTTTGGTCCAGCGCACAGCATGCTGCTTCCACAGCCCTACACCCAGTGTTGAATAGCTCACCTGCATCTCTTAGCCAGGTATGTATAGTACGCTACCTTTACAAATCCCCAAATCCATTGTGCTGTGATCACAAGCACATTATTTTTAAAAGCTTTTTGTTTTTCTTCTTATATCTAGATTATTTTATCTGATTATCAAATAAATCAAATAGCAAAGCAGTTTTATGGCAGGTTTTGACATTCTTAGAGCTGTACCTTGCAGGTGTGTTCCATTGTACAGAAAGCCTGGCCACTGTGAATATGTTCTCTACCATCTCTATGCATTACCTGTCTCATGCATCTTTCAGTCCAGCACGTGCTTCTCCTTGGATATTTTCACTTTAAGTTAATTTATTTTTAAGTGAGCAGTTTGATGGACAGTTGAACAGAGAATTAGACAATCCTCTGACAGATGCTTTGATGATATATAACACATTTCTGAGGCTAAGGGGAAAATAATAACTTTGTAAAAATGTACTTGCGAATTGGGGAAGCAGGAATGAATGCATTTCTGACACCCTGCTTTTTGTTCACTTGAGAGATGTTCCTGCAAATTGAGCATCTTGAAAAATTATAAAAACTTGTACCGTAATTTTATGTTGCTTTGTACACTTTGTACTTTTCTGTTTAAACAATGCCAAAAATTACCAGCAGCACATTTTCTTTTGGAGGTTAGAATTATTCTGTGGCTCACCGTTCTCTGGGAAACGCAATATGTTTTCATCAACATGCAATCTGAGGACTTGCCATATTTTAGTTTTATGGTATAAATAAAAAGTTTTGGTATTAACTTTATTGTTGTCTGCTACTTTCTCTTGTAACTTTTAATTGTTCAAATGGAAGAAGAGGTTTTACAATGTGCTTTTTGGCCAGAATGCACTCGTGTAACAGTTGACCATAAAGCTTTCTAATTTGACCTTGGTGCTCTATTAAATCTTGGCTTTGCAAAGGCTGGAAAAAGAATAAATAAATATACTCTTCTTTCCTTATGCGAAACTGGTGTGTATGCCTTTCTAATTTCTATTTTATTTTTGGTATTTTAATGATTAATTGTGTTTTCACAATCTGCAGCCTCTCATTAACAGTGCTGGCCTTGCTAGAATGTTTGTGACATGAAATGATACACAGAGAGCACTCCCTTGTTTAGGAAACCTATCAATCCAGGAAGAAGTCCTGCAGCTTGATGTGAGGACAGGCAGGTCTTTGTCCTGCTGTTTTTATTAAGTATACAGTATACAGTTCATGGTCTTCTGATCACGCTGAAAGTGCAGTATACCTTAAGCATGAGAAGACTGCATTCAGCTGACGCCCTTGCTGGCTCAGGATTGGAGGAGCTGTCGCCCCATATCCACTGCCTCCGACGACAGGAACAGAATAGCCTCTCTGTGGAGTATCTATAGGAAAATATGTCATCCATTAACAAAAAGCAAAGCCCGCAACAAATTAGCATTCAAACATGCAGGCAAATAGCACATTTTAAGCGTGCTGTCAGGATGTTTTTTGCAGGAGAAGAAGGCAGCAGAGAAATCACAGTAATTTAATGGACCCTGGCTCTGTAAGTGGGGATGAGATAAGTGGAGTGGCCTGTTCCTCCACAACCAGGGAGATTGAAATGACAATCAGGTCCAATCACTGATGACACTACTGAAGTCTTGAAGGAGTGACTGCCCCCCCCCCCCCACCCCCTCGCTCTCTCTCTCTTTCTCTCACACACACACGCACACCTTTGCTGGTGTAGCTCCCTTCGTCACACAAGTTATGAGATACGCCATCATCTCCTGCTCCCAGCAAACGTGTGTGAAGAGCAGGAAATCTTCAGTTTAAGCATTGCCACGTGCCCAAAAATAGATCTCCAAGCAGCAGGGATGGAGATCAAACAGCAAATTCATTTGCAAGTATATTTCCCTCTGGCTTAAATTTTTTTTTTGGGTGGAAACCAGAACATGGGGCGGGGTAATGTACGATACTCAGCCTTCAGCACTGAAAACACTGTAGAATTTTAGTTAAAATTGGGGGAGGGGGCTCATGGGAGTTGCGGTTCTCCTTGTTAAACTGCTTCTCGGTTTTAATCAAAAGAGCTAGTATGCAGAATTCAGTCGTTCAGTGAAGTTAGGGAGCCAAAATTAATTATTTATTATTATTATTTAATTATTTGTTACAGTATAAGCGTTTGTCAGAAGAGAACGCAGGTATAAAAAGAGGTGTGAGGAAGAGGAAGCAAGGCTGATTCTTCACCAAACATTCCCTAAAAAGGCTTTTTGTTATGGTGATTTTTCATATCTGTTTCTGGAAAAAAAATTTCATTTCGGTAGTTTCTGCCCTCCCGGCATTTGTGTCAAAAGTGATATGTTGGCTTTCGTGGGCATATTCCTGAAATTTTTACAGAATATCTTACAGTACATTTGTGTGCCTGTTACCAGAGTTACGGAACCAGAAGTACAGTAGATCTTTATACGCATGTTGCATTTAGGTGCTCAGAGTAAGCGTGAATTATTTTCTGCCACACTGCAATGAAAGATGTATTTCCTTCAGGGAAACATACAGTAAATTGTACTCAATGGCCTGTTAGACATGTACATTTGTAGGGTTCAACCAGAGGTCCTTTGAGAAGTCAAAAGCAGTATATTCAGTATATTTAAATTGTGTTTGCATGCCCAATGCTCTTATTTGAGACTGAATGCAATTGGCAGGTAGGGGGGTTAATCATCTTAATGGCCATTTAGCATAACCGGAAAAAAGTGTTTGTAGATCACCACGGGGACGCCCCAATCCCCCCCGCCCCCCCCCCCCGCTTTGTCAGAGCCCACACTTGTTGCCATAAGCCGGCCAGCTGTGTGGCGTAAACAGGCAGCCGTGGAGACCGCGAGAAACTTGGTCTTTTACAGTTTCCTGTCGGATCTCGTCAGCGGGGCAGCGGCCAGCGCCTCGATTATTCGGCGCGGGGGGAAGGCGAGGTGTAAACGCCGCGTCTCCGGGCTCGACAGGATGAAGAACGCGACGCGGCCCGACTCGACGGGCAGAACCCCGCTGATTGGATCCCCTCTGTGAATTATGGGATTTCCACCCATAAAGCACGCGCACGGCTACTCCAGGAGGTAACTGGAAAGTGAATATTGCACGCTCTCTCTCTCCATGACGACGGCGGCGTTCCAGGCAGTCAGACCCCGGCAACCTCCTAGAGAGAAAAAAAGTACTCTGTGATTGCCTCTGGCGCGCAATATTTCTGCTTCATCTCCTGGTTTGGGGGGGGGGGTGGGGGGGTGGCGGGGTGAGGGGGGGGGGTGGGGGGGTAGCAATTGGCATGAAGAAATAACGCCATAAGAATGTGACACCCATCATCCCGCACGGCTCTTATCTTGGTCACACATCCAATTACCGGGCTGGCTGGGTGGGATTGGAAAGGTCCTGTCGGGATTGGCCCGCATGGTCACCGTCTCCCCGCGCTTCCAGACGCCCTCTCTCTCCCCCCCCCCCCCCGGTCCCTGGCAATAATAGAAATGAAGGTTCTGGTTGTGGTGGGGCTCGCCCGGTGGATGTCATCTCAGGCAATCTCCTTCCAACGAGCCCGCCCTGATAGATGCTGACACGGAACGCTTCGGTGTCACCCAATTGATAAATGCCCGAAGAGCAGTGCGGGGATCGGTTAGACACTCATCATTCCAATGTCTTACTCCTGTCACACTCTTCCTCTTTTTTCATTTCTCTGCAACTGCGAGCCGGTATTCAGAGCCCATTTGCCGTTTGATTAGGGTGCTGCTTTACCGCCCCTGGAACTGTTTCTCTCTGGGTTTCGCGTGAGTCCGGGAACACAGTGTACTTCATCAGTGCACCCTCTCTCATAAAACACACATACATTTGGCATAAGTCCTTTTTCCTCTGCTTTATTGCTTCCTTTCGGCTGTTTCAGTTTGTGCACTGTAAGTCACTACTCCCAAGAATTGTCCGTCCGTTATTTTACTTAGTCTTGATACTGGATATTTGCTTTTTCTAAACCACAGTTCCTTCTTTTTGTGCGTGAAATGCACTCCTGATTACTGTGTATAAAGTTATGTTGTCCGGTAGGTGCAGATCCTCAGGATCACATAGCCTAGATGGTGAAAGGCTTCCCATTGGCTTGGTGGGCTGTCTTGCCCTGTGTGTTGTCACCTCCAGAGTATATTTGGTGTAAGGTGACATGTACTACATCAGCTCAGCTCTGGACTAGTCCCAAATCCATTTAAGCGGGATGTGCTGATCGGTGGAAAAACGTTCCCTGTGTGGAGGTCCCCTGTTCCTTCTCATGGGAAGCTCAACCCAGGATTTGGTTTCTTCTTAGATGTCCTGCGTGGTTTCCAATGGGAATGGGTTCAGGAAGATCTTAGTGATGCATAACGTACATTAATAAAAAAAGAATAATTAACTACTGTGAAGCCATAAAACTGAGGGACAAAGCCCAGTATGACAGTACGACTCGGTCTCTTTCTTTGACTGGCGTCTGTTGAAAGTCAAGCCGAAGTTCGCAGGAGTGTTTTGCCTGGTCTATGCCAGGCTGTATCCCTACACTTTCAGCTATCACACTCATGGTAGGTAGGCCACCAAAACAATGCGCTAAATCTATGCAGATTTAACTCTACAATAGGTCGAGCCTGTGCTTGCCCAAGTTCCATTGTAGTTGTGCTTGGCTGCCAAAATGGCGGATGTTACGCTATGAACATGAATTCTTGCCGTCAGCCCCTCATGAGGTTAGGCCACATGCACTCTTACTCTTGCGTGACCTTTTTGACACCTAGGGACTGATCAAAAAGTGAGAGCGCCATTGTTCAGGTTTTTCCCTCCGGTCAGTCTTACATACACTAACCCTCCCGCCATTAATTATCCTCTCGTGTCCTTAGCGATATTTATCACATTAGCGGTAGCCGCCCTACCCGGCTCGTCGCTTTCCATCAACTATGCTTGGGGGTCCGAAGAGACCTGAAAAGAGTTAGATGGGGGGGGGGCGTCCATCGTTTTGCCGATGTAATAAATTATTCAAACCGAACAGAGACACGAGATAATGCGATGACACACTGCAGCGGTTTTCCCATGAGGCCGTGGGCTTTATTATTGTAATGGTCAAATTAGCTCAGACCCCCACCCACACCAGGCTAGTGGGGATCTCTGTGGAGCACAACAACTGCGGATAATATCGTGCAGCACCATCTTCATTCTCGTATGTGTTTTTCCTTCATACAGTCTGAAAGGACTGAAATTTTAAGAAAATCTAAATGACAGTTTTTCAGTTTTTTTCAGTTTATTGTTGGTTTGTTGTGTTGTTGATTATAGCTCTCAAGTCACATGGAGCCATTGTGTCCTCTGATTTTCTGCTTCTTTTTTTTAATCCACGGCTCAGGTTATGTGATTGGATTAATTATGAGAATGTGTCAGTCCGAATTACTCTGTGTGTAGTAATCTGAGCAGCAGGTTAGGGCCCAGGTGCTACTGCATGGGGAAGGCACAAGCTCTGCTGAAGGCGGCTGTTTTTCACAGTGTGTGAAAGTGGAGAGGACGGAGGTTATGGGAAGCGCAAAGGGTCGCCTGTGACAGAAAGCGTGGGATCTAAACTGACGTACGCGGTCTCGGCTAGGCGGCTCTGCTGTCTTAGGGACAGACAAAAGGGAATGGGAAGGAAATTAAATTTAAAAGCAAATTAACGACATCTAATGCGATCTAGTGCAGTGGAGACAATTCCCGCCCTGAAGACTCTTAACAGCTCCCTTGTCTTTATGACACAGACGCAATGATCATTACAATAACGGTAATAATAATAACTATTAAGGTTTCTAAAGTAGGTTTAAGTATCTATTACGTGGTTAATATTGTTGTTGTTGTTTTTGTGTTTTATACAAACGACTGCTTAGCGATACTATGCCCATGCGCAGTGTTGGCGGTACCGCCTGTTGGGTTTAAATTTGAATTTGACAGGCTTGCGGGGGGGGGGGGAAGAGAATGAAGGGCTATTGTCCCCCCCCCCCCCCTTCCTTATTAGGAGTGTAGCGCGGTGTGGTGGCAGGGCACGCTTCAGCACTGGCCTGACAGGTTTAATTAATGCCGGATATTCATAGCCAGCGAGGCGACCGGGGGTCGGCTAGCCTTTGTCACCGAGCGCTACGTTTCCAAGCTATTAACTCCCCTCCGGTGCTCGCCGGGGTATCCTTCATGCCACCTTCACTCCGCGCGAAAACCTTTCAGAGACCGCCGCACATCGGGGGAATTTGCCGAAGCCACAACGTTCTAATATTGATGGGCCGGCACCGCGGTGTTTGTACTTTAGAAGATCAGAGCTTCAGATCTTTAATTCACTGTGTTGATAAATACTGTAAATGGTGTGGTGTTTGAATTCACAGCTGGCTCATTGCACTAGATGTTACAAGTTTTTTCTGAGGCAAAACCCCCTCCTGCATGTGAATGATATTGTGTAAAAGCAGGTACACTGAGAATTGATATTTGGATTAGGGTTTTCATGACTTAATCCAGACTAATAATTCTGAGGCTACGAAAATCCCAAACAAAAGAAAACCTAAAGGCCTGACATCTGCTGCCCTCCCAGACAGAGTCTTTATTAAAGGTGACCATATGTGCGCTGATTCATTATGGGATCAGTAGCCTGCTCCGTGCTCTAAGTGCTCCCACACCAGCACTAAAACCCACATGGATTGGAGTCTGTGTGTCCCAACAGTTACAAATGACCCGCGATGATGATATCTGTCTCAATGGGGTCTAAAGCAGGCTTTACACTTTACAGACCCCTCCGCTCTTTATCTCTCAGCTTACCGTCCTGGGAGAGAGGGAGGGAGGGAGGGAGGGAGCGAGCACGGGAGGGAGAGAGAGAGGGAGAGGGAGGGAGGGAGGGAGAGAGAGAGAGCGCGGGAGGGAGGGAGAGAGAGCAGGAGGGAGAGAGAGCATGGGAGGGAGAGAGAGAGCAGGAGGGAAAGATAGAGCGTGGGAGAGAGAGAGCATGAGAGGGAGAGAGAAAGAGAGTGGGAGGGCGAGAGATCGAGTGTGTGTGTGAGAGAGAGGGAGAGGGACAATGCACGAGGGACAATGCACGATCACCTACCACTGAAAACTGCATTGCTTTGTCTACATTAAGTTGCCATTTTCATTAATTTTGCGATTAATATTTAACATTATTGCTAAAAAAGAGAGAATGAGAGACAAGGAAGGAGGGAGGAAAAGGAAAGGGCAGAATAAAAGAAAAGAGCAAGGCGGAGAGAGAGAGAGATAGAGAGAGAGAAAGGAAGAAAGAGAGGGGGGAGCTGTGAACTCGGCAGCTCTGGTCTGGGTAATTGCTGCACTCCAGTTCTGCGGCGCTCTTTTAATTGGCTCGTGGGTCTCTGAGAATGTGGCCAGAAGCAAAGCGCAGTGCTTTTGTCGGGCCAGGGGGGTGCGATTAGGAGAAACGGCCCACATCCGATGGCGGTTTAATAATTCATCGCGCTGTCTTTGAGGCTGTCCCCCCGTGCACCAGGCAGGTTAGGGGTTGGGGGGGGGGGAGGGAGTCCAGCACACAAACAAACACCACCGGGCCGCAGCGGGGACGAGGCTGGAGACTTCACCCCAGTCCATTCCTTTGTTCCTCTTTGCCTGTCCACATTACTTACGTGCAGTGAGGAGGACTGGGGCATTACTTTATGTCTCCTGGCAGCTTCAGCTGGCACCTCTGCAGTTGGTGAGAAGCACTGGGGTCGTGTGGTATGTGCCTGTGTGTATGCGTGCATGTGTGTGTGGGTGTGTGTGCTTGCATGTGTGTGCGTGTGTATGTGTGTATGCATGTACATGTGTGTGTGCGTGCATGCGTGCGTGTGTGTGCGTGTGTGTGTGTGTGCGTGTGCCTGTGTGTGCGTGTGTATGTGTGTGTGTGTGTCTGTGCGTGTGCGTGTGCATGTGTATGTGTGGTGTGTGTCTGTGTGCATGTGTGTGTGCGTGTGCATATGTGTGTGTGTGTGCGTGTGTGTGTGTGCGTATACGTGTGTGTGTGCGGTGTGTGTGCGTGTGTGTATGTGTGTGCCTGTGTGTGCGTGTGCGTATGTGTGTGTGTGCGTGTGTATGTGTGTCTGTGTGTGTATGTGTGTGTGTGTATGTGCGTGTGCCTGTGTGTGCGTGTGTGTGTGTGTGTTTGCATATGTGTGTGTGCGTATGTGTGTGTGGGTGTGCGTATATGTGTGCGTGTGTATGTGCGTGTGCATGTGTGTGTGTGTGTGTGTTCTCACAGTGCAGCCCCCCTGCTGTCTCTTTAGTATTCTTGTGTGCATGCCGGCGGTCTTCAGAGTACACAGCGGTGACACCAGATGAATTATTAGCTGTGAGGAGGAGTGAGGTGATTGGCAGGTGGACTGTGCCGGAGAAGCAGGGGACGGCAGCTCGGCCCTGGAATGATGGGCTTTGTTTCCGAGCCTCGCGGCAGCAAGCAGCGCACGCCAGCCCTCCCTGCGTTACTCCTCCTGCTCTCCTCCTCCTCTGGAGCTCGCTATCAGCTCTCACTGTCTCCTCCTCTGGAGTTCACAAACAGCCCTCACTGCCTCCTCCTCTGGAGCTCACTAACAGTCCTCACTGCCTCCTCCTCTGGAGCTCATAGCCCTCACTGCCTCCTCCTCTGGAGCTCACTCACAACCCTCACTGCCTCCTCCTCTGGAGCAAACAGCCCTCACTGCCTCCTCCTCTGGAGCTCACAGCTCTCACTGCCTCCTCCTCTGGAGCTCACTATCAGCTCTCACTGCCTCCTCCTCTGGAGCTCACAACCCTCACTGCCTCCTCCTCTGGAGCTCACTATCACCCCTCACTGCCTCCTCCTCTGGAGTTCACTAACAGCCCTCACTGTCTCCTCCTCTGGAGCAAACAACCCTCACTGTCTCCTCCTCTGGAGCAAACAACCCTCACTGCCTCCTCCTCTGGAGCTCACAGCCCTCACTGCCTCCTCCTCTGGAGCAAACAGCCCTCACTGCCTCCTCCTCTGGAGCTCACTCACAGCCCTCACTGCCTCCTCTTCTGGAGCTCACTAACAGCCCTCACTGCCTCCTCCTCTGGAGCTCACTATCAGCCCTCACTGCCTCCTCCTCTGGAGCTCACTATCACCCCTCACTGCCTCCTCCTCTGGAGCTCACTAACAGCCCTCACTGCCTCCTCCTCTGGAGCAAACAGCCCTCACTGCCTCCTCCTCTGGAGCTCACAACCCTCACTGCCTCCTCCTCTGGAGCAAACAGCCCTCACTGCCTCCTCCTCTGGAGCTCACAGCTCTCACTGCCTCCTCCTCTGGAGCTCACTATCAGCCCTCACTGCCTCCTCCTCTGGAGCTCACAGCTCTCACTGCCTCCTCCTCTGGAGCTCACTATCAGCTCTCACTGCCTCCTCCTCTGGAGCTCACAACCCTCACTGCCTCCTCCTCTGGAGCTCACTATCAGCTCTCACTGCCTCCTCCTCTGGAGCTCACTATCAGCTCTCACTGCCTCCTCCTCTGGAGCTCACAACCCTCACTGCCTCCTCCTCTGGAGCTCACTATCACCCCTCACTGCCTCCTCCTCTGGAGTTCACTAACAGCCCTCACTGTCTCCTCCTCTGGAGCAAACAACCCTCACTGTCTCCTCCTCTGGAGCAAACAACCCTCACTGCCTCCTCCTCTGGAGCTCACAGCCCTCACTGCCTCCTCCTCTGGAGCAAACAGCCCTCACTGCCTCCTCCTCTGGAGCTCACTCACAGCCCTCACTGCCTCCTCCTCTGGAGCAAACAGCCCTCACTGCCGCCTCCTCTGGAGCTCACTATCACCCCTCACTGCCTCCTCCTCTGGAGCAAACAGCCCTCACTGCCTCCTCCTCTGGAGCTCACAGCCCTCACTGCCTCCTCCTCTGGAGCTCACAACCCTCACTGCCTCCTCCTCTGGAGCTCACTAACAGCCCTCACTGCCTCCTCCTCTGGAGTTCACTAACAGCTCTCACTGCCTCCTCCTCTGGAGCTCACAACCCTCACTGCCTCCTTCTCTGGAGCTCACTATCAGCTCTCACTGCCTCCTCCTCTGGAGCTCCCTATCAACCCTCACTGCCTCCTTCTCTGGAGCTCACTAACAGCTCTCACTACCTCCCTTTACTCTTCTTCTGTGCCTCTGTTTCATCCGCACAGAGACAATGTGATAATGCGTTGTTACTTAAACCTGCTTGACCAGCAACTTTTTGTTCTCAGTATGCAAATAAATAATAGTTAATGAAATTATGTCCCATTAGAATTAAGTCTTAAATATTTAATTTTCAGGGGAAAGGGGTTATACTGAAAAGGCACACAGTCAAAATTTTGCATTTTGTGTTGCTCATTAGAGTGCACCACAGGCAGTGTGCTGTATATTGATTAGTTATCTGGTGCAGTAATACTGATTAGTTACACCTAACCCTTGTGTGACTGCTACATGTAAACCTACATGTAAACCAGCTTTTTACTCTTAGCATGTTACAGAGCAAAATGAATGATAAGATTAGATAATAAAATTATGTTACTTTTTTATGAAAACAATGGGAACATTATTATTTTTTTTTGCCAGCAAGGTGATATCCAAGGCAGAAAAATGAATGTTACTATTTAATACATCTGTTCCCAAGTTTGCCATCAAGTTTGCACCCTTTTGTTTGTGTTAATTACTTAATTACTTTGCTGATGCTTGACTCTGATGTTGCCTCTGTCTTGAATTCTAATTGCAGGCTGTCATCATAGATCTTTTAGATAAATTCTTTTGCCTACCTTTTGTGAGATATTTCAGTGTATTGCCTCTGCAATCATACCAGCATGTTCCGTGTGAAATCAACTGTGACAAAGTAGTTTGAACTGCAGTGCATGTCATTGTGGTCACTGATGGACTAAACTCTGGATTGATGCAACACTGTGCATGTTGCCGGCCGTTTTCCACTATCAGGTTTACTGTGCCTTCCGATGTTACTGTATGTCTCGGAGTTTACCGTGTGGAGTGAATCTGTCAGAGATTTCTGAATGTATTCTATAAGGGATGTGAGTGGGGGGGAAAAAAAACTATTCTGTTTACCTTCCAGCAATTGACAGTGATTGTCGTGGAGGAGTGACAGGATACCAGGCTTTGCAGAAGGCTTTGTGAAATCTGGAATATGCAAGTCAGTGGTTTGACAATCCCCTCAGGGCAGAGGATTAAGCACGAAGGTGTAATGGAGTCTCATTGCCTGTAAAAGCTGCTAAACAGATAAGGAATAAAGGCAGTGTTATGATTGGATTATTTCAGTCCCCTGCACCTGCTATCTCTACAGTACAGTTGTCTAAAAAAAAAAACATAGCAATAGCCTGCGATAGACTGCGCTCATTTCTGTTAAACCGCTCTGGAGAATCTTGACGTGCGCACCGCTGAAACGGGCGCCCAGTATACGCCTGGTGCGTGTAGGCTAAACAAGCAGCGGCGTAAGCTCACGAGAGCGCGCTCGTGGTAAATACCTCTGTGGAGCTCGGCCTGAGGGTTCCAGCGTCCTGCGGTCCTTTAATGGATGGGAATTCGCTCCTCGGTATGTGCGCGCTGCTATATGCTTTAAGCCAGAGCGGGGGCGCTGGTGGTTGTGCAGGCTGTATGTAAATGACTTCGCCAGCTGCCCCTCGGATCCGTTCAGTCTGCGCGAGGGCTTATTTGTTTAACATAATCACTGGTGTGCTGTCCAAAACAGTATTGTCCCTCTGATCTGGGTTTTAGTGCTGCAAGCCTCACACGCGCGAGCCTCACGCACAAGCCTCGCTAAAGATACCAGCCTTGTTTGTGCGGTAATGTGTCGCCGTCCCCTGCTGTTATTTCCGCGACCTTGCACCGAAACGAGATCATACGGCTCATGGAAAAAAAATGCGCATTTCGCCATGAAACGTTCATCTTTGATATCGGTATCACTCTTAATTTTATCATCTGATATTAAGCCAGTTTATCTGATCACTTTTCATTGCCTGCCAACTGCACCTGCCTCTACCTTCCCTCTAACAGCCTTTCGGATTAGCATGTAATAATAGCTAATGAGATGCAAGCAGGATCGGTGTCAGATATGATCTGGGAAGATGACTGACGCATCGAGGAAATCCTCTTAATGAGAACATGATCCAATATTGCGCCTCACCGCTGACCTTTCAGAGTTCCCGATTATGCGGTATGCATTATTTTGCCTGAAGCATGGGCTGTATTGCTGTGAAAATAGTGCAGAATACTGCAAATAGTTTCACGGGCACCGTTATTTTTTTTTTAGGACCAGCTCTCAATTTTGGGCCCAGTGTTTGTCCTTTTGCTTTTAAGATCTGTTGTCAATCTGAAAGACTGTAGGGATCTTTTCATTTCACTCTACATTTCATTTTCTAAGAGAATGATGTCATTTCATTCTCATTATGATTGATGCCGTCTATAGGCTTTTGTTTCGATGTCACCAGTGGGTGTTTTTATGAACTGAATCACTTTGACATTCACTTTTATATAGAAAACTAGGCATTCTGAATATTTTTGACGTGTACTTTAACACTTAAGAGGACATTATAGTCCAGAAACGGTTGTCCAATCAATGAAGTGCCCCCCACTGTATAGCAGAGTTCTTGTTTAGTTTCCATCGTGTAAACTATGCTTAAAATCATTACTCACTGCTGTCATTCTGCTGTCCCTGTTACTGAGGCTGTACAGCTTCCAATGTGAGCTCATCATTGGCAGTATTGCCATTCTAAGAGTGTGATCTCTCAGCTAGGGAACGTTCAGCGAAGATTACAGCATCACAGTTACTGCGCACACATCACCACTTGCTTCAGAAGGCCGGAGAGCTGCAAACAGAATATGCCATCGTACCAGCACAGCGGCTGGGATTTTTTATTGTTTGTATTGTGCATGTGTCCGTGCATGTGTGTGTGTGTGTGTGTGCGTGTGCGTGTGTGTGTGTGCTTGCGTGCGTGTGTGTTTGTGTGTGTGCTTGCGTGGGTGTGTGTTGTGTGTGTGCATGCATGTGTGTGTGTGTGTGCATATACGTGTGTGTGTATGTGCGCTTGCGTGCGTATCTGTGTGTGTGTGTGTGTGTGCATGCCTGTGTGCGTGTGTTTTTGTGTGTGTGCTTGTGTGTATGTGTGTGTGTGTGTGTGTGTGGGTTTGTGTGTTTGTGTGTATGTGTGTTTGTGCTTGCGTGCGTTTGTGTATGTGTGTGTGTGTGTGTTTGTGTGTGTGTGTGTTGTGTTGCGTGCGTTTGTGCGTGTGTGTATGTGTGTGTGTGAGTGTTTGTGTGTGTTTTTGTGTGTGCCCGCACGCGCGCGTGCCTGTGTGTTTGAGCGTGCTTGTGTCTGTGTGTATCTGGTGAGGTATGATACACTGGGAAGAAAGCCAAGTGTGCGACTAGGTGAGACTGCAGACATCTCCATCTCCTCACCTCACTGACAGGCCCACCTGTCAGTGTGAAAGGCCTGCCGCACAGTAGTGATTGGTAGTAACGGGTTTTTCTCATTTCTGATTCGCTGTCATGTTACCTGAGCGCTTCTCCCCTCTGTGCTCCCCATTGGAGGAAACATTGCAAACCCGCCTACCCTCATCAGGCACCCAGCAGCACCACAACACATTCAGAAACACACAAGCATTACCGTTACTTACTGCATACCGCTAAGCCTGTGGTAACACAGCCTAACAAATACAGCGCAGGCATTCTGAAGAACTGCGACAGGAAGGACGATGAAAAAGGGGCCGTCTGTTGAACTTGATTCTGCTGTTGGTGGAGAGAGATCCACAGCCCTATTGCCCTTCCACAGCTCTATTGCCCTTCCACAGCCCTATTGCCCTTCCACAGCCCTATTGCCCTTCCACAGCCCTATTGCCCTTCCACAGCCCTATTGCCCTTCCACAGCCCTATTGCCCTTCCACAGCCCTATTGCCCTTCCACAGCTCTATTGCCCTTCCACAGCCCTATTGCCCTTCCACAGCTCTATTGCCATTCCACAGCCCTATTGCCCTTCCACAGCCCTATTGCCCTTCCACAGCTCTATTGCCCTGGCCCGTCTCACCCCCTCCCAGCCCCAGCTCTGCTTGCCAGAGCAAACACAGAGCTCTGCTCCAGCGCAGTGGCCAGGGCTCATGCTGTCCTTTTCCAGCACTGCCGAGTGCCTGGTTCCCAGTGCGTCTCCTCGCTGGCTTGACTCCCATGAGCAGTTGCCTGGGGGCCAGTCCAGGGGTGAGACCAGCCTCAGCCACTCACTCTCACCCCCGTCCTACACCACGCCCTCATCCACAGGCGTGAGGCTGCAGCAGGGGCAAGGGTTCTTAAAGCTGTGGATGGATTGACCAGCGGGACGGCTGAAATAAGGCTGCTGGATACTGTGTGTTTTAGAAGCCCGTTTGTTTATACTAGCATGGTTTCCGTTACAGCGATTCCATGTTAAATTTATTGGCTGATTTTGCAGTTTGTTTACTTCGAGTATCTGATACTTCAGCTGAAATAATTGATTGTACTGTAACTGTGTTTGAAATAAACAGTGAATATATTAAATATCAAGGACATGCTCTGCTCACAGTTTTTAAGAAAAAAAAAAAGATCTTTTACATACATATTTACAGACTGGGGATAATGGAGCCATTCCATTAGCTACAGTGCTCTAAAGTGCCTCTCTAGATCTCGTAGCGCTTAGCATCCAGTGGGACTGCGGCACTTGCTTTGACTCATTGAAGATGTTGCATAGCTTGTGGAGAACATACATGCACCAAGTCCTTGGCTTGCCCTGTGAGTCTTCTGAGGGAGACAGGATCTCCTTTCATCCCAGCTGGAAATGAGAACAGCGCTCCTGTTCCTCAACCCCATTTCCCTCGTCGACGGTAAATTTCATAACTTCGTTCGCTGCCTCTTTTTTTCTCCAGACTGACAGGATAACGGTGAATTACAGCCTGATAGCAGCCTTATGAACATCAGATATCGGTTTGATGTTTTTTTTTCTTCCTCCTCCATTTTGCATTTTCACAGATTTTCTCTGGAACCCTGTCCAGCGTTTACATAAGATGTCTGTGATTTCAGCAGCGGGCTTCTTCAGCCCGACGGGACGCTAGAATCGTGACCCTCGCTGAGTGAAGCAGGCTTATGTAAACGGCACACGTTACACACCCAGTCCGCAAAAGCTTGTCCTGGCAGAGCATCTCGTCGAAAAACAACAGCTGCACCCTCGGCGCGGCGTGCCAGACTGTGCGGTGCGCTGAAGGTAGCCTGTTCCCAGCATGCATTGTGTTCGGAGGAAGGTCCTTAATTAAGCATTAAAACCGCTACCCTCGGTCACTTACGGCTTCCTTTGTGCTGCTCTTTGTTGTCTAAATCAGGCACGGTTCGTTTAATTTACCCGCATGTTAAAAGTAATGGGCATCCGGATTGTTCTCCGCACATAAAACACCCAGGTCTGCTGTGAATGTGCAGATGTGTATTGAAATGGTTAGTGAGTGTAGCCTTTGGTTTATTTGCTTATTCTCAACACGTTTAGATGTTTCTGATACGGGCTCGCGAGCACTCATCCTTTGTGAATCGATGAGCAGCAGTAATTGCGTGTGTTATGGATGTTTTGCCTGGGCAGTGCCTCCAGAAACACAGGTACTGGAGCAGAGTGCTGCAGCTCTCGGTGGCTTATTGACTGTGTGTGTGGCCAAGGTCTGTCTTGAAAAAAAAAAACTATTTTTTACTCTCAGTGGGATTGGCTGGTAAAAATAAGGAGCATTTAGAATTGATTGATATTTTTTGAGCAGTTCACTGTAATCTATGTGTGGAGGCTGGGTTCAGCGTGATGGATAACAAACCCCATCAGACTCCATCAGCTGTATCCCCAGTGCAATGCCTGACTGTCTGACCCTGACTGATGCTATTAAATGAGCCTGTGCAGGGCGTGCAGAGAGAGGGAGAGAGAGGGGATCAGTGGCAGGGCGTGCAGAGTGGGGGAGAGAGGTGAGGATCAGTGGCAGGGCGTGCAGAGATGGGAGAGAGAGGGGATCAGTGGCAGGGTGTGCAGAGGGGGAGAGAGAGGGATCAGTGGCAGGGCGTGCAGAGGGGGAGAGAGAGGGGATCAGTGGCAGGGCGTGCAGAGGGGGAGAGAGAGGGGATCAGTGGCAGGGCGTGCAGAGGGGGAGAGAGAGGGGATCAGTGGCAGGGCGTGCAGAGAGGGGCAGAGCAGGAGGATCAGCGGCAGGGGCGGGGGGTTTTCCACTTTCATCTAATCCAGGGGAATCTCCGGCGGCTCTGGTTAGGGGTTCGAGCGCTGCGCCGTCGTTCCTTTTCACTTCTGAGACGCGGCGCTCTTTCCCGCGGCGCTCAGGCGGCGAGCGGCCGGGCTAGTTTACGCTCGCAGACACGGCTGATTTTCCACCGGGGTTTTTTTTTTTTTTTTCACGCCGTGTTTTCAGGCCGTCGAATCGAAGCGAAATCCCGCCGCTGCCGCCGCCGCGGATCGTCCTGCGCGGACCTCCGGCTCGCGGGGGTTAAATCAGCCCCTCTTTGTCTAACCGCGTCTCCCTCTCCCACCCCCCACCCCCCCCGCCCACGCCCCCCGCCCCCCTCCCTGCATCAGAGCCGCGGCGTTGCCTGCCACGGTAGAATAATCTTCATTCCGGAGGCTCCTCAGTGCGCTCTTATCTTTTTTTATCAAAATAGACTGGGCCCCTCTTCTCTGCGCATTTATTTTTCATGTCCTGAATTCCTAATGCGCTCGCCTCACATGCGGTTCAGTCAGGAAACGTTCTATAAATGTTTCATGGTCATCGTGTCTTTTTTTCTTCTTCAAAAAAACAAAAAAAACAAATCTCCTCATTGCTAAATCCTACTTGCAAGGAGGCTCTTGAGCTGTCATCTTCAGACTTCTGGGGGGCGTTTGTCGCCCCATCTCGCTTGCGCCCGCTCGTTGTCTCTCCCAAATCCTCGCCCGAAATGTTGCCATTCCGATGTCGTCTTTGACCTGCGGTGGGGCCTCGGGGGGGGGGGGGGGGTAACACAGCAAGGGACAAAGGAAGGGCGTTTGCAGGTGCGTTTACGGGTGCGCGTTTTCTGAAGCGCGCCTTCAGTCAGTGCGTGTGACCGTGGTGCGGTGGGTCACGTCCTCCATCAGCACCGTGACTAAGAAAGGGACAGCAGTCCAGGCTTAACGGATGGTGCGTTCCTTCCCCTGACAGCAGTTTAATGGTGTATGCTCTGCACTGCTGAGAGCAGACCCATCAACCATTGTGCAGGTCACGGGACGCCCGCCGAACACTCACAGACATTTTAGTTCCGTGCTCTCCCCCAACAGAGATTTTTTGGAAAATGTAAATAATAAATTCTGATGTATCGCAATTCTTATATGAGCATAAATGTGTTGCGGACGCGGGTTTTTTATTTGTCTTATAACGGAGTGCAGGGAACAATAGAGGTTGGGCTTGTTTACCACCGGCGCTGAACAAAAGGCTGCACATAATAAACTGCGAGGCAACCCAATTACGCCCTGAAAATTTCAAGGTTGTTGACTGTAACTCGGGCATTTTTCACTGGGTCAGCACGAATCCGGTCTTCAGAAAGCTGACGTCGCTGATGATGAATGCGTTTTACGTTTCATTAATCACCCGCTGAAAGGTGTATAGAAAAACGAGTCTTTTGCCGTCTTTGTTTCGCCCCGTCCTAGCGGCCGCGGACGTGATTTACGTCCTGGAGCTGCAGTTTCGCACGAAGCGTCGTCCAATCAAAGTGACGAGTCAAACGCCTGACACGTTTGAACCGCACCACCTGTGTTCAGGCTTCATCGTGTTCAGCTTTAAGTCCATATTTTAGTTTTTTTTAGTTTTTTTTTTTTTTAATGAAAAGGTGTCACTGTAATACCATGGCAGTGTTCAATCATGTGAGTTCCAGTGTGTGTGAGTTAATTTCATAGCACTACGTTTATAATAATTCAGTGCCATGAGTATCTTAGCTGCTGGGTAAACAGCCTTTGATGCAGGTACCGTTTAATAATGTTGAAAATGCAGATTGTCCATTTTAAATGGGGGGAATTATAGTGTAACTTAATGGACTGTCCCCTCAAGTATATCTTAGCACTGTAAGTAATTGCTGTATCTCTTCACAGCATTAAATATTTATGTTTAAATTAATGTACTTGTTTGTCCTTTATCTATTCAGATAAGTGGCATTTGAATGTGGCCCCAATCTTGTGTATTTCAGAGGGAAGCATTCCGAAAAGCCAAAACCATGTATGTGTCAAATGTTTCACAGTAACAGTGTATTATCACGAGTTTCAGTAGAAGTAGGAATTAATTTATAATCAATCTTTGGTGTCGTTGTTCAGCTGTATCCATTATGCTTATGTGACAGGAACGTTTTTCCTAACTCCTAGCTTTTAGCAGGTATCTCCCCTGCGATCTGTTGTTTGTGAATGTTTCCATTTCCTTGCTGGACACATTTTGTTGTTTTTTTTTACTCTAGTTTGTAAGCTCATAATAGGTCTTTGTGCGGAGGTGTGGGGAGAACTGGTTTATTCCCTCAGTCCTTTGTTATTGTGAGACAGAGAAAAAAAGATCAGTCTTATTCTTGTTTCCCTTTTTATATCAGATTTGATTACTCTGTAATTAGATCAGGACTGTGCCTCTGGAAGATTTTCCCATATACATTCTTTTCATTTGTTATCTGATTAAAGTCAGCTCATGGGCCTCCAGCTCCTGATATAAAGGCACTGCCTTTTATTTAATGTCAAGCTTAATATAGAGAGATAAGAGAGAGCAACTTAATGAAAGATGAAGTTAATGAAACTGATAGCGGGAACCATTGAATCTTATCATAATTATAAATAATGTCACCTATGTAATTGTCCTTATGTGGTAAGAGCCTTGTGTTCAAGTTAATTCAAGTGAACCTGGGTGGCATTTTTTTAATCAACTACAATTCCCAGGAGGAATTCTTCAGGATCAGGTCCCAGTGAAATGTTGAAGTGTAGCCCACACGTGCTGTCTTTGGGAAATAGGTGGATAAATATTAAGAGCGTGTCCATTAATTGGAATTCTCTTTCCCGATTCCTGTCCAGCTCCATTAATCTGTGACTGTTGTGGGGAAAGTGATTTAGATCCTCCGCACAGAATCTGTTCGCTGAAATTGCACCTGCATCACCGCCATCACAATGCTAATTGTTTCGGTCAGTTGATAAGCTCTCTTATGCTTGTGTGTGTGTGCACGCGTGCATGTGCGCGCGTGTCTAGTGCTGCGTGTGCACGTCTCTCCCCGAACAGCTTAGATGGATGGCCCACAGCGACAAGTTAGCTCAGTTGAAATTGTTCAGTCGTACTCATCTGCCTGTGCCTCCGTGATTAATAGCGACGTCACGGGCCCCTCGCCAAACGCCTGAGAAACGACCGCGGCGGATTTTTTTAAAGAGCGGATGAGCAGGAGGAGCAGTGCTGGACACTGAGCAGGCCTGAGGTATGACCGCAGTCAGGCGGCTTTAATGACCGGTGAGCCTGGGACCATGTGACGAAACGCGCTGCGTGCTGCATGCAGTGCAGCTCTGTTCATCACTCACACTGGAGTTAAGGGCTCTCGCCTGACAGTCAGCAGGGAAGAGCATGGCTAGCGCAGTGCGTTTTATTCAAAGCTTCGCGTTCAGTCATTTTCCCTTGCACTGTGTCACGGGCGAATGTTCACAGCCTGTGCAGTGCAGCTCTCACCTACCATTGCCCTCCTATTACGGTGGAATGTCCTTACTCTGGGTAAAAGATGTCGGTCTGTTCTTCGGCCGTGTGAAAACTTGAAGTATCGCGGATGTACTTTCCTTGAAGTGGAGAGAATTGTTTGACTTGTTGAAAATGTCACAGCCGTGCCAAGTACAGAGAGTACGAGTCCATTACTCTTTTTTTTTTTGGGAAATGGTTTGAAATGTTCCGAAGCAGTGCCCTTTTGAATAGCCTTTAAAACAACTGGGCCATTAAGTATTGTTCACATTCCAAAACCAATTTCTAAAAAAAATATATGAAAATAAACCGATAATGAGAGGCTGGAAATGTACAGACTGCTCTTGTCCTTTTGGTTAGTTTTGCGGACACCGCTTCGCAAAAAATTGTCATCTGAAGCACAATTCAATTTGGATTCCGTGGAAACAATGGAATTTTAGCGGCTAGCTCGGTAACGAAAGAGCCGGAACGGAGAGGATGGCTATTGCTGTGACCGCATGGCTCGGTGGAGCGCGGAGGTAACATGGCTGCCCGTGCGCGCCTTTCGATCTGGCGATCCGTGTCTACCACCGGTTCTGAAGGCCCCCCTGCCGAGCCGTGCTGAGCGACAGCGTGCGCGGAGAGTGCGCGAACATGACTGATATGGCGCTGGAGCGCGGGGGTAGTTACATATGGCTACTGCCCCTCTGAGACTCTACCTGCACACATGAGCTCTCTTAAAAGTGATGTCTGTTCTAGCGCAATTTTCTGGACCATTGCCTTGGCTGAAAACCTTTAAAAATGATTAATCCCCGCCTTCAGCGGGCGGGGGGGGAGAGTCGCACGCTCTCGACAGGACACCGCGGGAGTCGGTCGGTTCTTGGTCGGGTTTATATTATTTTTTCGGCGGGGGGAAGGGGGCTGCTATCTGCCCCAGGAGCCTTCGGCCCTAAGCGTGGGAATGGTCCTCAGAAGGCCTTGGTGTGTGTGCCGTGCTCACGGTGCAGCTCCTGCAGGCTCCCATCCATTTTAAATGCAGATCCTGCCCCCCCCCCTTTGAGTGTGTCTGTTATAAAATAACTGGGGGGGGGGGGTTAAGCTTCAGGAATGTTGCTTTCTCAGAGCCCAACCCTACTCCATGGGACAGAGTTGAGGGGTGTTCAACAGGTAATTGTGTCTCACAAGCTGTTGAAGAACCATCTTCTGGTCTCATTTGCCCATTCTGGCACTATGACCTTCCTGGAGATGACAAATGGCAGCATGCTTGACTGGACAGATAACCTGCCACTCAAATCATCTGCCCAATCAGATTACAGATCGAAGAAATTCAGCCCGAAACATGCTGAGCGCGTGGGAGAGCTGTCTGTTAGATCCCGGCAGTAGTGCTGAACTGTGCGACCTCTCTGCTTCCATCTACAGAGATATCGCAGGAAGCCATATTGGGGTCACAGGTCATCTAAGCCATATTCTCACCTATACCCCAAAGCCGGCCACTATAACCCAAGTGTGCCGCAAGCCTTTTGTTCACTGTGCCGCTAATCTCCACCTGTGTATTAGCCCTCCCTTCCCAACACCGTGGTCTGCGTACGGAGACAAGGCCGCATGCCTCTCGGCCAATAAGGCGAGAGAGATGCTGCGCTGTCCTTAAATGGTTTCCTTAAAAGTTTATCTGGTTATCACGGTTCTGTCATGGCTCTGCTTCTTCCCATGAGCCAGCAGAGTGCGATACATCACAGGCTGCCAGGACGGTTACCTGATTTACATTTACATGCCGAGTTTGATATATCGAGAAGAGAACTCTTTGTATCTTGCAAATTGGTTCCGCGGCGTTGAAGATGAAGTGTGTAAAAGAGCCTGACCTGAGTGTGAATGGAAGGCAAGCATGTGTGTAGCTGTGCATGCATACATGCCTGCCTGCCTTTGTGTATACACGTGTGCGCGTTTGTGTGTATACATGTGTGCAGCTGTGCGTGTGCATTGATGTGAGTGATTGTGTGTGTATGCGCATATGCACTGCATTTGTGTGTGTTTGTGCTCTTGCGTGTATTTGTGTGTGTGCTGTGTGTCTTTGCTTGTACGTGTTGTAGGATGTCTATGTGCGCTTGCATGATGTGTGCGTGTGCGTCCATTTGTGCTGGCGTGTGTGTGTGTCTGTAGATGCCTGTGTGTGGATGTCTGCGTGTCTCCATGTGCAATCGTATGTGTTGGTGTGTGTGTGTGGATACGTGTGTGTGTGTGTGTGTGTGTGTGTGCTGAGCTGTGTGTTCCTTAGCAGCCTGTACATTAGCCTTGTCTGTGGCGCTCGGTGTGCAGCGGGCCTGCGGCCTGGCCGGTAATGATCAGCACTGACAGTGCGTCGATGGTCAGAGGCTGTATCACAGAGCATTAACACCTCCCCCTACAGCACACTGTCAGAGCATTAACACCTCCCCCTACAGCACACTGTCAGAGCATTAACACCTCCCCCTACAGCACACTGTCAGAGCATTAACACCTCCCCCTACAGCACACTGTCAGAGCATTAACACCTCCCCCTACAGCACACTGTCAGAGCATTAACACCTCCCCCTACAGCACACTGTCAGAGCATTAACACCTCCCCCTACAGCACACTGTCAGAGCATTAACACCTCCCCCTACAGCACACTGTCAGAGCATTAACACCTCCCCTACAGCACACTGTCAGAGCATTAACACCTCCCCTACAGCACACTGTCAGAGCATTAACACCTCCCCCTACAGCACACTGTCAGAGCATTAACACCTCCCCTACAGCACACTGTCAGAGCATTAACACCTCCCCTACAGCACACTGTCAGAGCATTAACACCTCCCCCTACAGCACACTGTCAGAGCATTAACACCTCCCCTACAGCACACTGTCAGAGCATTAACACCTCCCCTACAGCACACTGTCAGAGCATTAACACCTCCCCCTACAGCACACTGTCAGAGCATTAACACCTCCCCCTACAGCACACTGTCAGAGCATTAACACCTCCCCTACAGCACACTGTCAGAGCATTAACACCTCCCCCTACAGCACACTGTCAGAGCATTAACACCTCCCCCTACAGCACACTGTCAGAGCATTAACACCTCCCCTACAGCACACTGTCAGAGCATTAACACCTCCCCCTACAGCACACTGTCAGAGCATTAACACCTCCCCCTACAGCACACTGTCAGAGCATTAACACCTCCCCCTACAGCGCACTGTCAGAGCATTAACACCTCCCCCTACAGCGCACTGTCAGAGCATTAACACCTCCCCTACAGCGCACTGTCAGAGCATTAACACCTCCCCTACAGCGCACTGTCAGAGCATTAACACCTCCCCTACAGCGCACTGTCAGAGCATTAACACCTCCCCTACAGCGCACTGTCAGAGCATTAACACCTCCCCCTACAGCGCACTGTCAGAGCATTAACACCTCCCCCTACAGCGCACTGTCAGAGCATTAACACCTCCCCCTACAGCGCACTGTCAGAGCATTAACACCTCCCCTACAGCACACTGTCAGAGCATTAACACCTCCCCTACAGCACACTGTCAGAGCATTAACACCTCCCCCTACAGCACACTGTCAGAGCATTAACACCTCCCCCTACAGCACACTGTCAGAGCATTAACACCTCCCCCTACAGCACACTGTCAGAGCATTAACACCTCCCCCTACAGCACACTGTCAGAGCATTAACACCTCCCCCTACAGCATACTGTCAGAGCATTAACACCTCCCCTACAGCACACTGTCAGAGCATTAACACCTCCCCCTACAGCACACTGTCAGAGCATTAACACCTCCCCCTACAGCACACTGTCAGAGCATTAACACCTCCCCCTACAGCACACTGTCAGAGCATTAACACCTCCCCCTACAGCACACTGTCGCCCGCAGCTCCTGTCCCCCAGCTCCCTGCCGGACCTCCCAACTTCATGCCGGTCACCTTCTGTTAAGTGGCCCAAGAGCCTCGCCATCACTGTCTGTCTGCACTGTAACTGGAGTATAGCTTGCTTCCGAGTGAACAAGATGCTAACTGAAGTAGCGCGTCTGAATCGGAGCTCCCGGGGAGGCTAGCGAGAATCCGGTTTTGACCGGTAGTCAGCGTGGATCAGTCACGTTACATTTAGCTCAGGGGGGCTTTGCAGTGAGCCCAGCCGCCCCCAGCCGCTACGCTGTGGAGAGCCCGTTGTGCATTCAGCCTGATTGGTTCCCTCCTGAGGTCTCTCCCGGTACGCCAGTATGATTGTCTACCGCAGGGGTGTCCAGTCTTATCCGAAAAGGGCCAGTGTGGGTGCAGGTGTTTGCCTTAGCCCAGCACTGTGACACCTGATTAAAATCATTAACGAATCGTAGCCAAATAACAAATAACATCAGATAACATTGGGCACCCCTGGTCTACCGTCAGAACAATAAGGCCCTCTCCAGCCCTGTTATCAACTGCTTAATACTGTCCTAATTCTCCCCCCTTCCAAACCCAAACCCCTGACTCAGCCCCCCCCCCCCCCCCCAACCCCCCCTCCACTGGTCTGTCTGTGACCCACATTTTCTGGGTGTTTTCCATGTACAATGTGTTCCGAAATGTTCTTAACGTTCTTGAGTCGGCGTGAGCTTCCTTTGAGAAACGAAATGGCTGACATTTCCTAGCATTCCGAGGTGGAGCTTTGTTATTTGAATGCGCGTAATGGTGGGCCAGCTTGCTCCACACTACCTGCCAAAATGTGTCTGGCTCTCTGTGCCTTGCCTTCTTGAACGCCGCAGGCCCGATTTGACCCCAAATTTGGCAACCCGTTTTTTTCCAATTACGCTGGATTTTTCTCGGTTTTTCACTGTACACAAGCCAATCCGTCTGCTGGTTATTTCTTTGTAGCTTTTGGCCGTTGTGTGCAAGGGGCGGTTATGAAAATCCAGCCTTGAAGTCCCGGCTCTCCCCATACGCGGTGCTATCTGCGGACTCTTATCTCCAGCTAATCCCTGAGACTGCAGATATGGACAGGGTGGGGTGCAGAGATACAGTCATAATCGGCCTTTGGTGTGCCGTTTAACTTTTTTTTAAACTAGACGACTCAATCTCAGATCCGAAAGCTGTTCTCAGCACAGTTCTGTAGTGCTTCCCGTTCAGCGACTGTAGACTGTAGTCTGCTTTGTGTTTTAAGCTGGGAGAGCAAGAATAATGTTGTAAGACACACAGGAAAATGAATGGTGACACTGGCAGTACAGTATGTATCCACGGCAGTGTCCCCGCACACCTCGTACGCAGGTAATGTTGCAGTGTACGTCAGACGCAGCCAATGAGCAGCGAGCTTGACACACTGACGGTGGCGCTGTGCACTTGGCACTGTTTATGGACGATGGCAGCGACCGTGTGTAACGCAGGTCCTCAGAAGCCGTGTGTACCAGCGTGTTAGCAGCTCTAGGGCGCGCGCACACACACACCGACAGACTGTCTGCGCACAGCGCCCCCCCCGCCCCCCCCTCGCCCCCCGTTCCCTCCGTATGGCCCTGCCGGCCCGCGGGTCGTCTCCCTGAATCATTAACGCACGCGGACAGGAGCGGCGCTGAGCGTCCATGTTTGTGCGACTCCGTGGCCGAGTCCTTCTTCACAGACAAGCTTCTGGGGGCCGTCTGGGAACGGTGGAGCAGGTACACGGGGGGGGGGGGGGGGGCGTACCTGCGCTAATGATTGAACCCCCTGAACAGATGTAATCTGTAAAGCGCAGCTGGAGTTCGGCCGGAGGGTCTGGCAGTGAGCGATTTGCCGTTGCCGTAGATGCACGCCCACCCCCCCACACACACACATCTCCCCCCCCCACTGCTCGTCTCCCACCCCCCACCGCTCGTCTCCCCCAAATGGAGAGCGACAGGGTCAGGGGGGGCTGTGATGGAGGTCGCCAGTGATCTGTCACCGTTCCCATTCCGGTAAGGGACCCCGTCGCACGGCAGCGGAGAAACGCCCCCCCCCCCCCTCGCCCCCCCCCCCCTCCCCACGAACACGTCTCACCGTGCAGACCCACACCTGAACTGAATGACAATCGCCCACCAATGACACCGCGAACTCCCCTTACGACCAACCGCCGCACCTACCGCCCACCCCCCCCTCCCCCGTAGTGGAAGCAGATGTACATGTGCGACGGGACGGGGGGGGGGGGCATTATTATTTCAGACAAGTGCGGGGGCCCAGTTTAAAACACTGAGTCAATTAAACCGGGGGAAAAAGGGGGCAAGGGGATGGATGAACACGTTCATGGACATGTACTCACCGCCCAGCCCAGCCGCCCGCTGCGGAGAGCGGACAAAACTCCCGGAGAATCAAACGCTGCTCTTATCGCGCAGCTGCAGCGCTTCATTACTGACAGCGTAAGAAGAAAGCTTGTCATTAAGTGGATTCTTAGGGAAGAAGTCTTGGAGGTTCAAGTAATGTATTCAGGATACATTAACCAGGCCAGTATAATGGCATGTAGTGTGTAGCCATTTTGTATCCTGTTCTTTGATATTTTTTTTTGCTGGGATGAGTTATCATCTGCAGTAAATGGTGTTGTGTGTGTCACTGCTTAAACATGGGCATAGATTCCCAGGCCATGGTCCCCAACATCTTGCAGGCTGTGACTGTCCATTGGCCACTATCCGCCCCCTGTCCCGTGCAGAAGCCCCCTGTCCCATCACCGTCCGCCCCCTGTCCCGTGCAGAAGCCCCCTGTCCCATCACCATCGGCCCCCTGTCCCGTGCAGAAGCCCCCTGTCCCATCACCATCCGCCCCCTGTCCCGTGCAGAAGCCCCCTGTCCCATCACCATCCGCCCCCTGTCCCGTCACCATCAGCCCCCTGTCCCGTGCAGAAGCCCCCTGTCCCATCACCATCCGCCCCCTGTCCGTGCAGAAGCCCCCTGTCCCATCACCATCAGCCCCTGTCCCGTGCAGAAGCCCCCTGTCCCATCACCACCAGCCCCCTGTCCCATGCAGAAGCCCCAGGGCCTGGGAGGGGAGGGGCACACAGGGAGACGTGTGAGTAAAGTGCTGGGAGCAGGAGGGCGCTGGCCTACTTTCACTTTCATCAGCTTCTCCGAGCGCTGCAGCAGGCAGACACACACACTCACACACACACACACACACACACACACACACAGGAACGCACGCACACACACACACACTCACACACACACACACACACACACACACACACGCGCACACACACTCACACACAGGAGCACACGCACGCACACACACACACACACACAGGAGCACACGCACGCACACACACACACACGAGCGCACACACACACAAAACTTCAGACCTGCTTTTATCTCCCCCCCCCCTTTAATTATACATGTCTGAGCTCAGCGCGCTCTCGACGCTGGCGCTCGGGAAGGACGACGCGCGCTCTGACGACGCGCCACCCCACCCCTCCCCACCCCACCTGCGCTCCGGAAACAGGACAGGTCCCTGCGCCCCACCCCCCCCCAAAGAGACGCAGGGGAATCCAGCAGCGAAGCCGGCCCACCTGGGAACCCCCCTCCCCCCAGCACACGCCGCAGTCAGAGCGAGCAGTTCCCACATTCTGAAGAGCCGCTGCACGTGCTGGGAGATCATAAAGAGGCTGAAACTGGTTCGCCCAGGATGTTTTTAGTGGGGGCGGGGGGGGGGGGTGACTTGCGAGCGACCTTGTTGCCGTTCAGTGTGCTGGGATTGTGCGGGGTTGGGATGGAGGGCGGGGGGGGGGGGGGGGGCAGGGACAGGCTTGCTGCAGGCTCGGGGTATGCATGCGGTGGGATTGTACGGGGTTGGGGGGGGCGTAAGGGGGGGGGGGTTAGGGGGGAGGCTGCGCAGTAAATCTCCCCCCGCTGACGCGCCTCCTGGGTCGGGACGGGAACATCAGAGTGACTTTGAAGCGCCGTCTGCGCGCGGCGGCGAAACGGCCGTCCCGCGGAACACAGCGGAGTCGGGCGTCCACCGCACCGCCGAGGGAGGGGGGGGCGTGGGGGGGGGCGCGGCTCCCCGCTCTAATCGAAGAGGCATGTGCTCCGTGGCCCCGCCCGTCTCTCCTCCACCCCTCGCCTGCGCCTCTGCCATTGGCTGCGAGGGGAACGTCCCAGCTTCTGCGGGCCCGCTTTTCGGAACGTCCCACGGATGACCTCCCCCCGTCAGACGGTTCTTGGCACCTGCTTTTTTCCGGGGGCCCCTCCCCTCTGCTCCTGGCGCTCCGCTCCTGCTCTCTCGCTCTCTCTCTCTTGGCTCGCTCTTTCGTGCCTGGACAGCGTCGTGTGCGAGAGCGCGGTGTTCTGCCCAAAGCGTCTCTTTTGAGAAAACACTCGGCGGGCCTGCGGACCAGAACATATCTGCGCGGCCGAGCCAGAACATTCAGCGCGAGGGAGAGCGCACCGAAAACAGCCCGCCAGGGAGGGCCAGCTGGCACGGGCGCGAGGGCTGCGCTGAGCCAGGAGGGGGCTGCAGTCTAGACTCAACACAGGTGCAGACATGCACGCACGCACACACACACACACACACACACACACACACATATACACGCACGCCTACACACGCACACACACACACACACACACACACACACACACACACACACACACACACACACACACACATATACACGCACCCTAACACGCACACACACACACACACACATATACACGCACATACACACACACACACATAAACATGCACACATACACACACACACATAAACACGCACACACACACACACACACAAACATGCACACACACACACACACACACACACACACACACACACACACACACACACACACACACACACACACACGTGTACAAGCTGTGATGCTGCTCACACATTGCACTGCATATTGGCCAGGGCCTGAATAGACCCTATTGCCCAATGAGAAAGATAGATTTTTATGGTCTTTACTTTTTTTCAAGTTCTATCTGTAGCTTTCAGAAATACAGTTTTAATGTGTACGTGCAGGAGATATTGACTGATGATTTAAAGAGGTACATCAATAATATCAACATTAAACAAAATACTTTTCCATGATTCAGCCTTAGGCATATTAGCATTACTTCAGCTTCTGCTCACATTCAGATGACTGGACTTTCCCCTTCAGAATTTTCTGGTAACAGAATTCATGGTTCCTTCAACAATGGCAAGTCATCCACCATGTTTGAGTGTTGGTATGATGTCCTTAGTGCAAAATGCTGTATTTGCTTTATGCCGGGCATAATATATCATCCCAAAAGATGTCCATAATATATCATCCCAAAAGATGTCCATAATATATCATCCCAAAAGGCTTGGGGATCTTCCAGGTGCTTTTTTTTTGCAAATGTGAGATGAGCATTGAAACCATTCAGCAAGACAAATATGTACTAATAGAGGAAATCAGGAAGGGGGCAAATACCTTTCAATGGCACTGTATGTAAAATGACATGCTGACTTTCTGGGGGAGATGGTATTGGCTAGTGCTCATAGTGGGTAAAACCCATGGTAACTGCCCTACCTGCCCCCTCCACAGGGGTGGATTTACTGGAGATGGGCGGGAAGGGTGCTCACCCCCGCGCTCCTCCGCTGTGTGTCAGCATGTGAGATTGGTGGGGGGGGGGGAGAGAAGGGGGCGGGCGGAGCACGCTCGCTGGGCTCATCCATCTTCCCAGCTGCTCCCGCAGACAGGGTCACAGGCTAAATAGCATCCATCGACAGGGAGATAGGGGCTGGGGAAACGGATGCGGCGTGACAATGGAAACGCAGTCAGAGTCTGGCCCTGGCGCGGGGGGGGGGGGGGGGGGCTGCGTATCGGCTGCTAACAGCGTTCATCCGGTGGGGGGGGGGATCTGGGTGAGCCGCCACATCCGTCCCGGTGATGCTCCACGCAGCGGAACAGAAACAGCTCAGGCTGGCTTTTAAAGCCCCTACACGTGTCTATGGACGTGCACGGCGGGACCCCCAGCGAGGGTAAGAGACAGCTTCCGTCGACTCGACGGCTGCCCTCTTCTCTGTGGGGAGGTGCGAGCCCCTTGGTGTGTGTGTGTGTGTGTGTGTGCGCGGCGTGTGGGGGATGGAGCTGTTTGAAGTAGGTGCACAGGCCACAGGTGCGCGGGTGACCCCTGTTCCGCCACGCCGGACCGCGTGGGGGGGGGGGGGGACCGCGCCGTGCCGAGCAACATCCCCGCGGGGACAGGAACCCCCGCCTCGCGGCTTCCTTTGATGTTTCCCCTGTCACTCTCCCCCTTCCTGCCTTCTGGGAATTGTGTTCCAGGGAGGGGATGGGGGTGGGGGGGGGGTTGAACCACCTGGAGGATATGAGTGCTGTTCTGGTTGTGGTGGTGGTGGGTGGTGGTGGGGCGGCCGTGTGCCCTTTGACCCGTGGACCCCGCGAAATGTGGTGTCGGAAGAGCCCGAGCGTAACGGGCACATCTCCTTACCTGCCTGTAGCCGCTGAGCGCAGCGGCATCGAGCGCGCCTCCCAAACGTGCCTCCCGAGCGCGCCTCCTCCTGTCTTTGCCTGCTCAGAGCTCCTGCTCCCTAAAACACACACGCTTCTCTCGGCCTGGCTCTGCTGTTCCTCTCCTGATCAGTCCGCCATGTCTCCGTCTGGGCTTCTGACAGTCGCACTGGACAACCCAACCCCCAGCCAGCCTCAAAAAATTACACCGAATTGGAGGGCGTTTAAGGAGTATAGCCTGAGGTTGCTTTGGGTTGGTTAACTGGGAGTTTTTCAGTACAAGTTATTAGCAAAAGTATGTAGAAATAGCAAGGCTTTCCAACTAAAAGACGTTCTTCTGCCACTTTTCTTCACAGAAATTTCAAACAATGAGAAATCCCAACTGTTCTTTTCAGCACTGAAAAACCGTTGCGGACTGTGCATTGTCTGCTCAGACTGAGGGCTCCCCCTGGTGAGACTCAGGAGTAATGCAGCTTTGTTGAATTTAATTGTACTTTCAGCAGTTTATAGGTATGGACAGCTTTTCCACAAGGAGAGGAAAACGTTTTGTCTTGTCAATCATATTTAATTTTGTGTTGTCAATCATATTTATTTAAAGATGAATTGTTATGCTGTAGCCATTATTTAAACAGTAATATTATGGCAATGAAACTGCCATTTTCTTTATTTTAATGTCATTGTTTTGTTATTATTATGCTATTGTAAATGGACATGCACATTCTGACATATGCAGGAGCAGCAGAGAGATGCACAGCCACTGATCCTAGCTTTCACCCGCACAATTGAACCGGCCCCTTGAAAATTAAAAGGGTTCAAATCGCACTTCATAAAGCCGTTGCCCTAAGGAAGCCCTAATCAATAAATTATTTCCAAAAGAGATGGTCTTTTAAAAAAAAACGCAGCTTTGAATTTGTGCGAGTGTTTGTAATGCAAGCCAGCTGGCTTCAGAAGCAGTAACTAAATGCCTTTCTGGTAAAATGCTGATCCTCTCAATAATACCTGTCACCCGGTGCAGGGGAGCTTCCCCCTCGTTACAGCCTGCCTCGCCGCGCGGACCCAGGGAGGCCCGAATGAAAGCCTGAGAAATTGGTTTCTGTCTCCTTAATAGAAAAGGGATAAAATCTTAGGGGCAGGAGCATTCCCATCAAGCCGTGCGGGTGCCGGAGCAGCAGACGCCGCGCACCGATGCATGCAATAACAATGGAGCCGCCGCATTTGAATGGAGTGTTTTATTTACCGTAAGTGAGCAGGTAGCCTACTGGAGCACCAAATGATATTAGCAGCGGGAGTCTGGCTCTCTGCAGCTGCAGCGCGCCCTTTCTGTATTTTCAGGGTGAGCTGCAGGGCTCTGTTTGTATTGTTGTACCCCTCCTGAGTTAAAAAAAAAAAAAAAACACATTTCCTACATTTACACGGCCCTTGAAGCTAAACATTTTTATTTTTTAATTTTTGAATGCAGATGCAGTAAATGAGATGTGTAGTAAAACGCGAGAATGCACATAAGTTGAAATATGTGTTGCGATATGTGGTTGGGAGATATAGATATTTCAGTGTAGGTGTTAATGTTACTGCACCTGTTTCATAAATTTCCTTCACTTGTGGGTGTGAGATTAGGAAGATTTCATTGTGATGCAACACATGGATAGCTGGTCATGTGACCCTCGGCATACTCCGCCGCCTTGTTCCTCTCTAACCCTGGCTGATCAAGTGCCGCGCAATGTGAGAAATTGCCTCCGTGATGGCTTGTGACAGTGACGCTAATCGAAGCACTGTACGTAAAACGAGCAATATCTCTCCAATTGACACCGAAAATGCGTCTGGCCCCTGTGCACGGCACCCGTGTCTCAACATGCCACGGTTCACGCTGACACGCGGCGTGCCATCCTTGGAGGACGCGCGTTGGCGGCGGCTCGTTTCGGGGCTGTGGGAGTCCGCGCGCTTAGCGCCGCTCGGTAGCCGCTCGGTAGCGCGATCGTGCTAATGTCACTCGGCCAGGGGAGGACAGCAGCACACCATCAGCAGGACAACAAAGGGAGCCGGCAAATTAAAATTCGGTTTCCCTTCCTCAGCTGTTTGCACATTCATAAGCCATCCGGGGCGCCGTGGAGGAGCAGACAGGATGTGGAGCAATTAAACGAGCCGCGCGTGGTTTGAATATCAATGTGCCCCCGCTGCACGTGTAGTCCTGGGTCTCCGTGCCTTTGTGTTACCTGCATCAAAGACCCGCTGCCATTTTCGATATAGATGTCCCGGTGTTCCAGTTCTCAACAAGGACTTTTCAAAATACAGTTTTAAAATTTTGGTCACACCGCCGCCTACAATAATCATTAAAACTCAGTATTCTCGGCACATTTTAGCCATCTTGTGACTGGTTTCCCGAACGCTACCAGCCTGCATTATATAAAAATTCAAGGTTGTTTCACTCATTGTTATTCTGTGAGTAAATCAAGTCCACAGCCTCCATATCCCAATGATGCAGATGAATTGACTCTTCACTTCACACACATCAGGAAAGAAAAGCACAGAAATGCTGCTATTGCTATTGTTACCGTAGCATTTGCATTTTCATGACATTTAGAAATATGCATCCCCAATGAGAAAAGAAAAAAATCCCCTAAAAAATTACTCTCTGTACCTATAAGTATTCTTCATTCTGGCTTTTATATATGCACAGATATATACATATGTATGTATATGTAAGTAAGCATGTATGTGCAATCTAATATTTTCTGTGAAATTGTTTGGACAATGGCCTGTGGCAAACCGTGATTCTCATTAGTCCTGTCACTGAAGGGGACTTGCTAGATTACACACAGGGACAACAGCCATGCAGGGTTCAGGCCTGTTATGCATGTGTGGAAACATGACAGTTGCACTATGCACTTCCTCCCTGGAGAATCCACAATTATTCAATGGTAATTTCATGTAAATGGTAGGATCAGCTATGCAGATGGCATTCGGCGAACAGCTCTCCCATTGTGCAAACGCTGATTTATTTGCGTTTTCCCCCCTTTTTTAACCTTTTCCGGCTCAATTTATTACCAAATTATCAACACAATTTACTTAATAAATAAACCGGAGACGGCGCTGCTGGTCGTGAGCGATGGTTTCTGCACGGATGGCCGTCTGAGGCTGGGAAGCTCGGAGATCGTGTCCACCGGTGACGGCGTGATGGACGCCCACCTGACGCCGGCAAGGCCTCTCCGCTCATCTCTTCCGCCGCTCGGCAAGATGGATTCCCTGAGCTTTCGGTGTGGTGTCAAGGTTGGAGCAGGAACGTCCCGAAACGCGCGCTCGTTTAGAGACCGTAACGAAAGCCGCCGTCGTCAAGATGGGCCCGGGAAGCACTGAGAGAGAGAATGGGGCCGTTTTAAATAAAGTTTTGTTAATTTTTTATATATTTCTTTTGACAGGGACAATACACATTGATCAGCATCACTATTCTGTGATGCAAATGTGCCGTATTTAACCAGTTAATGGCCCGGAAAAGGCCGCTGGAGAAAGTTCCAGAAGCCGAGCGCTCGCAGGGTGCCAGAGAGCGTGCGGGGGATGAACCCTCCCCTCCGCGGCTCATCCCGCCGCGCGGCAGGCTGGAGCGGGAGCGCTGATGGCGAGCTCGCCCGTACGGCCGTAAATCCCGCCGCGTTACGCTGCTTCGCCGAAGGGCCCGCGGGGAACAGGCCGCTCGCTGCTCTTCCAGGATCAGCCAACTCCTCCTCCTCCTCCTCAGTGCGAGCTCTTCCTCTCCTGTTGAGGATATTGATGCCTCACGCTGCCCTTTTTTATGCGTTTCTGTTGAGTGTTTGGCCTGCAAATGGAGCACAGTTATGGTGCAGACTGTACACTGCGCCCTGTTGCACGTACCTCTATGGCTCTGTGTGTAGTCTACAACAGAGTGTGTGAGTACCATTTGCTTGTAGTTGCTAATTACAGAATTGGTGAGAAACTTATATTAGTGGTGGAGTACTGATTCACTGATGGTCCACCCAGAAAGTGAAGTGAAGTTCCTGCAGATGGTGTGGTTCAGATGTGGATTTTGGGGCCTTCTGTGTGTGTGTGTGTGTGTGTGTGTGAGTATCTGTGTGTCCGGTGTGTGTGTGTGTGTGTGTGTGTGTCCGGTGTGTGGGCTTCAGAGCAGTTAATCAGGGGCATTGCTGTTTCTGAGCCGTGTGTGTTCTCCTGTCAGGTTCCTCTGGGCAGGTGGATTTCCCCGAAGCGCCGCCCCTTCCGGACCTGGCCCCCTCGGTGGTTCAGAGGCTCACTGAGGCGTTGGAGAGACAAGGTAAGGCAGAGAGCACCCCCCCCCGAAACCAGCCCCCCCTCCACCCCCCGCACCCCACCCCGTGCTCCAGGGGGCTCTGTCCTGCCTGGGTGATCGCGCTTTGGCGAGAACACGTGTAATAAATTCCCTCGCACCGGGATTAGAGGGGAATGAAATTCTAGCTTTAAACCAAATCCCCGTCAGAATCGCTGATGCTCCCATTTGCATTTCCAGGGTACCGCACGGTGCCGTGCGTAACGTTTGGAACGCACAGGTGGACTCTTTAATGAGAGGTCATTTTTTTTAAGCCCTTCTAATGGCTCTCCCTCCGTTCCCCCCCGCAGGACTGGAGAGCGACTGTCTCTACAGGACGGCCTCGGGCGTCTCGGGGCCCCTGGAGCTTCGACAGGCCCTGGACACAGGTCAGCGACCCCCCCCCAAGACGGACCCCCCCACACACACACACACACATCCCTCGGTGCTCATACACATTGTTCTTTCTCAAGAACATTAAACCTTTTTAAATCTCTGGGGATGCTGTTATGACCAGAGTGGGTTTTTTTTTGCAGCAGTAGAAACACAGAGGAATTTTTTTTTTATGAGTCTGCACATTAATGATTTTTTCATGAGGGCTCACTTCCAGAGCTTAGATTAACATATCCGAGTCGACGCTGAAGAGCCCAAACTCAGTATGAACGAGGTATTAATGAGCAGAAGTGAGTCCCGTTAAGTTCCTAATGAAGTTCACGTAAGTACCACCAGGGAGTGCTCTGGCTCAGCACTTGGATGACAGAGAGGGTTTGGATGCCCTGCATCATGCATCACTCAGTCCTGCCTCCAGTGATGCTGAATGTGCATGCTGTGTCCACAGCCTGATCTCTACGAAAGACACCTGAGAAAATTCACACAGGTGTTCTCCGGGTATGTTTAAATATCTTAAAGGCACTGTCAGGGGCTTATGTCGATAAAGTTGAATATTACATAAGTGGAGGAAAATGCTGAGTCACCTGTGCCAGATCATACACGTACCCGCTTTTTGTGTTCTTGGGGATGTATTTTCCAATTCTGTGTTTAGACAGAAACTTTCTAGGCAGCCTGATGACAGTAATTGAATTGGTCCATTCCACCTGCAAGGTGGCCAATGTAGACTCTTAAATAAGTAAATGACAGACTCATTAGTCGATGATGTCACAGTTCTGTCTTAGCTCTGTCCTTACTGGGGTTGACTGTGTGGAGGGGAGCGGTGTTTCTATCTGTATACTGTATTGAAACACATAGACTGAAAACCTGCTTTATTTCAGTCTATAAGAGGATAGCATGCTATGTGTGTGTGTGTGTGTGTGTGTGTAAGTGTATGCGTGTGTGTGTGTGGTTTATTAAGTAATCGCAGCAGTTAGTTTTGTCCTGTGGAATGCACTGTGTTTCTTGGAGTAATTCTTGGCTGTAACCGTAAGCTGAAGCTCGAGTTATGATCCCTTCCCTTTCCTCTTTTTTCATCAGGTCTGCGGTTCCTGTCGTTATATAACTCAAATGGGGGGGGAGGGGGGGTACTCTTAAAAATACATTTATTGTAGCTGAAATGCACCAAGTATGTAATAAGTTCATGTGCAGACACACCAGATTGGTGTGTGCCTCTGCATGACCATATAAAGCCCGTGAAAGCATGATCTCACTGAGCGGGCGATCCGGTCTCAGCCATGTGGACAGCCAATCTGTGGATGTCGTGTGTTGCCATAGAAACAGTCAAACATTTTGTCGCGGACGCTTGGCGATTCCGTTCCCCTCCTCGTTCTTTAACGGCAATTATGCAAGCGTGCAAACGGCTTGCGCGTGACAAACCGCGAAAACATGTTTCTGGTGCAGAAGCAAGAAGGACAAAAAAAAAGACTTTTCTTTTCTTTTCTTTTTTGCCGCTCTTTTTTTCCCCCTCACCCGCAGTACTCCGTGCTGTACGTGCCGCGTCGACCGTTCGCACTGACGAGCGATTTGCCCTGCATAACGGGGCCGTGTTTGGACACCGGCCGTAGAGATGCTGAGTCAGAGCGGCGATGACAGGCGGACGGCCCCTGCTCAGGGATCAGAGATCAGAAGAGGCGGGACCGACCCAGAATAGCGAACCTCACACCGCCTCACCACCGTCCCAGGCCTCCCTCTTCTTCTTCTTCTTCTCCTCTTCTCAGTCAGCTGGGCTTCTTTTTCCTCTCATTTCCTCGTTGACAATTGTGCTGCGCTCAGCAAAAAAAAAAAAAAAAAAAAAATGGAAAAAAAAATGCCGCTCTCATCCTCGGTGAAAGATCGCCGCTGATTGGCCGCTGGTGATGTCATCATGCATGCACCAGTCAATAACCTATTAGGGCTATACATTTTTTACAATCCGCTAGGGGGGGAAAAAAAAGCACTTTTGCTGCCAGGGCTGTTTATTTTGTTTATTTTATTTTATTAACAGTAAATCAGTAAGCCGTGTGATTAACAGACGAGAGGGGATTGTCATGAGGGCCCCGAGCTCCCCGAGCCTTGCTGTAAAGGGGATTGTGTCTCCGCTTGGCAAAGTCTGTGTTTGCCCGTAGTATTTGTTCTGTACGGTATTGATACGGTTGTATAAAGTTGTACCCTGTCTTTAGTGTAGTTCCGCTTGTACTTTCGGTAATATTTCTAGTTATAGTCACAGTCACGGTCTCTAATCCACACACACAAAAATAAGCACACAGCCGGCTACAGGATAAACTGTCTCTGCGCCGTGAGATTGGGCTGCACCAATGCAGGGTCACACGGTTACTCTATGGGACACGTGCACCGTGAGAAACGTACAGCAGCCTGGGCCTTCGAACAAGAAAACATGCTATGACCCGGGGGTTTCCAAAACTCCCCAAAACCCACAACCGACTAAAATATTTTCTTAAACCCATCCCATGTTATATTTTGTCCCTTAAATATGTAACATAAAAATCTATAAATGTAGTGTTTATAGTGTTGGTTACTGTAAATGTCATTGGAAGGAGCTGAACATGTTTTTAAAATGGACCTTTTCGATCCACTGACCCCTCTCGCTACACAACCATAGTTCCTGACCCCACATTTTGGGAACGCCTAATACAGACCGCTTTAATTATGTAACTGACGTGCGGCACCTGCGCATTACAGACACATTATTTCCACACGCTGCCGTTCCTCTCTCTTTTTAGAAATTTTTGCCAGAGCTTTCCGTCGCTGCTTCGCTTTAGGAGCCCCCCGCTCGTGCGCTGATGTCATCGCTGATGTCATTCCTCAGCAGCGGAGCGATTTCCTTCCTCCCGGTCTTTCCGACAGCCTGTGTCTGTGAATCACCCGCTATATCCATGCCTCCTCCTCCTCTCTGGGTGTGAAGGTGGGAGAAATGCTGCACAGAAGCCGCAGCGTGGACTTGATTAACTCGAAATGATTCAAACCTGCAGCCTTCCCCCTTTAAAAAAAAAAAAAAAAAAAAGACCCCCCCCCCCAATGTTTGCTTGTTGAGTTCCCTGGCCTCCCCGGGGCCTGTATTTCTACACAATTTCAAATGACCCTGTCCCTGTAATGACATTATAGCACGTCTGAAAGGACACTTGTGAGCACGCTCAGTTCCTGCCTCATCGTGGAAAGGTGGAGCTGGACCCTGGCGTGGATCCAAATGGAACCCCCCCCCCCCGCCCTTCTGCGTCATCAGCTTAAGGCCCCTGGCACTACGCTATTGCCTCCCCAGGGCATTACTGCCGGCCTGCCCCTCTGGCCCCGCCCTCGGCTGAGTTAACGCAGAACCTCAACTCTTCACCCTTCACGGTCAGTCCCCTAAACCCCCGTCAGGCCACACTCTCCCCCTCCAGCTTTGAGCAAACACCGGGGTGACCGAGTGTCTCAGAATCCGCCTTTTTTTTTCCTGCCGGTTGCTATTCCTGTGAGCCACTCGAAATGTCAGAAGATTCCCAAGAGCGGTTGGAACCCTGATCCCTGTTTTGTTACTGTTGTGCTTTTATTTCTACGTATCGTCCGTGTACATTTGTTCCGGTCGGAGGGAATGATGTCAGCTCCATTGGTCAGCGTCGTGGTTCGAGGGGCGAGGGAGTTCACTTGGGCGGGGCCTACAGCCCCAGCGGCCCATCTCACCCGCAGAGGGACGGGTCCTGTGGTCAACCAGGAATTAAGGCCGCATTTTCTGCCCCGTCCAAAAGGGCAGTGCTTTCCTGGAACTGAGGAGCACTGAGATCGCACACAGGCAGATAATGCTCATAACACACATATAAACATATTTACAGTTACCTACCGTAATGCTCATAATACACATAACCATATTCACAGTTACCTACTGTAATGCTCATAATGCACATAACCATATTCACAGTTACCTACTGTAATGCTCATAATGCACATAACCATATTCACAGTTACCTACTGTAATGCTCATAATGCACATAACCATATTCACAGTTACCTACTGTAATGCTCATAATGCACATAACCATATTCACCATTAACCGATGCTCAGAAAGCACACGTCCATATCCGGCAGTTACTTGGTGCCCATAAGGCACATGGCCATATTCATAGTCACCTGGTCTCATTGGGAGCGTGAGTAAGAAGGACATTCGGTTAACTGACACTCAGAGCCTCTCAGAGTCGAGCCATAGTGCCACGTATAGAACGCTGCCAGTGCCGATTCTGTGCAGCTCTACACCTGGAGCGGACTAACGAGCATCGCTCTGCACGTGCCTCGCGGTCGCGGGAGTGCAGTGGCTTAACGTTATTGACGTTGTCTGTCGTGATGCACTGTGTGTGTGTGTGTGTAACTGACAGGCATGCCTCCCAGTGCGGCGGCTTGTGCTTCGCTTTTGGCGTTGGCGTTTTAGGCATTAGGGGGACAGGCGGGATGTGTCACGTGAGTCCCTGGTGACGCGGCCAGTAAGGATTCAGTGCGCTGAGCTGTCGGTGGATTCCTGCCAATCACTGCGCGTTGCGATCTGCGCTGCAGTAGGAATACAAGTAGAGCGATTGTGTCGAATCAAGTCCATCGGCCTTTGTGATCAACAGCCATACGCAGTCAGACCCCTTTCCGTTCCCTGTGGAGACGTAGACAGTGTATATAGCGCACAGTCAGACCATCCTGACAGCCATTTTCAAAATTTAGTGCTCTCCATTGAAGAAATCGCTCCTGTGCAGGCCGCAAGACAAAGGCAATCATTGCAAGATGGTGCACCATTTGTATTGGAAATATAGCAAAAAAGGATCAAAACACATCAGAACAAATGATAAAGCCAAAGAGGCTAGGCTTCGCATTGCTGAATGTGTCAGCAATAGCAACTGCATTATAATCCCTGTAGCTGCGTTTTAGTACTGTTTTTTCAACAACTGAAAGCTAATCTCACTCTAGGGTTTTGCCACTGATAAAAACAACTGCAACAAAGGTACTGTGGACAAGTCCTAGTATTGAGTTATGTTCCCAGTTAGTTCTTATACTCCCTCCCTCTGCTCTCTCGCTGGTCAGTGACTGAACGTAGTCCACAATAACTTTGTAAATCTGTTATTCCGAATCGATACAATATTACGCAGCATAATCAAGATAAACGTCTTGGTACTGTAAGCCCCAGCGAGAAAACTAAAGGTGGCATAGACAAAGTCATGGACGTGGACTTTCCTGTTCAAAAGAATCACATTTCGCAGGGTATTCGACTCTGTGGTGGTAGTGTGGTCTGGTCTGGATGATGATGAGAGTGAGAGTCGGTAAAGAATGAGAATCCCTCATGGATACCTTGAATACTTCCTGCTTTGCAGTCCACAGTGTACAGTACTCTGTCAAATGTGCTTGACAGGGGTTCATGAAACAGCACTGTCCAAAAAGAAGTTCCTAGTTAAAATCGAATATCCAAAAGGAGGCACTAGTTAAAATTGAATAACAACTCCCCACAAGACCCAGCATTGTTTTAGCCTGGGAAGCCGATAGGTTTGTCACTATGTTCTCATTTTGGCTGGTGGGCAAGAAAGTCACCGCAGTTTGAATTGGTCAGTGACAGAATGCGATGCAGTGGTTGACCTTTCTGTGTTGTTGTTACTGTGGAGAAACAGGGACTTACTTGTCTTGTCTAGTGATTGTAATAGATTGATTGGTTTAAAGGTGATCAAGTGTCTTCTCCGTGTATGACTATTCAGCTTCAGTGGCGCAAGACTTCTCCTTGAAGGTTTCATAAATAAAAGCAATTGTTCCGTGTTATATTTATGCTATCTTGCTAGTACAGTGGCAGGTGATAAACAGTGGTGTGTGGGGCTGTTCATCCATTAACTGGTGTGTAATGCCAAGAAGAGAGTTTAACAAAAGGGTGATTCATTTTGCAGCATCAAGAATGAGGAATAGTTTCTGTTTTAATTCAGTTAAAGTAACAACATTACACAAATCAGTATAGCAATGTGCGTCTGTCTTTCTATGACTGGGCTATTTTCATTTGACTCTTCTGTTGAATCTAAACCATTTTTTTCATTACGAATGCATGTAATTAAATAACTTCATTGAGAATCCATTTGATCACGCAGAGCATTTGTTTTCATCAAAACGGTGTCTTTTATTTCCCGGTGAACTAAAGACTTTAGTTACTTGAACGATGGAAAAAATTTTAACTAAACTGATCTTATGACTGTTTTAGAGAAAGGAAATTGCTGAATGACACATTGCATACATGGCAGTTGTAGAATGTTGCGGTGTCAGATCTCTAGGTATTACCTTTACATTCTTAAGTATGCTCTTGAATTCTATTTATACATAACCCCAAGCAAATAGTTTTTGGCCACCCATTAGTATTCATCTTCCATGCATTGGAATACTTGAATTTCTTCCACAGCATATACTGCATTATTATGGAGCCATTTGCTTGAATTTTTTTTTCTACAAATTGAATTTTCATTGTATGCAGTCGTACCTTAATTGTCACGTGATTCACAATTGTCATTGTGGTTTTAATGGTTTACTATATAACTAACTTTAATATATGATTTTCATTCCTGAGCAAAATGTAGTTTGCATTGTGAGCGTATCCTTCACTGGGCCATTTTCAATCCTTCATTTCATGTTTATAGGTTTGTCATGACTTCAGTTCCAAAACAGTGAAAATGAGACCACAGAAAGCAGAGGTCAAGAATGTTGGTTACTGGTGGGGCACCGTACGCAAAGATAGCCCTCGGCTGGACAAGGCTAATATACCCCTGAGAAGGAAACAGCATAATTTGAGTTTACTTTGGTAAAAAAAAAAAAAAAAAAAAGACTCTTGCCATATAAGTATATTGACTAAGCTAACAAATATGATAAAACCTCAGAGATATAAAGAGTTCTGCACCGATCGTTCACTGAAAGGCACACACACAAGTCTTATCAATGCGGGCTCTTCATTATCACCAATGCGAAATTAAACTGTAACAAAACTTAACAGAGTCACATTTTCAGGGATGTTGGATTTAGAAGGAAAAATCCACCCTTTGTCTGGTAATAAAGCAGCAATCCGGTCAGGAAAACACTTCACCCTTGAACCAATTATACGGGTCTTTATTTCTACAGAAAAGTGTATGCCTGCAAGACAAAGTCAACACTGTACTAAAAAAGCATTATTTACAGCAGTCCTTTATACCCTCCCAGAGAGGCAGAGCAACCGCGTGAGCCAGGTCCAAGGACAACCGCCTCATTAGGTAGAAAAGTAAAACTCATTTTCCCACCATTCTGCTGCATACTTTCTTTTTGGTTTTTTTTTTTTTGGTTTTTTTTTACGCTCAAGGTCTGTGGAAGTTGAGGATAGGGCCCCTGCCTGTGATATATCGGCACCTGATGCACGTGTATGCCCAGCCAGGACCACCGTCCTGCTTCTTTTCTTCCCTTTCTGTCCAAAAACTTTTTTTTTTTAAAAGAAGACAAAAAAACTATTCTTTTTTAAAAATCCTGGCACCCATTGTGGGACTTGAACATTTCCAAGTCCCACCCTAATTTGGAATGTCCCCTTAGCCACCCAGCGGCTCTTGAACATGCTTTTCTATCACAGAGTGACCTTCTAGACCCACCCCACCCCGGCTTTAGGGCTGACAGTGCAGCAGGGACTTGCACTCCTTGCAGTGAGTGAGGAGCTCAGTGCTGCAAAGCCAGCTCTTCTCTTCTCTGTTTTTATTCTCCTCAACCTCTCTGCAGCATTTGATACTGCTCTCCACCGACTCCTGCTGTCTCCCCTGACTGTGTGGCACAGCTCTCAACTGCCCTGCTTCTTGCCTCAACTGTTACTCCTTCCAGGTTGCATGGGGGGGGGGGGGCAGTTTCAAGACCTTAAGAACTCTTAACAGGTGTCCCCCAGGGCTCAGTCTTCTCCTCCCATAGCCTGTCTGATCATTCCTATGCCTCCGCTGACCTCCTCTAAACAACCTTTCTTTTTATCTTTCGTTCTTTAGATTTCCTGAATAATGTTATAGTTATGGCTGTGCACAGATAGGTTATCTGTCATGTGTTGATTTTGTTATTCTTACAATACAAATGGGTGTTTATTAGGTTAGTAGCCTTACACTTATTAATTGCAAATGTGCCTCAGTCTGTTCTTGGTGATATCTCATGTTTGTATTCCTGAGAATTACACTGATGTTCTCCACTTCTTTTACGTCACTCTAGATAAGTTTGTCTGTGATTTTAATGTGATGTGTTAACAGATGGAAAATAACAAGCAATGTTGAATAGAAGAGAATACATCTTTCTTAAAATCTGTGAAACAAAATGTAATAATGACATGGATACGAACATGTTGTCCCTTCTGTGAGAAACTCAAAATACTGTCAACACAGACAAAAGGGTACAGCTTAGCACTTAGCAAGAATACAAATAGGAAGAATAACAGTGTTTGTTATAAGTAAGGGCCAGAACAAAACTGAACCAGAAGACAGTGGGTCACTGAGAAAGAGATGGATCATTCAGAAGGCCAATGTAGAAAGAAGAATGGGAGTGCTAATGAGATTCTGATTACCTCTGGTTTCCTATTGGTTCATTTAAACCAAGATTGAGCAACAGAATGAGAGTAAACCTATTTAAGATAAATAAGGCAACTGTATGTTTTCTTTTTAGTTTGTTATGTTGTATCATGGGATGCAACTTTTTTAAGGAGCTCTTGTAGTCATTTGTTTAGTTCTACTATAATCCCTTTTTCAAAACTACCCTAAGTCTCAGTTCTCATTGCCGTTCTCTCCCCTCCTCCAGCAGTCCTGCTTTTACCAAAGCATGGCAGTGCAAGTGATACTGGAAAATATCACTTTAAGCATGGAAAGAAAAAAAAAAAAACTTTAGCGCAAAATGTAAGAGGTGCTCAGGCAGCCCGATTCCCCCTTGTGTAAATAAAAGGAGATTAATGACCTCTGAACGAAGCACGAACGCAGATGGTAGTCTGCCATCAGACCGGTGCTCTCGCGCTAGAAAATTACTCATTTTCAGTTGGCCCGGTTCATCTCTTGTATCTTTATTGTCTGTTTGTAACTGGGACGGCTGCCATTTAGGTTTGCGTTTGGTGCCCGTGCCAAAAAAGGCTGCGGCCTGCCAGGACCGACGAGAGGAGAACGGGGGGGGGGGTTGGCGGGGCTTCCGTGGAGAGCCAAACCAAACATGGCGGCCCGGAACAGCGATCTGGGAGAGACCTGCTGAGGAGTAACACGTTCCCCCTGGCACCGTTGCGCCGGGGCCCTGCTCGTACAAACACATCCCTTCACTCAACAGTCTGTCGGGTTATACGTCTCCGAAAACCGACAGTTGACCCCTGCAGGCTTACTTTTTTAGAAGACATCGTGGTTAAACGGATACGCACCTATTTTTTAAATCACTATTAGTGGACCGTGGTCGATGGTAAAAGTACGGCAGTGATCGAATAGGCAGTTCCAGCACTATTCTGCTTTTAGAATTTTTACTTAGTGTGTTACTTTTCAGTTGCCTTTTCCTTTTTTGTCTGTGCAGCTTATGCGATCTAGAATCTTAACATTAAAAACTAGTAGAAAAACTAGCTGGTTAAACGTTTGGAGTCCCTTAAGTGTCGTCTGATATACTCCGAAGCCCTCTTTAAACTTTGCAAGTCCTTCCAATGTAAGAGAAGTCACTGGGCAGCCATCACACACAACGGACCCTCCAGAACCCAGGGAGTTCATGGGTGGCGTCTGTCCGTCTAATGTCAACTGTGTTTTAAATGGCTGGATTACCATGCAGATAAATAGATAAACTGAAAAAAGGATCAATGCTGTGGGCAGACAGATTGCCACAGAATTTGACAGGGATTTACAATGACAGCCCTGTAAATGGATGGAATGAAAGCTCTGGGAGGGGCCAGTCCGGCTTGATTGATGAGCTGGAGGACTGCGAGAAAAGAAGAGAGGTTGTGAAAGACAAGCATCGATAAACAGCTCTAGAGAAACTCTGCTGAGGTATGGATTTAACAGACAGGGGGAGAGATTGATTACTGAATGGCTAGAAATAAAAGGTTGCAGCTGGGCATCCTTTTGGGAAAGCTATAAGAGTAGGACTACATACGTGTGTGTGTGTGGATATATATGGCTAGATCAGATGGACAGCTGGACCAAAAAATAGGATGCATTGAAACGGCTGATCAATACTGTGGGGTCGTTTCTTGCATGACCGCGGAGCGAGTGTGTTCTGCGGCAAAATCGTTAATAGATGCAAATTTTGGTAGATATGAGAGAAGAGCCCAAGACGTTGTCCATAAAGCCGTATGCATGTAGAGACTGGCTGAGCGTCGAAGATATAGCCAGTAGGCAGAAATGGATACCAGTAGGATAACTGGAGTGCAGTTTTCAGTGATTTACACGTGCAAGCATGACGTCTGCAAGAGGTCCTGACATTCCTGATGCACGTGGTCAGATGGCTCAGGCCACAGTCACTGTCCAGCAGTCACACTTGACCGAGGCTCCAGTCAGTGGAAGTCTGGTGTCTGATTGTTCTGTGATTGGCTGCCCCGGCGGTGGGGCCATTGAAGTCGTGAGCCTCCCACAACTGCCTTGGGGTGATTAAACAGCTGTTGGTCATTTGGGAAGCCATTTTCAATAAAACCTGACACGGGATCCCACCAATGGACTGCTTGGTTTCTGGCTGTCCGAATGAGAATTGATCTGATGATTAATTTATTTTTTCACAGCCTCCACAAGAATCCTGTAATGACTGTGCCTGAGGTTCCCACCCCTGGTGCCTCCCGGGTCCCTCTGAGCCCATTCATTACTTCTTTAACGACTCGGTGCAAATGCTACCCTAACTACTTAGTGTGATTGGCCACCGGACACAAAGAGTGCGCATTGAAACATGCAGATGTTAGGAAGAATATTTTGTCCTTCTCTGAATCATTGGGATGCATTTTTGCATATGTTCCAAGTAGCCAGCCCAAAACTAACAGCAAGCTTAGTGGTTGATTGTCAGATCTGGAAAAAAAAAACAAAAAAACTCATGGTAAAAACTGTGGGAAAGATCCAGGTGTCATAATTGTCATCAAATGTAATCTTCATATTAACACACTATAAATCCACAGAAAAGTATGTCACATAAATTGTCCAGATGGCGCTCAAAGCCACAGCCCAGTTTCTGTCTCCTCTGTTCCCTCTCTGTAGTCAGAGTTGGCTCAGCGCACTGTGATCCATTGAACCTTGGGCAGCTCATTGTGAGGCAGAGGCTGAGCCAGGCACCTTGGCTGGAGAGTAATTGTATTGGAAAGGGAGAAGGTCAGCACGGGAGCTTAATGAGCTTTTGATTTCCGAGGCACTTGATGACTCGAAAGTTTATTAGACGCGCAATCAGGAGTGAATCAATGCCATTAACAATGTTGCGCCGGGTCTGGCAATTGCAGGTGGAGGAGGGATGAGAGGATGAAGAGGGTGGTGGAGGAAGAGGGGTGGGAACGGGAGAACGAAGATGTCAGGCTTCACCCGGGAAGGCGGGGACGGTCTCTGCTGCTCCTCCCTCTTCTGAAGTGTGCAAAACTGCAGCTCCACCCATTCCCCCTATCTGTCAGCTGTCGGCCATGGCCCTGTTGTGTCTATGAGTTAAAACTCTGGGTGCAAGCACACTGCTCCGTACATGTGGGAAGTCTGTTATCTGATAGATAATTTCTATTTTCCCTTGAACTGACTGACCCTGAATTTTGAACGGTTTCCGTTCGTGTTAAATGGACTGCATTTATATAGCGCTTTTATTCAAACGCTTTACAATTGATGCCTCTCATTCACCAGAGAAATTAGGGGTTAGGTGTCTTGCTCAGGGACACTTTGACACGCCCAGGGTGGGGATCGAACCGGCAACCCTCCGACTGCCAGACAACCGCTCTTACCTCCTGAGCTATGTCGTTAACATTCAAACACAATGTCCGCAAGGCAATGAAATAATGAACTCTTGTACAATTGGTGCGATTGAGAGTGTGTGTGATCCCGTTGTTTGGTAAAGGATGCTGCTGTGCTGTGAGAGTGAACCATGGGGATGATGGTGTGATTCACCCTTGTTTCCGGCAGACCCGTCATCGGTGGACCTGGATCAGTATGATGTCAGCGCCTTGGCCGACACCCTGAGAGCCTATCTGCAGGACCTCCCCTCCCCCATCGTCCCGGCGGGCATCTACAGCGAGCTGGTCTACACAGCCCAAGGTACGGTAGGGCCCCAGGAAAAGGGGGGGGGGGCGGGGGGGCAGGGGAACAATGCACTATTCTACCTCAATGTGGTGTTTTTTCTGTGGACTGTCATTGGCTCAAACTGGCTTCCCCAAAGTGGCAACCTTTGGAGCAGTGGGCTTCTTACATACGGGTTATGAGAGCTGGTGATACAGATGTATAACATCTGCAAAACATGTATAACATTAAAGGAATAATGAATGTAAAAAATGTCAATAGCGTATTTTTATATTATCTGCTGATGATAATACATGATACCCTCTTCCTGTTCAATGAGAGAACTCCTCCTATGAGTATGACAAATCACACACGATGAACCCCACTCCTGTGTGATCAGAAGTACATGTGTATTGGCATTCACTTCCTTGTTATTATCCTTACAATTTCAAAATCAATCATCTACACATGGGTGGGTATTTTTTTTTCCTCTGTTAATTGAGCAATTCAAAATGTCAATACAATATTCCTGTCTATTAAACTATATCTTGAGAATCAACTCAGCCATTTCCCTTGAATGAGTGTTTCCCTTGTCGCATGTACCCATCATGCATTGCTTCATCCTTCCTGTGTATCCAGTCAAAGGCACTTACCCAGTTTAAGGGATATGCAGTTGGATCAAACCATATTCAAGTTTTTTTATTTTTTTTTATTTTTTACCATTAACATATTGTATGGTATGATGAATTTGTCCTTTATTCACTCTTTAAGCACACACTGTATTGTATGTATTGTCTGCACTTCCCTGTAGTTTTTATGATGATGTGGATTTTGTAGTTTTACTCAGCCCACGCTTATTCAGTTTGCCACAGCGGTGTTCATTTTGTGAGCTGGCCTTTTGGGTGGCATTCTTCTCGAGTGAGTAATAATTGAGCTCAGAAGAACTGCAGATAGTAAAGCCAAATTAAACTCATTTATCTTCTACCTTCTGCTAAATATGTTTATACATAAAGATTCAGCTTCTAAATGTTACGAAGAGCTTCTAAGATATTTTTTCTTGAACACGTCCTCTGTGGAAAGAACACATTTGGACTCCCACGTGGAATCACTCTTGTAGGTAGTGTGTTCTTTCTTTATTGATTGCCTTTAATGTTGCTCCTGCAATAACCAAATACACCGTGAGAGAGTTTCCTCTGATCCAAACCGTCTCATCTGCACCACTGCCTCCTGGCCCCAAATCATGTTTGAATTTCTTTTTTCTTTGCCTTGGCATCAAACATTTTCATAACCCTTTTTTATTTTTTGGGTAGTGAAGCAGTAGTTTGCTCCAGGTGCCTTCAAACCTCCTTCCAATTTAATGCAGTGAGTGACTCAAATCTCAGCATGCTCATGTCTCCACGGTGACATCACTGTCCTTTTTAAGAGCAGCTGATGTATTTTTCATAACCGCTGGAGCATGTGGTGTTCACTAAGTTGTCAGAGATCTCCAGAGCGTGAAGTGGGGGAGAGGGGTGATGACACACCTCGGGGCAAGTTCACACGCCACCCCAACCCCAGCACCCATCCCCCCCAACCCCCCCCACCCCCCGCGTCGGCCCGACCTCTTCTGAACCGCTCTTCAGACCTAACCAGTCTGACCCTGTCTATGCTGGCTGTGCAGAACTGCAGGCTCTTTTATTTTATTTTCTGTTTTCAGGAAAGTCGCTCGGCTAATTCAAAGCCCTGGCTGCGTCTCTGTATGTCTGGCCAGACAGGCTGTGCTGGGAGGTCAGGGTTCAGTACGTGGCCTGATCTTGGGCTGATACCGTGTGTGTAATCCTGGGTAAGGGCTGTTGAGCTTTGCCTCTCCTTCAGGGCAGTGAGTCCCGAGCTCAGAGGAGTGTGTAATATTTACAAGGCACTGGGTTGGTGTCACTGGTTTTTCACTAAGGAGCTCCTTCCTTGCTTTTGTACATCCATCCATCCATCCATCCATTTTCTAAATCGTTTATTCCCTGTCAGGGTGCGGGAGGGCGAGAAGGGGGACACGCCCTGGACAGTTCACCAGTTTATCGCTGGGCCCATCCCTGCTTTTGCAAACGCCTGCAATCTGATTTCTTGCTCATTGTAGTTCCTCTCCAGAAACAAATTCATCTCATTTCTTCATTTGGTTGAGCCATGCAGTAATCCCAGATCCTCTCCCATCCTGTTAATGTGGAAGCTGTCGCACCTGCTGGACTTGGGCTAAACCCATTTATATTGATGCCCGCCTCTGAAAAATCACTGCGCTGTGTGCGTCAAATCACATTAAGACGCTGTCTTTAGTAAAGGCGTTTGCATGCATCTCCTCTGTTGAAACTCAGACTGCCAAATGGTGTAATCCCGTGCGATCTGTGGAAAGGGCTGAGCGGAGGCCTCCATATGGCCGCTTGTCGCTGACGCGTTCTTTCCGTCCCCCGAAAAACTGCTCTCGGTCTGTTTGGCCAACCCGCATCGGCTCCTGTGGGGGACAGCTGGGTTGGCCAAGTTCCCAGCTCTGCCCTATTGAACAGGGGTCAGGATTTATCAATATTGGCCGCGGGAGCCCAGACGGGGGGTGTGGGATGGGGGTTGAAGGCCAGTGCTTGTGACGCTGGTCAGTGGGAGCGAGACGAAGGTCAATGCGCTGACCCCCATCAGACCAGCAGATTGTCAACCATCCATCAATCGGCAGACCTGTCCCCAACCGCTCGTGACCCCTGACCCCGGGACACTTATCTTATATAAGCATCCCAATAAAATAAAAAAACAGCCTCGCCTTAATGGCTCGAGTCGCGGTTGTAATTCATTAAGGAAGTACAGAGGACAGGGGCATGGGTGAGACCCCTGCAGATACGGTCCCAGGGTGCATGTGTGTATGTGTGTGTGTGTTTGTGTGTGTGTGTGTGTGCGTGCGTGTGTGTGTGTGTGTGTGTGTGTGTGTGTGCGTGTGTGCGTGTGTGTGTTTGTGTGCATGCATGTGTTTGTGTGTGCGAATGTGTGTGCGTGCATGCGTGTGTGTGTTTGTGTGCATGCATGTGCGTGTGTGCGTGCGTGCGTGTGTGTGTGTGTTTGTGTGCATGCATGTACGTGTGTGCGTGCGTGCATGTGTTTGTGTGCGTGCATGTGTGCTCAAAGCATTGTGACAGCATTTGACCAGAAGCTAGATGCGTTTACTAAATTCGAAATGCTAAATTACCCTCTCCATGAGTTCAGATCAGAGTATTTCAAAATCTGCCAAATGTATGCAGGCTAGTATGTATTTTATGCTTATGGAACTGGTTTGTGCATGCTGTTAAACTCCAGAATCAATTTCCCTTCTATTGTTGCTGCTACGAGTATCTAGGCTTTACCTCTGTTCCAGAAGTTAACCACCCCCCCCCTCCCAGGATGTCTATTTTTGTAAAGAAAAAAAAAAAAGAAATTAAATTTCACTTGTACCCCAGTTGCATCTACCTCTTGACTTCATTCTCCATTGCTCTTAACATTGCATACTTTGCAATAGATCACACAAGGGAAAGCACTATGTAAAAACATTCAAATGAGCCAGAGTTACTGAATCACTTGTATTTTTATTCCCTTTTTTGACCCATGAGGGGACTTGCTTCTCCAAGTTTTTGTTATTTCATATGGAGTTCAGTTACTCTTTTAAAGGAAATATTAGTGCACTGCACACTTCTGGCTTAACCATCAATGCAGGGCTTTTTTCATCATCCTTGCCTTTTGGCAAAGGGCAGCCAATGAACTATTTCTTGATATTCCCTGACTTTTTATTTATGAGATGCACATGTGCACTGGGAGTAGGGATGAATTACTCACCATATGTAGAACTGCGCACTGTGCGACTCGTCGGGATACGAACCGCACGGTTGATTTGAGGCCTTCCCCGAGACGAGAGCAGTCATAAAACGCAGGGTGTGTAGGATGGCGGGAAAATCGCCACTTTTCATTGGACCCAAAGTGGGAAAGACGTGGCTCTGAGAAGGTGATATGGACGTTATGAGTTGGTCGTCGCGGTGATTTAACTTTAAATCGCATTGAGAACCCTATGAGACCGGACTGCAAGCCAGGGTGTGTAGAGCAAAGCCCCCAGTGTCCTGCCGTGAGCTCCTGGTTGCTGTGTACATATAGTGAAGAACACGTTACCACGGAGACAGCTTGACTTTGTCTGACCGCCCAGCAGCGAGGAGAGGGGTGCGGTGCGGTTGCTTAGCTGAAGATGGACCCACGCTAAATTAGACTAATGGTTCCTTGGTTGATGTGGTGTCTTGACTGATAATGTACCGTATGAATGCGATTCCCAAATGCGGTCGTGTCCTGAATCCAGTCCTCATCTGAGGTGACCTCGCTGACCTCAGTTGTAACTGCAACCGTCACTGCAGCTGATTTTCTAGTATGCTGTAAATAAAGCGTAAATAATTTAGTCTTGTTTTTTTTTAAGGCACATTTTGTGCCTTAAATGAGCTACTCGTGTGCTTCTTTAGGTGACTGAAGAGCCTGGAGGTTAGGCGCGTGTTCAGATAGAAGTATGAAGGCTGAGAAACGGGGAAGAAGCTGTATTAGTTCTGGAAAGGACTGTGATTCTTTGTGTCATTTGTACGTGACTGCCTACCATAAAGGGAAATTAAAGTGCTGTATGGTACAGTATGTCCATGGAGGGAGACAGCTACATTGTTTAGAATTTGAGCGTACTCCAGAAATAGGGGGGGGGGGGTGTACTCCTGGAGCTTGCAGTGCATTATGACCTCCTCAATCATGAACGTACTGATACATAATGTACATTTCACACTGTAGTCTTCGACCGGAGTTCTTATTTAAGAGAAGCAACGGGCCTACAGTAGATCCTCTCCATTTGTCAGAAGATATTACCGTACCGGGGGGAGGGGGGGTAGGGGGGTAGGGGGGTAGGGGGGGGGAGGCTGAAACAGCTCAGCACCAACCATATGTTGGTTCCTATAGGAACAGCACATTATGTCCACAGTGCAGAAAGACAATGGGCTCGAAGGCAGTCCCAGGGTGGTCCTTGCTCCGCTGCTTGTCTAAGTGGAGCCAAAATTATGGTCCTCCATTACGGCAGACGGCACAGTGGAGCAGCCGCCAGCCCAGCCCAGCCCAGCCCAGGGAAACTGATGAAACGTAATGAACGCCGTGAGAAGGCAGCGGTGGGAGCACTTCTCTTTGAGTGCATATGCGAACCTTTGATTTTATGACACTGTTTGACGGGGAAAGAGTCATTCCGAGGGCCTCTGTCATCACAGTTCGCTCAGAGATTTTTTTTTTTTTTGATCAGCTCGCTTTGAAAGAGGAGGCATTAATTAGCAGTGTTAGTGATTTTACGCAGCCAGAGAAAAATCATTATTTAAAACCACAATGGAAGAAGCCCGCTTGTAGATTTCAGAAAGACGTGAGCATACTCGAGGAAGCGTACGAATGAATGGAAGGGGAAGACAACCATGTAAAAAAAAAAAAAAAAAAAAAAAAAATGGAAAAATGAAAAATGGAAGGACTGTTTGACTGGTGCTTTCATAAAGCCCAGGCATTGAGCGTAGCGGTTAGCTTTGTGACAACATGAAGACATTGTACTGGTTACAGTGAATCCGGGACACCCCGCGGTTCACTCCTGACCTCTGGGACTTGGCTGCGAGGCGGCCGTTGTGTGATGTGACAGGATCCTTTGTCTGGAGCTTTTCCTCAATGGACGCGGCTTCCCATTGGTCCGCTCCGCGGGGGCTTGCCAGAGTGGGCCGTCTCAAGGCAAACTTCAGCAGGCTTCGTGCTCCAGCCTTGGGAGGGGAAAAAAAAAAAACAAGAAAGAAACAAAAAAAGAAGCATGTATAAAGATTCTCTGGAAAAGTATAATTTTTTACACTCACATGTTTATCACTCACAATAGGAACAAAAAAAGGTTCAGTTTGATCCCCTGAAGTTACTGGTGGCTTGAAAGGACCAGAAATTAGACTGGAAAATGCTGCATATTCAGTCATAAATGTCTGCCCGTCTGTTCGTTTCAGAGACCCAGAGCATCGAGGAGTGTGGCCAGCAACTGAAGAGAATTTTGGAGTCTCCCAGTATTCCGCAGCCCAACCACCAGCTCCTGCTGCATCTCACTCGACACCTGTGCAGAGTGTCCCAGAGCGGGGCGCAGAGTCAGGCGAGCCCCAGGCTGCTCGGCCAGGCCTTCAGTGACGTGCTCTTTAAACACACCCTCTCCAGGTACAGTACCAGGCAGCCTGTCTTCTTTGGAATGAATTAATATGTTAAAAGATTTTGTGTCAAATGAGGGTCACGGTATGTTTTTAAGCCAACGAATCTCAGAATGGTATTTTAAACATTCTTAGAGGATTGCGGTCAAATGTTAGAGACAGGAATTAGTCGTCCCACTGTGATAGAACAAACATAACGATTGGCTAAGAATTGAAATGTAAATATCTTATTTCTGTGCTAAGAAGGAATGTAGCACAGTGGCCATATATAGTATTTACAGTTTAGATGGAAATTGAGGACATGGCTCTAAAAAACAGAAATATACCTTTCAAATAGTGGGTGGGAGTTTTTTCAGAAGCTTGCTTTGCTGTTTGGTTTGCTGGAGAGTTTGAAAAAGAACATGAATGCGGTGATGTCGAACTGATAATATTTACAAATGGTCTCTGACATTGGCCCTGCATTGTTATTTTTGAAGTTCTGAAAAATGAACACGCTATTATCCGGCAGCATGTGCTCTCCGACATGCCATGTGCTCGGTAAACATGACCCTTCGGTTGTTGTCTCCGTGCCAACGGCCATTAAACACGGCTGATCTCCTTTCTGTGAGCCGCCATGAATAGAGCACTTGAATGAGGAGGAAAAAACGTTAGCGACGGACCGACAAGACACCCAACCGCCAGTCCAACGAGAGGCAGGAAAGAAAAGTTCCACAGACCTCAGGAAAACAAGCCGCAGCTCTGCGGAATAGGTCTCATTTTCGGGATGACTGATGTACAGTACTGTAACCCATACTGTGACTGTATTTCTTTCCACTGATGTCTTGATTTGTAAATCATAGCCGTTTTCTGCTACTTCACGAGCCACGCGCTGTATTTCTATAAGAAAAGGAAACCCAGAAAAAGAAACTGCGTGTGGGTAATCTGAACTCTTGCTGTACTGACTGATCATTGTAAGGACCATATACTTTTTACTTGTATGTACGTTGCCATGTTGTTTTATAGAAACCATAAAGGTTATTGCCAAGTGATCATTGTAAAGAAAGCTAAAGATTGTCTTTCAGGGGCTGGACTTGGTGACAGGCCATCAGGGTAAAATCCTCCCCGACCTTTAGCTTAGCTTGAATTTGCTGATGAAATAAGCAGGGACTGTTTTGTGCCTCAAACAGGCTTTTGTTTAGTCAGCGGATTCACCAGAGTCAGGCAATCATCACAGGACAGGGACTGCGGAAAATAAATAACTAAACAACTCCCTTTTTTGCCAAAGCAAAATTAAATAGAGATCTAAATGGAAGACTGCCAGTCTCTATCACGTCTTCTGTTTAACGTGCTTGTGCTCCATCAGTAAAGCTCATCTTAATCTGTGCTTATCAGTTGGCAGACGAAAATCCACTGATACTGAGGGGAAGTTGTGTAAGGGTGCATTGGGTTCGGACGCATGTGATCATGTGATCCGTTTACCGGGGGACGATGTAGAACATTCTGCGAACGACTTAACTCAGTTATCCAGACGCCTTTTATTTATCGGGATGATTTTTTTTTTTTTTGCGTTCTTCGGGCCAAATCCAGACCTGTGCTTGAGTGCGTTTTCCGTGCAAGTGTCTCACTCTTTCAGTGGTGAGTTACACGGAAAATGCACTTAGTGTGAGCGCAGAGCTGGATTGGGCCCATAAAGGGTAAAATATAAAGCTACCCACATATAGGTGAAATTATACACATGCGGTTTTATACGAGAAACATAAAACCCCTGAAACCTTTGGGATTCATCAGGGGTAGCCTGAGAGTATTTTCTGTACGGCAGGCACGTGCGTTCCTTCCTGCAGGTACGTGTCTCACAGTCTCATTGGGCTCTTGGTTTCGAGTCGTGTGTGAGGCCGCTTGTGTCCTGTGTCTTCCCATGACAGTGCGGACGTGAACCCCGAGCACCACGTCAAGATCATCGAGGCCTTGATCGTAGCTGGAGGCCTGGCGGACACGCAGGCAGCACCAGGTAGTCCAAGTTTCCGCTCTTATGTTCCTCTCTCCTCCTCTTAGTTTTTGGATTTCTGTTGCAGGTGTTTATCAGGGTCATGCTATATGCCTTTTCCCTGTCTGCTTATTCTGTGTGCTGGGTTTATTATTAAGATATCAACCATAAGCTGTTTTTGTCATCCATTCCAGCTGGTGGAGTGTCTCCTTTTTTATTTTTATAGTTTAAATCCGTTGGTAATTGTTTGTTAGCAATTGTTTGATAGCGTACTGGCTGGCTGTAGCCTGCATGTTTTGCTTTTGAGACATCCCACAATAATTTCATTAGCTCAGCCCTGTAAATAGAAATTTCTGCTTTATATAAACTTGTTGTGCGCGCCGTGTTTCCAGTAACTGGCTATCAGTGAAACGAGCAGGAGACAAGGTAATAGCGTAGCTGTCAATGGGAGCCTACTGGGCCGTGGAAAGGTGGAGTCAACGTCGCTAAATATAGACAGCTAATTCCCAGACGAGGTCTCCTGTCTCTCGTCTCCGTTTTCGGGCCCTGTGGACAGCCAGGGAAGCCCAGGTTGTTTTTGCCTCCCCCCCCCCCCCCTCGTCTGTCTCTTGCTTTAAGCCGGCCTGCGGAGAGTCAGCCTGCCTTTTGTGGCGAAAGGAAATCAGGTTAACCCAAGGCTGCCGAAGAGAAGAGTGGGAAAACCTTTCCTGCCAAGGACAGCCTTCGTTTACAAGGCTCCGTGGGGTTTTGGCAGACATCTGAGATAATGAATTCTTGCTTTCTCTTAAGAGTTATTGCAGCGAGGGTTTGTTATAGGTCTATTTTGTGGTTTAATGAATAGAATTGGACCGAAGCCCAAAGCAGTGCTCTGTATTTTGTTCAACTTAAGATATTTCTCTCAGCGGGAAAATTACTGGGCGTCTTTTGCAAAATAATCTTTATTACCAGAAATTGGAGCAGAAGTTTTTTTTTTTTAAATGACAGAACTTTGGAAGGTGTTGTAAAAAAAAAAATTGGATAGCAACATGGGTTTCCAAAGGTAACTTGGGTGCACATGCAAAGGTGGAGCAAAGCTTCCATCCAGTAGCATTTTTTCATTTAAAGGCACAGTTAAAGATAGGAAATGAATAGTTTTGTTTCGGGGGTTGTATTTCAGTGAAATATTTTATGCGTCATAAATGTGTATTGATTGGGGGCTGTGTTGATGTGGAGGTTCCCAGGGCTTGGCTGGAAGGGGCTTGGTGAGATAGCAGGGTTCCTGAGGCTGGCAGTAGGGAGTGGGAGGGTGGGGGGTTTGGGAGTGGGGGGGGGGGGGGGCATGGGGTATGTGGTGTTGGGTGTGCTATTTGCTAAGGGTTGACCGGAGCTGGCCAGCCGGTTTAATAAAATGTTATGACAGTGGTAATGAATGCTGGAGCCGTAAATTAACATAGCGACTCACCAGGTCAAGAAAACACCCCATAACTTAGGAGCAATCAATGGTCTGGGCATGCAGTGGACAGACAGATTTATGGAGCAGCTTTTGTCCCTAAGAGGTCATGGGGGGGTGGGGCAGGGGAGCAGTGAGCACTGAGAGTGGGAGGCTCAAATTCATCTTGTGTGCATGGTGCTGCTGCTGCTGCTCCTAGAGCCTGCTTTGTCATCCCACTAATGATGTAACTGCACACAGTGACTGTGAGCGTATTCTATGCAGCATATTCAAACAAAATGCAGTGATAAATATGCTCTGAACTACAGCCCGATTACAGGCTTGAACGTTGAACATAAATGGAGGATTGGTTTGTGCGTGTATGTTCGTACGTGATTACGCGTTTGAGTGTGTGTGTTCATTGTGTTTCTACATTGAACATGCCCAATTCATATTACGAATGCTGAACTTAGACTAGAAGTGCACTCTGTTTGGTTTCAGCTACGTAGAGTTAGACATTTTCGTTCTGAAATTCAACAAGAGGGAGCGTTTAAAGTGACAAAAGCATGCTGGGAAGTATGAAGAGCCACATTCTGTTTTTTTATTAGCTGGGAGTGTGACAGGAGGGAAGCCATACGCAGCAGGGGCCAGGCTACTAATGATACCAGGGAATTTCTTCAATGGATAAATGTAAGACGAAGGAGCATTTTGCCTTCTGGCTTGCAGGTGGAACGTGATCACAGATTCCTCCTCAAACAGAGGGCAGGGAGGGAGAGTCTTGCTTGTTTTCCCCTCGCCTGTGATGTCATCGCATCACCGGTAGTGACACGCTGAAGGCAGCACCGCAAGGCTTCATGGGCACTGCCGGGGGTCTGTGGGAGGGCTATACATTTCCACAATTAACCCAGGAAAATTGACCCAGGGCCTGTACTATTATACGGTACATTCAGTAAGCTACTGTGAGCAACAAGACTTCTCTGGTCTGACCTGAAAGCATTTACAGGGGGCTAATTTTTCACCCATAAAGCTAACTAAATATAATGCCATATACTAAATATAACAGCTTAGGTGCAGCAAATAATTAACAGCATGATATTTTTCTCCTCTCACTGGCATAGAAACCATACCACATGGCACAGTGTGTTTACCCCATACCTCAGGCCATTTAATAAACGTTTAAATGCGGATCGGCTTGGGGAAGCTCGCTGGTGAAACATCTGGTCTAAAGGCAGATCTTCCTCACTCTCGGACGACTGCGTCTGTCAGCTGTCCATGGATTCACTGTGGCGGCAAACGCCTGCCCTGAAAATAATAATACCAGAATAGAAAATAATAAATGAATAAAAAGTGCTAAAGAACAGACGGTGGGGGGGGGGGGACTCTACAACATAGAGGGAGTCCTCCCACACAACTGCGATGATGTCACTTTCCCCTCTTGGGTCTATTCTTGGCGCTCATTATTGTTCTATGGTCTCTTGTGTGACAGCGCTTTCCGTTTCAATCGAGAAGTGTTCCGTTGGGTTTTTTTTTGTTTTTAATTCACCTCTCACCCCATCAGTACACAAGCGCGCTGATTCATTTGTTCATTTGAAAGAAAAAGTATCAGCGTCGTTACGTGCTGGCGCTGATCTTTGCGCTAGATGCAAGGCACTGCATTTGTGTCGTTTTTCCTAAGCTCTTGCTTTAATATGGACTAAAAAAAAAGCAGTGTTCACCTCCCTCTGGCTGAAGGTGAGTCAGCCCTGGTCCCCTGTGAGTGACCTGCTCTGCCGCACGCGCTCCTGCCGCATCCTGTCACTCAGCACTCTGTGGTAAATAGAACGTCGGTCACGACAGCATTCCGCCTAGGGCTTAACAAGGTGTGCCAGGCGCCCTGTATTGTTGTGAAGTGCATCATGAAATTGAGGTGCTGTGCGGGTTTGCTGAGGACAATAAATAGTGTTCATTCAATTGGTGGGGGGGGGTGTGGGGGGTGTGGTCATAACTCCACTTGATTTAGGCCATCTTCAGACCACCTTCTGCATGATGCTTGTGTTTCCTCTGTGTCAGTAGCTTTGCAGGATACTGGCGCGTCTAAGGTCTGCCCACGAGCCCAGGAGAGACAGTGTGACTCATTAAAACGTTGTGAGTTCGTCTGAGATGTTGACCTGCGCCAAGACAAGGGAAAAAGTTTAGATGTTGCCAAGGAACAGGGCAGCTCGGGGGCACCTCAGAAAGCTAAGCTGTGCGAAGACTTGTTAAAAAAGAAAAGAAAAAACTGACCCACGCGCTGAAATGAAGTGTGGAGAAGTGTGTCTTCGAGCGGGCCGACGGGACTGAGGGCCTGCTTCTGCCCGCGGAGCCCAGACAGCTTCTGCCACCACCAGACTGAGCCGCACTGAGATCAGAGAGCAGGCGGAGGGACAGCGTCGGTGCGCGGGGAGAGGAGGACCGTTCAGAGAGTCTGGCCCCGCATAGCTGACCCCAGTGCCACCTCTGGCCCGAATGCCTGCCACAGTCTGCTGTGGTTTCTCGGCTGTGTGATTCTCTGTGGTTCACTGTGTGAGGCAGCGTGTCACAGCCACCATTTTTCCCTTTTTGTTTCCACAGAACATTATAATTCCGGCTTCTTTGTTAATCGATATATATATATATATATATATATATATATATATATATATATATATATATATATATATATATGTATATATACGTTTGAAACTTTATGCATACGTAGATTGCGTTAATGTTTGGCTAAACGCAGTGTGAATTAAAGAGTAAAGTAATCGGCTTCAAACTAAAACTTCAACATGCATGTTGTCGTCTTGGTCAGGTTTTCTCTGTGAAAAGGATTTCACGTCACCGCGAGACCTCTTAATAAATTAATAGGTAAATAACACAAAATAAATATTTGCTGAGGTGTAGGTGAGGCGAGAAGTCAAAGGATAAGGCAAACAGACCGGTGGCGGTGGTGCTATCTGGGTTGGCTACGTGCTGCAAACAGGGGTGTCATGTTACAGACGGATTCCTCTACACCCGTTAGTCGTAAAGATTTTTACCACGCACTTGTAAAAAAAAAACTTTACCTTTTAAAGGAGCTAAACACTATTTAGACATTACCTGTCGACTTACGTATCATTGTGATTCAAGTTAGCGCCATCTTTAATGATGCTGGAGAGCGAGTGCGTTGATTATAATTTGTCTTCATAGTATTTGTTGGATTTTTTCTTCTCCTGTTCAGTTGAATGATGAAAAGCTTAAAAGCCTGATGAATAAAGACAACGTGCTGTAGGGTAGCGTGACCCAGCTAGCCTCAGGGATGGGTCACGGATCGGGACTGGGTTGTTGATACGAGCTGAGGGAGACAAGCTGTTGGAGACATAATCCAGGCTGACAGACACATGGGGCATTGCGTGGTAGCTCTGGCCATTCACATCCTCATCATCGCTTACCGCTGGCTCTACTGCTCGGACAGGACCTCAGTCAACAGCTCCTGGTCTCCTATGCTGTACTGATGTACTGTGCTGGGTACATCGCAATAGGCCTGCAGCTGTTGGAGTGGTGGATTGCTTATGTTTTGAGAAGCATAAACCTTTGTGTATATGTTGGCGGCGGCGGCGGGGGGGGGGGGGGGGGGTAATGATGTGTGGCAGTGGAGTTAGTCTGTGAGGTGATGGAATCACACTGTTAGAGATGGTGTGGGAATGGTGTGGGATGAGAAGGGTCGGTGTGGTGGTTTGGGTGTGGTACTGTATGTGGAAGGATAGGGTTAGGTACTATAGTTATGGAGTGTTTGGTGGAGTTGACACACCCTGCTATGTGTTGGTTGCATCAGGGCCAGACCACAGTCAACAAAAATGACACTCATTGCCCAATGTCCCTCTCACAGAAAACTCTCTCATCATGCCCATTTCACATCAGAACATTCCGTTATGTATTTAGTGGCATTCTAGTGTTAGAAATATATCTTTATGCATTTGTTGAGAAAATAAATTTAATGTGAAGATTGCTTATATTGGAGTAGTTAAAGTCCTGCATCGGTAACATCAGCCAATCAAATCTTCATTTTAAACATTCCACTTTGAAGATAAAATTCCATTTCGTTTTCCCATGATTTATTCAATAAAAAGTGGCATGTAATTCCAGAATAAAAGCTGCCCCGGTCATGGTCTAGTTCTTTTATGGTCCAGTTCTTTTATGTTTTTAGAATTGCCGGCCCGGCCAACTTTGTAAGAAGTGGGCATATGTCTGAGAGCTTGAAACATGCAGTTAATTTGGCATTCAGCCCGCGTCTGTGAAGTCTCAGACAAAGGCATCGTCGCAGACGCTCTTACATAATGCAAACATCGCACAGGCCAAGGAGAGGGCACGGCTGCCGGCTCTACCTCCTTAACGAGTGCTGGATGGGCCGGTCCAGCAGTCGCGGCGGCGGCTTCAGAAAAAGAAAACAAAAAACCCTACCGCCACTGTGCAGGGCACATTGGAAACGAACGAGGTCCTATCATGCGGTTGTAAACAGAATGTAATCAGATCTTTTTTTAAATCAGTTATAGAATAGGAGTCTGTCTTCTTTAAGTACATTGCAAATGAATCCCTAATTAATATGATGTTCGCTGCCCCTTAGGCAGTTTGCAGGGGTCAGTGAGTTTGTTAAGTGCGTGGACTTGGGTTGACTTTCATGCACCACTCAACTGGTGTTATGTTGACGTGTGGTTGCCAGGGTGTAGGGTTGCAAGGTTGATCTTATTGTGCTCGGGTAATAAAACCATGGCATATCAACTGGAGATTTTGGGGTAGATTTTGGTAATGTGAACATCCAAGCTTGTACGACTTAAATACATGACCATTCATGTGTTTTTATAGCAATCAGAAATATCTTGTATTATAAAATACAATATAAATAAATACTCATAACAGTGAAAGTAAATACTTATAAGAGTGAAAGTGGAATCAATTCTGCTGTACCCCTCCTGGGACTGAAGGAGACGCCATTTATCCCTCCTGGGAGTGGAGGAGACACCATGTACCCCTCCTGGTAGTGGAGGAGAGACCATGTATCCCTCCTGGGACTGAAGGAGACGCCATGTACCCATCCTGGGAGTGGAGGAGAGACCATGTACACCTCCTGGTAGTGGAGGAGAGACCATGTACACCTCCTGGTAGTGGAGGAGAGACCATGTATCCCTCCTGGTAGTGGGGGTGAGACCATGTATCCTTCCTGGTAGTGGAGGAGAGACCATGTACACCTCCTGGTAGTGGAGGAGAGACCATGTACACCTCCTGGTAGTGGAGGAGAGACCATGTATCCCTCCTGGTAGTGGAGGAGAGACCATGTATCCCTCCTGGTAGTGGAGGAGAGACCATGTACACCTCCTGGTAGTGGAGGAGAGACCATGTACACCTCCTGGTAGTGGAGGAGAGACCATGTACACCTCCTGGTAGTGGAGGAGAGACCATGTTTGTTCCTCAGGGCGTTTCCAGAGTAAGCTTCGGCGCTGCGGATCTCGTCCCGCTCCGGTCCTCCGGGGAACTTGGCCGTGTCCCACCACTGCCTAATCTTAGACAAATATTTGAATCAAACGGTCAACGCGGTGCAGATGGGAACCGGTCCAGGCAGCTCTCATTACACTACTGCTGACGATAAGCAGGAAATGAAGAGGGAGTGAGCAGCCGTCACACAAAGAGGGGCCATTATATAATCCCAGATCAGCTTTAACGGTTGAGTGGAGCGGTGGAGGTTTAGAAAAGAGCCCAGAACTACCGAGGCTACAGGACGAGTAAGCATTATTATGAATTGAACATGTTCATGTAGAAACACAATGAACACAGACGCTCAAACTCATAATCACACACGCACGCACGCACACACTCACACGCACGCACGCACGCACGCATGTACGCACACACATACACACACACACACTCACAAACCGATCCTCCGTTAATGTCTAGTGCCAGGCCTGGAAGAGTCAAAGACAAAGACGTGTCATTTTGCCAGGCTGCTCTCTGCCACATTTGCTAACAAGAGAACCCTTTCTCCTGATGCCATGACACTGCGTGACCGCAGGCAAAGGCTATGACCTAGAGTAAACCGAAATCCGGCATTCAGTGTTGTTATTGTAGATTGTGTGCATTATAATGTGTTATCTGGCTTTTGTTTATGGATTTTCTTATTTTGTGTCTCTAATTTTGTTGTCCCTTGCAAAGGGTTTGTCAAGCATTGAGCACAGAATTTCACAGCGCCAGTAAGTGCATAGCTTAAAATATTATTTGAGTCTTTGGGAAAACTACTGGTTCCTTAACCCATCATGCATTGAAATACATTCAAATGTGACAATATTGTAGACATTTCTATAACTTTATATAGAAAATGACAAAATGCAATGACCGCTGTCCTGCCAGTTTTTTTTCTTTGTTGCTTTTAAATGCATTAAAATAGTATTATAGGCTACTGTGCTAAATGTGCCATATCATTAGATTAAGCTCGTTTCATTTGTCCTCAGTTTGTCAAAAATGTTGACGAGGAGCATCATAAATATGATTTTAATTTTTCAGTTTCTCTAAATATATGAAAAGACATATCGTGGCTGAAACTGTGCTGGTGATTACATAAAATCATATCACCCACCCCTGATGTTTATTTTGTGTGTGTGTGTGTGCGTGTGTGTGTGTGTGCCTGTGCATTTCCATGCCTGTGTGTGTGCATGTGCATGTATGTGTGTGTATTCCCCACACTTGGATGGAATGAATGTTTCACCTTGTAGATTTCTCAGGGGTATTAGGCCAGAGCCAAAAAAAGAAGTGCTCCACTGAGGAGGATCTAGAAGATGTCTCTCTCCACCTCTTTCTTCTGTGATTAAGCAAGGCGGTGCATGGGACTCTTTCTCTCACTCTCACTCTCTCTCTCTTCCTCTCTCTCTCTCTCTCTCTCTCACTCCCTCACTCCCTCTCTCTCTCATTCTATCTCTCTCTTTCTCCCTCTCTCTCTCTCTCTCTCATTCTATCTCTCTCTCTCTCTCTCTCTCTCTCTCTCTCTCTCTCCCTCTCGCTCCCTCTCTCCCTCTCTCCCCTTGCCTTGAAGATCGCGGTTCAAACAGACTTGAAAAGGTCCCCGGCGTGGGGAGAGGGCTTTGAAGGTCCGGTGTGGCTGATCTTCAGTAATCCCGGCTATATTTAATCGACCTGTCTGGGGCTCTTTCGACGGCGTCGACAGGCAAAAGCGCTGCGAGTGTTACGGAGTGAAAATGTGTACAGTATACCCAGTAGAGAACAAAGCTTCTGGTCCTGGCATCAGTGGTTCTGTTCCTCATCCCTGTCCCTCTGTATCGGGAATGTCATAGTGGAACTTGGACCTGTGTCCGTCCCCTGTTGCTATTGCAAAAAAGAGAAATTTATGCACAACAACATTTATTGCCGTCATTCATTCTTCAGGCATTGCCTGTGCCTTGTTAATCATTAATGTCGTGCCACTGACTTATTGCTGTGATGAGAAATTGGATCGTTAGCATACGGCAGTTGAATGCTACGCTGTAACTATGATTTGGTTCACGAAAGTGCAAGTAATGCCGATTATGTAAAAGGTTAGCTGAAAGAATGTCCTGCAGACAGTTGAAGAGACAATATCTTCTTTTCTTGCGAGATACCAGATACCGACATACCAGTTTCCGGGAACTATAACTGAATGCGGTGGCTTTGAGGTGAAGGGTACATTTTCTGTCTAATTCTCTCCTTTGAGTGTTGGACAGAACCAGGTTCTCTTTAACGGAAGTGTTTATACAGCATTGCACTGAATTTTGTTACACTGAGCCATATTGAGATTCAAGAAATGACTCTCTAAGCGACCACGAGTTCCTGCCTAGAACAGTAAGTACACATTAAAGAGCCCGGGAGCTGGAAAAGATATTTGTCTATGCCAGGTGCTTGTTATTCCACACCGGTTTTTTTATTAACATTAATGGCTGCGATAATGCTGGAGAATAAGGAGGTTCAGCGGAAAGCCTTGGCTTCTCTGCTGGGGTTTGGGGTAGAGAGACAGTCAGGAGGGATCAAACTCAAACAAATCAAACTCAAGCGTGACTCAGACTGTCACGTGCAATAACCAGCATTCTCCCAGTCAGGAAATCAGTTCAGAGCAAAAGGCGAAAGCAAAAAATCTGTCTTAATTGATAAAGGAACAAATGGAAATTCATTTGGGAAATGAATTGTTCTGCAACCGAGAGGCATTCTTTTTGGATCTCTGGGAGCTCTGATGTGCTGCAAAACAAATGCACCAGCATGAAGCTTTTCAGCTTGGGCTGAAGGTCTTAGGGCAGTCCTGCAGGCTTAGGAGATTGTCTGAGCTCAGGTGGGCCTCTGCCGGCTGGACAAAGAGCTGACGGTGGCAGCTGGCGAGGCGGTGGGGGGGGGACGTGGGCGGAATGGCAGGCCCCGGGCGGTGGGCTGGGGCGGTGGAGGAGCGGGTGGGGCGGTGGGACTGGCAGGGCCAGCGGGGCGTGGGCGGGGCGGTGGATGGCCAGGGGCGGTGGCGGAGGCGGTGGGGCGGGGGGTGGATGGCAGGCCACGGGGGGTGCGCAGCGGGCGGTGGGTGCGGTGGTGGACGGCGGGCCAGCGGGCGGGGCGGTGGCGGTGGATGGCAGGCCAGCGGGCGGTGGGCGGGTGACAGCGGGCGGGGGGCGGTGGATGGGCCAGGTGGGGGGGCGGGGCGGCGGGCGGGCGGATGGCAGGCCAGCGGCGTGGGGGGCGGTGGTGGCGGCGGTGGGGCGATGGGCGTAGCCTGCTGTGACAGCCTGAGGGGGACCGTGACCCAGCAGAAACGCTCAGGCCTCCTTCTTCACCACAAGCACCCGGTGTGAAATCCGGCATGTTCAGCCGCACACTGGGGCCTTTGTTATATTGGCCTCGTTGCAAGGAGGGAGGGAGAGAGAGAAGAAAACAACATCCTCCCACTGGGGATTCATCGCAAAGCGTGATTGTGCATACTTGGGATTGCATGACCTTTTTTTTCTATTTATTTTTTTTGACATCATGTAAGTTTTTAGTACAAATTTGTTTTCGGTGCAGGTGAAAGCTCTGTAGGAAATTTGGAAGCGCCCCAGGTGAATGTGCCGGCTCTTTTGGCTGGAGGGGAACCCCCCCCATGCTGGGCTGCCTGGTCTTCAGAGGGCAGCTGGTGGTGACGCCACCGCAAGCTCTGTTCAGATAATTAATCCAGGCGGAGCGGAGAGCACTGGGAAACACCTGGGGAGATCTTCACCGTGCCTGGGGCACCCCCCCCCCCCCCCAAATCCTGCTAATTTCTCATGTCCCCACTAAGGGGAGGAGATAAGAGAGGAGGAGCATGATAAAATCACCAGTGCACTAGGCCTCCCTCATCTCTGGTGTTTGGTAAATTGCACGCCAGTAAGCGAACAAACGGTGGCCAAAACTGTCCCTCTCAGCTTAATTCAGTTACCCTGGCCTCTGATCGGTGGTGGAAAATGTGCCGGTTTCCTTGACGTTTGTCTGTTGAACGTCTCGTTTCAAAAGCAAGGGAGGGGAAAATCCGTAAAATGCTGAAGTTGAAGTCTATATTTGTACATCGGTGTATCAGTACATTCATTGGTAAAGCCCCAATTTGTGGGTGTTTTTTCTCCAGAAAGGAGTCTTTGTTTGATCTGAGGTCACAAACTTGTGCGGTCACGGATTACTGGCACGTCTAAACTCTAATGCGTGCATTTATTTCATGTGCGCATTTTACGAAAATTTCAGCTGCTCGTTAAAATCAGTTGAAGGCTTGTGCGGGCCAGTCCCAGTAGCGGCGGGGAGAGCGAGGGGCGGGGGGGGGGGGTGGTGGTGGAGGGGGGGCAAGGGGGATTTTCTGAGAGGACTGTCGTTAGCAGTGACTCATAAGTGAAAGGTCGTCCCTGGTTGACAGAGAGCACTTGCGCGGGTGAGCTAGCGGATAGCATCCACCTCTGACATTAACTGTGATGCCACCAGCCCACACACCGGGGATGCCAACGTAGCACAAAGCGGCACAGTCCCAATGTGAAGTTTTGGGGGGTTTTTTTTTTTTCAGTGGCGAACAGACACCAGAGAAGTTCAAGCGCTCAGTCATAACAGGCGGAATCGGGCGCACCGCAGGCTCACAGCTGAACGCTTAACACACGCTGATTTACCGGCCCTTGGCAACGGGGAGATGTTTTATATGTCCGTGGAGTTATGGCCCTGCAGTTTATCAGCACGCGCTGCGTTATGATCTGGCTCACCTGCATGGAAAGTAATGGTGTCGCATTACGGACTTAATGTAGCGGTGGAGTTAAAGGTCAAGGTCAATTCACCTGCCGGAAGGCAATCAGACCTACTTTTCTGAAGGTGTATTCATATAAAAACAGGACTAATTCCTCCTCACATTTCTATTAGAGCCCCCATCGCATTTTCTTTCAAACAGTGCGTCTTTACAGGCGGCAGGGGCCCTATAAGCACTGCCTGACAGGGTACCCTCTGATGCGGGAGCCTGCGTGTAATGACATCTCATCTGTGCCTGCCACACCACCACTGGGAGCCACATTTCACCGCCTCTCATTTCCCCCCAGAGACGGCTGTGGTCTCCCCTACACGCACACACACGCACACACATACACACACACACACACACACACACACACGCACACACACACACACACACACACACACACACACATACACACACACACACACACACACACACACAGGCATATAAACACACAAGCACACCTGCACTCACACAAGCACACACACGCACACACGTACACACACACACACACACACACACACACACACAGGTGCACACACATGAGCCTGCACACCCTCATCTACACACACATATCACACTGGCCAGGTTGGGACCCAGGTGCGATGAGTTTTCTCTCCCTCAGTTTGGGCAGAGGTGCAGGGCAGCAGGGCGTGGCCGATCGTTCAGCAGGGCGTGGCCGATCGTGCGGCAGGGGCGGATGTGACCGTTGGGTCGGCTGCGCTAGCCGGAGGGGTGAGGTCAGCCGCGGAAGGCCCGAGGAGCTGCTCGGTTTTCGGGAGCCCTTCCAGGTGTCTGTCCCTCGTCTGCAGGGGAACCGCGCGTGCTGTCTTTCACCTCCGAGCGGCCGCCTGCCTCCAGGGCTTCGGGGGTTCGAAGGCTTTTTCCTCTCGGTGCTCTTCCGTGCGCTCCCCCTTCCTTCCTTCCTTCCCCCAGCTCTGCACCACCACCACAGCAACAGCCCAGGAGCATTTGTAAAAAAAAAAAAAACCTGATCTAAGTCATTTACTGGGTCTGCAAAACAGTCAAGCTCGAGCTTTTTCATAAGGCAGAAAGGTTTAATCGCATCGCTGGCGTCAGCATTGGTGTTGCATGCATGAATGTGTGGCCAGAATCATGTAGTCAGTGAGCCAGTTGGACTGCAGCCAGCATGTGCACTGCACCCGTGTGTGTGTGTGTTGGGAGCATGCGCCCATGAAGTTGCATGGAAGTTACCTTTTGATGGCTTTTTACCATGGAAACCCAGGTGACGTGCTTGAATTTGAGTTCCAAATAAGGTAAGCGAGCCGGGCTTGCAGCTCTGGGGTTGCAGGTTTCATTCCCAAACGGGACTGCTGCCTTTGAAACCCTCGAGCCAAGGTGCTTAACCCGAATTGCTTCAGTAAATATCCAGCTGTATAAATGGATTGTGCGTAAAAAAAAAAAGAAGAATGAAAGTCGCTCTGGATAAGAGCGTCTGCTAAATGCCCAAAGAGTGAATGTAAAAATGAGTGACCCATCAGACCCGGCGCTCCTGCGCTTGAGCTGATTTATCGTCTGCTGCCGTGCTCTCCAGGGCACGTCAGTTATGTTTTCTGGGAAGGCCAGGCAATGAAAGGAATGCCCTTGGGGGCCCGTCGCTGTGTGTGAAGTGCCCCTTACCCCGCATCCAGCCGCTTACCGACACAAAATTGCCTGCTCTACTCGATTTTTATTTAGTGTTTAGAATGAGAGATTAGGAATGATTTAGTCTTCCGCAGTAGGTTATTGCTGTCTTTTGACCATGTAGTTTTTTTTGTCTCTTTCTGGAACGATATGAGCGAGCAGCTGTGTTCGTCGAAACGGACCCATCGCAGTGCCTTTCACTTTGACCTTTGGCCACTTTAGAGGTACTTTGTTGTATCGGTGGGAAGTACTCCATTTTAACCATTCTTTTTAACGCTGAGGTTTCCCCTGCTTGTGCTACATTAAAAGGGAATGTATCAGTTTTCTTATTGAGCAGTACGCACAGAAGGAAAAGAAATCTGTTTTCAATGGAAAAAACCATGACATACTAAAAGGACTCTCCATTGGGAACAACATGAACAGAATACACAGAGAATGATTGACTGTTGGCTATTCTGAGGGGTGGTTTTAATGGTTGTTGGTTTGTTTAAAACCAAGGCAATAAATTGAATGTGAATATTAAAACCACATTTTTGGATACCGAGAAAAGTCGTCTTCCCTTCAAAAAGCATGGAACTGTGTTGGTAAACAAGGCTTCAGCCTTTTAAAGAGCGATTAAAAAATCTAAAGTATATTTTTGTACAAGTGCAAATCTTTTCACAAGCCTGAAGATATTCAATGTTCCATATCTTTCATTCTTTGAAATCGTGATAGTAACTTCAGGTGTGATATTAAGATAACGCATTCATCAATGCCATCTATTAGCATATATTTGTCAAATTTGTTTAGTGCTATTGACACTTTTACATATATGTGTGTATAAAAGCCTTCTTTTTGAATAACTGCAAACAATTTTTTATAAGAAAAGGATATTGGAGGGATAAACTACCTTTCATATATTTAATGCCTCCAAGCAAATTGTGTGAACAATGTAAGACCAAACACATTCTTATTATTTTTTGTGCATCAGACTGTTTATGAGTGAATATTTAAGCAAAACAAAAAATCTCCTAACTGTGTCAAATAGCGCACAGATTAAAATGCCATTTCAAATTGTGATATCTGATAGAAATGTGTTCTATCGAGGAGCACAGCTGCACAACTACTTACGATATATGGGGGATGGAAATTGGTCAGCTGATATATTTCACTTGAAATTGGATGATCTTCATAACCTGCGATGTCCAACACTGTATGGAATAATAAATGACTCCTCAGATAGGATGGAGAGGGAGATCCATTCCTGCATTTTCACGGGTTGCTGGTACGAATCTGATATTCTATCAGTAATTTGATAGCTGCCCCTTTCCCCCCAGAGTCCCTGCTAATTGCCGCTCATAAATCCTGCTCAAGGAGATGTTCTTCAGCGCTTCAGATTCATGCGATTGCTTGATTCAGGCAATATAATGAATCTTATTCAGTAGTCATTTTTATAATTGTCTTTGTTGTAGCAGCGTATGATATGTGTAATAATTCAAACCCTTGAAACGGTGGAGAAGTAACGTTTCGTATTTTTCATGGTATGTCCCACTCTTGACGCCCATTATTGCCAGCGGTATTATATTCTATAACTCAACCTTGTTTTATTCGGAGAATATGATTGAAATTATCAGTGAAAGTGTGGAGTCCCCTGGGAAGATGAGTGCTTTAATATACTCCCACCTTTAAAAGAATGAAGAACTGTGAGTTGTACGCAAGTCATTGGTGTTTGTTGATAAGTCCTTGTTTGGTGTGCCGTACATTTGCAGCACACACAGGACAGCAGAAAACACAGTCGCAAAAAAATGTCTGTAGCCTTCTGTAGTCTTCTGAATGCCTCATTTATGTGAAGCAAATCCCCATTAACGGCATTATACAGTGAAAGGCTGACCCCTGAAATGGATCTAACAGAGGGGGAAAAACCACTTAATTGAATAAGAGAATCACTGTAAGACTGTGAAGTACAATCTAATTCCTGACTTTATTTCTAATTTGATTGTGTTTCTGGAACATTTTAGGGTATTAGCTAAAGGGAGTCCTTGTCAGAGCTTTATTGTGTTATTTAGATGTAGGTGGCCAGCGCCCTGTCTGAATAGAAGCAATGCACGAACACATACACACAGAAACACACGCACACACACACACACACACACACACACACACACACGCACACAAAATTGGCCTAATTTTGTATTAGCCTAATTACATTGCATTCCAGTCTAATGACCTATCAATCCTGAGAATGTCTTGATTGTGCATTCTTGTTTCTGTGAACAAATGTATTGTTTTTCTGCTTCTTTCAGTTAGTGTTTACTGTCACAGCTGAATACCTTTGAAGATAAGTTTGTGTCAGCTCACACAATAAAACAAGTATTGCTCGGGAAAGGAAATTCCATAGACCAAAGCTTTTAGATGTCCAAAGGAAACCAGTACACTTCATATTACAGGTGCAACAGGTCATATTTTTATTAACAATAAAATGCTTATTGCTTATTTTTTCATGGTCCTGGCTTCATATACGTATCCGACTTTGTCTCTTTGTCTCTTTTCTCTTGCTGTTGTCAGCATGACCTCCCTTGTGTCCTGTGAGCTGAAAAACCTCACCAACTCACAAAGCATCCGTCTCCACCCTCAGAAGCTTTTTCAGCTCCGCGTGTTTATCTGCCGAAACGCACCTCCAGACGCAGACCGGAAACGAAAGCGGGGCGCGTTGCGATCGTTCTGAAAGCGGAAAGCGTTCGGCGCCGATTGTTCTTAATTTTGGGATGAAGCATGAACGTGGCCCGGCTGTGTGGGCTGTGGACGGGGAGGCCTGTTGTCATGGAACACGCAATGAGAGCTCATTTGCAGCTTAACAAAGAGTCTGGTTTTTTTTTTGGTTTTTTTTATTTTTATACTGCGGTGTCCACCGGGCCCGTGCCAAGCTAAGCACCTTGTGACGTGGAGCTCTAAACTTCTTTATTAAAGCCCTGCAGTCTTCAGTCTTCATGCAAAGATTGGGAAAGGCACCATCTGCATTTTAGCGCAGTCACGTACAGTATTGAACGCAGGCAGGAGATGAAGCTGAAGCACAGTCAGTTATGAAGCACAGTTAATACTTGAGTTATTTTCCTTCTTTCTGTTCACATTTCATCCCCTCACCTGCACTATTCTCTAGGTTGTGTTATGGAATGGTTTAGCAGGAACCGAAACGAATGGAGACCATACGTCCAGTACTGCATACTATGCCTGCTGGGTTTCAGTCCCTGTGTAAGGCCATACTGTGATTATTTTTGTAATACTTCCAATACAGTGTAATATTAGTGTAATCGAATGTTACGTTTCTATAATCATTTCTATAAATACCTTTTATAATGGAATGGAAAAGGAAGCTTGTTTTTAAGAAAAACAGTATCATAGAATGGCTAGAGAATTACTCCTTTGAGACTTTTTGTGACTTCATGTCTACACACATTTAATAAAATACTATTTTCTCTACGTTTTCAAGGAAGTACACAATTACACTCAGGCTAACCAAGCAAGACCTTTATCAACTACAAATTGATGGGTATTGAAATTGAAGTATTTCAGTTTTAGTTTCTTAGTATTAGCCAGTTTTTTACCAGTGGTAATTACCCAATTATGTGCTATCCTTACCACATATTTACCTGATATATGCCTAGTGCTTAGGGGACTATAAAAGGAAGCATTGCAGATTATGCATGATTTAAGAGTCATATAAAGCTTTGGAAGCCTTTCAGTTTTACTGTAATGGATAGTGTTTTGGTACGGTTATAATGGCAGGTTGGCATTCATTTTTAAATGGGCTTTTCCAGGAATGATCTTGTGGCTTTTAATGTTCCTGAAGTGCAATAATTCGTCACTGCGATAATTGCAGTAAATCCTGATTATTAAACTGTGATCGCAGAGTGATGCCCGGAGGGAGCTTTGGATCATCATGGTGCCTTCTGGCCCCAAACGGCACACTGCGCTACCCTTGCCTCAGCCTCCGTCCCCATGCCCCTCTCATGGGTCAGCCGTGTCTGCGCATCAACTGACTGTGGGTGGGAGGCTCTGGTCCAATTGGGATGCTGTGAAGTAGCATCCCTCCCCACCTTCCATCCATTTGTAATTTCACTGATCTGAACTTAAGTGACAGTTGGTTTCCTAGGTGAGGTTTCATTTGCCTTATTGCTTTCATCTGTCCGTACACCAAAGATCAACTGAGAAGGAAGGAAGGAAGGAAGGACACAGCATTAGAGTTTGAATTTGTGTCCTTTCTGTTCTGTTTGAATTAATCATCCTCTGGGTAGTTTACTTCATTTCTTCAACGTTGACAGTAATTGTGGTGCTGGTGCAAAGCACCACAATTGCTGGCAGTGTTAAAGAATTGCATAACTTTGCAACTGTCAAAAATACAACGAAACCAATGTGTCACATTGCTCAATACTCTTTCTGTTATGTTGGTTTTTTGCTCGCTGTATTTCAGGCCTTGATAGCTTCCAGAAGCACGGTTATTTGTAGCATTTGTCTGTATGACAAGTCAGTGCGACAGTACTCCCCGACTAGTAATGGTAGGAGAGACATCAACCCCTGTAGTGAGGCGCTGTAGAAATGCGAATTGGCCGATACATCTGGGACAAGTAGTCCTTCAGCAATATCTGGTGCTAACGCTCCCCATAAAATATTATGAAAATGTGGTCTACCGCACATTAACACACAGCTGAGTTATTGAACTATGATGTCATTTCTGTGTAGTAAAAACAGAGGCATTCCTCCATTATACCGTTTTTTGCAACTGGCTAGAAAGTTGCAGCTTGATGCATTTTATTGCAAAATTAAATCATAATGGGATTGCCAAAGTGCCCTCAGGCCATGAATCCGTTTCTTAATAACCATTCGAGTTCTTGCAAATAATTGCTAATGTACTGCTGCTATGGTAACAGGAATCAAATTATAACGTGACGTCTTTGGAGTTGTCACCTGACGTGATGGAGGTTTGCCCCTTGGACGGAACCCTCCGGAACTCAAAGGTCTGCTTTAATAATCTTGCAGGTGAAAGAGCCTGTTTAATATGCTTTTAAAAAAAAACTGGCATACTGAGATCTGGATCCCTTTAGTGTCATCAGTAACCCAAATGCAGTGATTTCAAGCCGCAGAGTCTGAGCTTCTGGTTGCTTTTTGCAATACTTCTACCCAACAAGTTAGATATAAAGCACCTCTCTAATAAGTGCTAGCTGTCCTGTAGCACTGTATTTCCTGTGCTGGGTAAACCAGTCAGTTTTTCCTGTGAATGAACTAAACGAGTGCATCCTGCTTCAGGTACAGTACTGCTACACTGGAAACAAAATTGGTTTAAGCAGTGCTGTAGTAGAGTACAAAAAATACAAAAAGCATAGTCAAACAAATAAACCAACGTGTAGTTGTGTGCTTTACACTGTACCACAGGTACTGGACCACAGAGGTTCCCCCTCACTTGCTGTAGAGTCAGGTTCACTTGCGGTGACTCATACTCAGGTGTGAGCTATGCAGGGCATTTGGGGGGGGGAGGGGGGGGGGTTTAATTGACGACCCCCCCGCCACTGCTCCTCCCTTACAGTGCACTCCCCACAGAGGCCTTTGCCTCGGCCGGGCTAATTAGCCTAACAGCCAGAGGCTGGCATAATGGGACCCCTGTGTGAAAGGGGGATGCGGGGTGGTCTACTCTGTGGAGAGATGAGCCGCAGCTGGTCTGTCGCCAGCGGCAACCAAGGGGGAGGAGCCGTGGCACACCACAGGGGACGGGAGGGGCTTGGCCTTTCAACATCACTGCCTACTGTACCTGGAGCTGGCTGGGCTGGAGTCTACCTTCCAGTAGCCATCCCATTGCAGGAAACTCCAAGAACCTGACAGCACAAGCAACAGAACCATCACAGGCCCAGTGGGGTCAGGAGAGGAAAGATTAAAGGTCCCATATCTTAAAAAATCAGGAGTAGTTTTGAAATTGATTGTGCAGTGTAGCATGATACTCGTGTTGCTGGTAAAATATGAACTCTGTTATACTTCAGATTTTATGACCTCTGTTATACTTCACCAGGCTAAACGGTCCATTTATTGGCCCCAGTTTCTGCTTCACAACTGGGCTCCTGTAAAAACAGCCAATCATGTTTAACTGTATCATTTGCATAAACCCGGGCCTTGGTGATAACCTTCTAAGAACAAGGTAATGCCCGCCTTTTTGTGATTTAACATTTACAACCACAGAATAGAATTACGAACAAAATGGCAAGCGCCGTAAGATTTTGAACATGACTGGCTAAACTGGCCATGCTAAATGTGCTGTGTCAAGGCATTTTTAATCTTTCCAGCTACAAGTATGATCAGCAACAATAGCACTGCATTTTACAGCTCTTAAGCTAAGTAGCTGGGTATGCAATAGCGGGCTTATAGTTTCCGATTAGATATAAAAAGCTTACCAATTCGGCCTATTCCTGCAGGACCCTTGCTTCTTAAACTGACTCCTGGTTTTCCTCTATGGCTTTGAATTCAGAATCCGACTCCCAACTCGAACATACACGGTGTATCCAGGGTGATTTGCGTACGCCATGTTTGTTTGTTTGCTTGCTTTTGCTTGAGGGGGTATGTTGGCAGGAAATGGGAGGGGTGCTCGTGTCATTCCTGGTCAACTAATCAATCAACGAAAAAAGCATGCAACGCCCACCCAAACCAGCCCGTTCAGCTTGAAGGGTAAGAATCCCACTGGATTTGTGTGGTTTTTTAAAAAAAAATGTACTGCAATATAAATTTTCCCTTAAAAGACCTCAACAACATGCTCGATAGGCCTTGCGGGATAATATAAAATTGCCGAAAAATAGCATAACAGGGGACCTCTGAGGGAAATTGGGCTGAATGCTACTTGTGCCAAGACCCATGCCGTGGAGACTGCAGTGCCCCGCTCCCTCTCTCTCTCAGCCACCGTAACGTGCGGAGAGATCTGCCCTCTCCGGGTGAGGTGGACCTCGGGGAGCGGCGGGCCGCTGGGCCGGGCTCCAGCGACCACGCTGCCCACAGAGCAGCCTCCCTCTCCCAGCCGGCTCTGGCAGCCCGTCCCCTTATTTGCTTTATTGATAGAAGCAATCCCATGCTCGGTCTCGCCCCCCCCCACCCCCTAATGATGCTGTCAGAAAAGAATGTGTAACCAAAAAAAGCCCTTTTTGCCTTCTGCACGCACACGCCAGATTTCGTTAAAAAAAAGATTTTTACATAACGGCGCGGATCCGATATTATACAAACACACACTCGCACGCACGCACCCGACACGCGCACTCATGCGTGTATACACACGCACACACGGGCACATGCTCATATGCAGATACACATGCACATATGCACACACACACAGGCACACACACATATGCACACGCACACACACACACATACACACATAATGGCACACGCACATACGCACACACACACACATAAAGAACATAACATGTGACATTCAGTGCGCACTTGTTTTTATTTACATCTGTACTGGGTTTTTAAACAGTATGCGTGATTATCCTGCAGACCTGACCATGCAGCTTTCCACGCTGGTCCACTGGCGATCAGCCTGGATGGCCAGCAGGATCCCGGATCTTTGAGCATATCTTCTTACTCAATCCAGATGCTGCTGTTTTCACAGTGTCTGCTGACAAATTTAAAGATTAAGGGAATTTTTCCTCCTGGAAAGCGCACTGTTTTTGTTTCGGAGGTCTCTGCAGGGTTAGGAAAACCTCAAACCATCCTCCGCTTGTCCCACTGTCCGCTCCTCCTCTGCAGTTAGCCAGGATTGGGCCTTATCGCATCTCAGCGAGCTGTAGTACTCGGTGTTGACATACTCCCGTTCTGACATGGCTATTAATATTTCTCTACCTATATACTATACATTAATGCTATACACTGAAATCTCGCTTCACCTTAGGGGTCTCTGTAAAGGAAGAAATGCTACGCGGGTATAAGTAGCAGTAATGCATATCGGCCTAACTAAACAGGATTGACCTGCTCTTAAGAATAAATCCCAACTGCAACTGCAGCGTGCAGATTGACCTCAAGGCTGGCAAAGCACTTAAGCTTGTTCATTCATAATGGATGGTGATATTAATCCACTGCGATCTCTTTGCTAATGAGACCAGCCACCTAAACACATGAATGAGCCCCTGCTGTTGGGGGAAATGATGGAAAGGGGGTGTGTGTGGGGGGGGGGGGGGGGGGGGGGAACAAACAAGGTGCAGAAATTCTACCTTATCCTCCGCCCCTAATGACACTTCCCCGAGGTAATTGTAAGCCATGTAATTGCTGATCAAATTACCGGTTGCTACAAAAAAGGATCAAATCATTAAGTAATGGAGGCAGCTGGGAGAGGATTATGAGGGTAGAGGAGAGAGAGAGAGCTCACTTAAGAGTCTTTGTATGATGCGGGGGGGTGGGGGGGGGGGGCGGTTTCTTGTCCAGAGGCTAATGTGCCGCAACAGGTAGCCTTATGATGTCATGCTAGCCGTTCTTCTCCGTTGAGATTTTACATTGAAATGATCCCTGTCCAGGCCCACACGGGTCAGAGCCACCGAGCACCATTAGGGCTCAGGAGGCCCTCCCTGAGTGCAGTTTCCTACGTCTGTGAGTGTGCAGATGTGCTTTAAGCGCAGTGCGTGTTTCGCTGTGGGTACTATGGCTGACGTCTCCCGCAAAGAGTTTTCTGCGCGTGTTACTGACACGGTTGTGGTTGTGGCTCCGTGCCAGTGTGAAATGGACCAGGGATCGATTCGAGGCTCCGCACTGCAGTTGACGCTGCTATCCTTCCTGCTTGTTGCAGTTTACTCGTCGCGTTGAAGTACAGCGGCCGTGTGAGGAATCTGCTTTGGAATGGTCTCTGTTGAAACTGGCTGAATGTATGCCGCTCTGGGGGTGGTCTTTCATGTTTGTTGATTCTGCATTTGCACTCGAACCTGGGCTGGAAAAACGAAAGACAGGCTCAATGATGATCCGTGTGTTGAAAAGCTTTTAGCTGCTTTAAACGTGCTTTATTGAGACGAATACAGAATGCAAAGGAAACAGTTCACATATTTCATATCTCTTCTGGAAAAACAGAGTGCTGAAAACTCAGGGATACACGAACGTAATGTGCTCCTGGATATCGCCCGCCCTCTCCTGACCCTTTGAGTGTGCGTGCGTTCCTGATGTTCCTCAGTCTGCTGGCGCGGGCCCCACAGTCAGGGGTCCTCAGTGCTCATTCTGCGTCATTGAGCTGAGGGTCCCGGGGCGGCCCCCGTCCTGTCCGTGCTCCCAGTAAAAAGGGCCCGACGCCTGGTTCTGACAGGCTTCCCGGCGTCGCGTGGTTCCTCCTGAGCCCGCTGGGTCATGTGCCTGCCCTGTCCGCGTGCTGGTGCATACTGGGTCAGGGCTGCCGTGTCCGCGTGCTGGTGCATGCTGGGTCAGGGCTGCCGTGTCCGCGTGCTGGTGCATCCTGGGTCAGGGGGCTGCCGTTGCGTGCTCTCCCTCCAAGCCTCGCTCACGCACGCCCTGGTCCCAGATTACACGCTGTGGTTAACCCCCCCCTCCCCCTTCACACCCATCCCTCTCACTCAGGCAGGGGAGGGGGCAGGGTGGCAGGGCAGCACGCACTTACTGGTGCTTGTTTCAAACAGACTGTGGCTCAATGGCTACACTAAAATTTCAGTGAATTTCACAGTAATAAATCTGTAAAATAGTGAAATTTTAAACAGCTGAAATGTAAGTAATTGTATTATTTATGGTGAAACGTCATAATACGTTTAACATTTGTTAGATATGCAGCCTGCTCCCATATGCTTAACATATTGTAACCATAACAATAAAGTTCTCTCAACCCAGTTACCAGTATTTTGCCATAAAAAATTTTTTACAGTGTAGCTTTGCTTAGCCTGAGTTCTGAATGCCTTTGTTTTTAAGATGAAGGAATTTGAAATACAGCGGTACTGGTCTCACTTCCTCTGCCCATGACAAAGTGACCTATTTTTTAAACTATTTTTGTTTGTCTTTTTCACGGTTTCTTAATTTCAGTGTGCACAGTATGAATGGCCAGGGATTTACTTAAGAATAGTGTAATTTCATGGGTGCAGTGTAACATGACATGGTCGGCGTGCTGTTCCTCACTTTTAAAGACCTTTGTAATGAAGGGCCCCGTCCATTGTAAACGATAGCCACGCATAGGAGGTGCGGTTTCCTTGGAAACTTGAGGAAGTGACGTTTACAACACAAGTGAGCAAAGTAAAGATCAGAGTCTGTGGGCCAGCAAATTGACCCTTGTTTAATCCTCAACAAGCATTCCATTCAGTCACCAGATGGGCCCGGCGCATTGGCTGGTCATAAGTGTAATTCCTTTTGGAAAAACCAGTTGTGAAGGTTAGCATGTTGCCATGACGATCATCGTTTAAAAGTCTTTAATTGAATTCATCCAGACACAGGAGTGATACATGGGCACAGCAGACCTGGGTCAAATACGTATTTGTTTTGGATTCAAATACTTTTCTACGCTTTGATGTTGGTGTGGTGTATTGCAACCAATTAAATACTCTCAAAAAGTGCAAACCCCGCCTTCTTCTCATATTGGCAGGCTCAGTTATACCAGGCAAGATCAATAGAGCGCAGAAAAGTATTTGAATCCAAAACAAATAACGTATTTGACCCAGGTCTGGGGCACAGTGTAGTTTAGTGGTGGAGGGCTCTGTGCCTGTCTGAGATTAATTCCTGTAGAGGATTTATATGTGGTGCTGTGCTCCCAAATTATACGCATGGAGTTTAATTGAATCCCAGCTTCGGAATTTCAGAGGTTTTGCCTTTCTGTGAACCAGAGAGGAGGGAAAAGGCCCATATTTTGGTGTTATTATTCCGTCCATGCCCCAAAAAAGTTAAAAACCACTGCATTTACTTGGGCAGGAAGTATAGGCAAAAGCCTTCCTATGAATGTTTGAAAACTAAAGACTGTACAGTATTTGACTTCATAGCAATCAAACTGATATAAATATAAATATATCAAGGAGTTTTTTAATCTCTTTTTTGTATGTTTCAGTATATCCTCTTATAGAATGATGGTTTGTCTGGTTTGGAGATCACTACATATACAGAGAAATACATAAACACGAAAGAAATACAGTTTAACTCACGATTTGAACAGGCTGTACAGATGTAATTTTTTTCAGAACCTCTTCTATACAACTAATTCAGCATTCCATACGACTAATGTCATCGCACAATGCAACCAATTCTTAATACTATATTCTTTCATCCGTATTTGAAATTCACTTCTCTTCAGTTCATTAGTCATTGTAGCTCGGAATACATTATGAGTCGAGCACATAGAGAATCCAGTCACAATGAAGAGCTGCACATACTGTGTCTTTTCACTCTTCAACAAGTGAAGGCCAAGTCTATTCGCCGAATCAAAATGGAGTCTTGGAGAGGCTCATTTCTCCTATGTCTTCCGTGCTCTTGTGCTACCTTTTGTACGAACGTAAATTACTCGTCGGGGCGACATAGCTCAGGAGGTAAGACCGATTGTCTGGCAGTCGGAGGGTTGCCGGTTCAAACCCTGCCCTGGGCATGTCGAAGTGTCCTTGAGCAAGACTACTAACCCCTAACTGCTCTGGCAAATGAGAGGCATCAATTGTAAAGTGCTTTGGATAAAAGTGCTATATAAATGCAGTCCATTTACCATTTACCATTACTCGTGGCGCGTCAGAAATAATTTTTTCGAAGGATTGTATTTCGTCTGCTTTTTCCCCTCCTCGGTGGCAGAAGTAGACCGCAGTGGGCAGGATGAGTGCTGTGTGTTAAAGCCCGTTTTACTCCACAGATGCGTCTCAAAATCTCTTGCAGCCTGACTGCCCAGGAGCGCACGCTGGTTTCACAGTAGACCTCCACCCACCCCCCTACCCCCCCACCCGCCTCCCCTCAACCCCCCCGTGCTGCCTGGATGCAGACCCAAGCCGTAAGGACCATTAAGTCAATAAATAACCCCGCCGTTGATGCCGCGCAGGCTTCCTCACAGACACCCCTGTATTCTCCTCCTGTCAGGCTTATGTATGCTACAGTAACTTCCCTCTCATTTAAGTACATTAATTCCAGTCTGGAGTAATCTTCCGACGCTCCCCCGACGCGCCGCTCAGCACGCGCGTTAGTACCAGTTCACGAGTCTGCGGGGCCGCGTGTCTGCGCAGACCAGCATGGGGCGCCGCGCATCGCGTCGGGTTCGATTGTTAATGAGGCCTGTCTGCGAGAGAGTTCTGCGCGACTGCGGATTGTTTCGCCTTGCCTTGCGTCGCGTGGGCTACAAGTCTTCGTCCCTTGTCCCGTATCTTCTTAGGTTTGTGGTTAAAGATCACACACACCCTTGTACCCTTGTACCCTTGCCCTCTTTTATTTTTAATCTGTTATTGGACCTTCTCCATTGTTTGTGGCCACATAAGATGGTTGGACCTAAAGACACTGTATGTGTGCTGCACTTTACTAGCAGGTGAGTGTAGCTGTTCTGGGGAAATTCTACTATGTTTTTGCAGCAGCATGTTATCCTTGCATAAGCAGAGGATAGGATATTCCCCTCTCTGTGTATTTTGGGAAGACCGGAGGAGTTTCTCAACCAGGAAGTTTTTCTTAAAATGAACAAAAAAAAAAAAGGGGGGGGGGGGCATTCACCAAGTGGGCTGAACCGCAGAGAGCTCAGACAGTTTTTCTCCATCACCTTGGGTGACATCAGCGACTCCGCAAACTGGGCACGGTTTGGACAGGCGGTAAATAAACAGCGATCTGGTTAGCAATTAGCGTGGTCGCGGTGTTCCTTTTCGGAAGTGTGTCAACCTGGAACCTATGCGCCAAGCTCGCTGGGGGGGGCGGGGGGGGGCCAAATGCGCAGCCGTGTGGGTTTGAGCAGGAAGTGCGACTGCGCAGACCCGTTTCACCTTCGGCGCGTTCGGGTAGGGGCAGGTGCTCGTCGGGCCACCGAGCCGTGAAGCGTGAGATCGGCCTCCCTGAGTGGGCCCGCAGCATCCGGCCTTTTGCGCTACGAAATTATTTTTGGACTTGGAGGTCTTTGTGATCTCATGTACTCCTGCGTCCGAATCTTCGGATTCCAGTGGATTCTAGCGGAGGCAAACTGAGAATTTGCGGTGGAACGCTGTGGGGAGATGGAATATATTGGATATGATTGCATAATTATTCCGGAAAAGCAGCATGTTTATTTATACAGCATCAACTGTTTAAAACCCTTACAAGCAGATATTGTAGTGCGCTAGCCATGCTTTCAATTTGTGTATCTGTCAGTTTATCCCATAATCTGATTAATTAAATGAAACTGATGAAAATACCAAAGAAAACACATTCATCAGTACAAATATATGAAAGGGGGGGAGGGAGGGGTGCAATCATACGAAACAGTAAATGCCTTATTTTCAGTGTCTGGATATTCTCTCTGTCACTTCTGCATCCGGATCCAGTGACAGCATAATGCCGAAGAAGGAGTGAGTTCCTTCTAAGTGTAGCTGTATCTTATTTTACCGGCCCCATAACCACAGAAACGCAGTATACATCCTTATCAGCAGAGGGAAACGGTTCAGATATAATCTACAAAATAAAAATAAATGCTTCCACGTGTGTAGTGTGGTGTAACGCGTACAGTGGATTTGCGGCTTTTGGAACATTAGGAAACGCATATTTCAGACGAGCCAAGTTATGTAACATATTATATAACACGAATGTCAGAACACACACAGGCATGTGCACACACTCATGCTCACACACTTGCACACACTCGCGCAGACACATTCTCGCACACACACGCGCACACACACGCACACAATCACACACATGCTATCATAAACACAAATTTACACACGTGCACGCACATACACACACACACACACACACACACACACACACACACACACACGCACACGCATAGAAGCACATGTAAATCCACAGGGGCTCAAGGAGACCAGCTCCATACGTGTCAGTGTCATACAGACTGAACCGTATTAACCTCAGTGGGGCAGTGACTTGGCACGCTCTGTGCAACACAAAACAAATATGCATTATTACTTATTATTTTGTATCGCAAACTGTATTAAAGTCTCTACTAATGATTAAGAAAATTAGTCTGGGAAAGTGCAGTGGCACGAACACAATGTGACTTTCTGTAGGGACAATACACACACGTTCACTTTTATCTCGCTGTATTTATGTAAATTAGCATAAGTTATCACACAGTCAGTGTATGGCCCAACTTGGATTGGTAATTGGTTTTTCAGCTTACACTTTTGTGTATAGTGAACACGCCATTTATAAAATATCAGTTATTCAGCGATACATTCCAGATATCTGTTACAGGCTTTTATATGTGATAAGCATGCGTGCGTTGATTCATCCATTGTTTTTCTACAAAGGGATTTGGGAACGCCATTGAGAAGCAAGCGTGTCATTGCTCTAATGGAATGATCCGTCAGCGTGCTGAGACAGACCCCTCAAGACTCTCACCAGTGTTTAGTAATAAGAACATAGACCCCCCATTTGTGATGTGCTTCCATTTATGCTACGCTGTGCTCCCTGGGCTGACGAGCGCTGATGACCGGAGAAGAGGCATATGTGTGTTAAACTGCATTGGACAGGTTCATGAATCTCCTACGCTGGGTTGACTGCAAATTTGAGGCCCTTTATGTGATCCGCGCTCTCTCTCTCTGGCTCAGCTTTGTTCTCCTGGCTGACTTAACTCGACCCGTGGCCATTCTAACGAAAGCTCGGGTTAGCGTTATTTTTCTTTGAAGAGGGGGGTTTTTTGGGCCACGTACCTGGTGTGACCTTGGCGGGTAACCCAAAAACGCCACGCGAAGACGAGCCTGACCCTTGTCCTGCGAGGTAATGATGCTCCAGCAGCAGCAGCGGCACCTTTTCCTCCTTAACGATGATAACAAATTAGCGCTCCACAAATCAGCGGAACATACCCACAGGAGAGTCGTACAGAACGCACTATGAATCTTCCAGGGCTTCATGACCTCGCCGCTTTCTCTCGGAAGGCAGCGGTTGAGGGTGACTGGAGAAGAATCTACGAGGATTTGCTTCCGTTGATTCATTTGCGGTGTCGGGTCACATCTACGGAGGTAAGGACAAATGTGACCAGCGAATGATTCACTCCTGAACCCCGGGCCGTGCGGACGAATTTAGCTTTGTCTGAACCCTCAGCCGTCCACTCACTGCTATCCCCCGACTGAGCCAGTGTTTTCCGACCATTTTATTCAACACAGTGTCATTAAAATGGCTAAAATTTATTCTGGAGAGAAAAGCCATTTACTGCGGCCTTTCTAAGACCTTTGACGAAAGTAGTCTACTGAAAATTTGATCCAGCTTCTGACCCTACAACCTCTACTAAAAATCATTGTTTGATTGTGATGTTCAGTCACTGCACTCAACACCCACAAGGAAGGATTTGAAGATAAAATTACAGCTGGTCTTCACAATGCCATTTCATTTATTTCATGGACTCTTTCATGTAAGTTACCTGGATTTGCATTTGAAGGGATAGCTATTATTTCTGTTTTATTTCAGTTGTATGTTCCATTGACCCAGACAGTGTTTGTATGTGATGGAGGACATTTTATATGCTTACAGGACTTTATGATGGTGTGCTGGCTTTACACTGGCTGGTAGCAGGGCATTTACAAGTTTGTGGTCTGAAGCCAGAAAATACATTTCTAGGTACTCCAAAATGGTTTATAAAAAGGTTTATAAATCCCTTTATGGTTGGCAGAGTATCGAGCTCAGAGGTGCATAGTAAAAGAATGAAAAATTTGTATTTACTACACAGGGAAACACGGTGTTGGCTTGCACACAATAAGCATGTATCACTAATATGATATTGCTATTTTTTATTCCTTGACCAGATTTTTTTTAAGCCTGTACTTTTCCAGGATCATGAAATCGTGATGGAATTGTGATTTGACCTTTAAAATTGAATTTCCATTTTCTGACTGAAAGGAGCATTTCAAACGGAAATGACCGTTTTGGCACCGGGCCATCAGTTTCCCCAGCCATGTAGACTAATTTAATGCCTGGCAACTGGCATAATAATATGTGAAACAGGAAGTATTATTCAGTCGGTTTAACTATATAACAGTAAAGTAAGGGCAGATGTACGAATTCATTGAGGCTTCTACATTAAGCAGAGACAGGCGTTATTCAGCTGTAGCGTGTTTTTTTGTGCATGCTTTGCTTGGTGCGTATATCCCTTATCCCCCCGCCATCAGATGTCAGTCATTATGGCATTTTTTTACAGAAACACAAAAAATAAACGCAACTTTATTTTCAGTGTAAATGAAAAATATGTTTAGACATTAGTAGACTGAAAAGTCAAAGCACAAATAATAGAAATGCAAAAAAAAAAAATTTGAAAAATGAAATGAGCCCTTTTAAACAAACTTGTCTGTTAGCACATATTTTGAATTGAGAACAGCATTCATACGGAAGGATAACACTGCAGTACAGGTTTGGGGTATATTGCTTGGGAGGCCAAATGGGTAACAGTAGAACAGAGGACGGGTCAGCTAGTACTGTGTTTGCTGCAGTATGATATCATTATCTGCTAGCTTAAGAACCAAGGGTAGCCCTTCATTAACCCTCTTAAACATAAAGGTTATACACTTAAGCGGGTTATTCGGTGTTCATGCAAAGGAGGTCGTTTTTAGTGAGGATTGCCTCTGGCTTTGCGTGTGTTTGAATCACACAAACGATGTATTTGTTCGACTGTTGTGCTCTCGCTGAGCAGAAGCTCACTTCTTTGTGTCCACGTGCACATGCGCACACACACAGACACACACGCACACACACACACACACGCAGACACACACAGAGGGTAAATAGATCATCACCCTCCAGTGACAGCAGTGCAGCTGCTTGTAGACCACCCTTTATTGTCATTACCTTGGCCCCGCAGACTGCACTGAGCAACTGAGAGAGAGAGGGAGAGAGAGAGAGAGAGAGAGAGAGATAGAGGGAGAGAGAGGCTGCACACAGATGAAAATTAATGTTCCCTGGGAAGGATTCCTGAGTAGGGGGAAAAAATCTGCACTTCAGCACATCTTACGGACTGCGCCAGGGGAGTGATGAGGAGGGGGGGTGGGGGTGGGGGGGTGAGGGGGGGGCACAGATAAAAAGGAGAGGTGGATCCATTTGTTTCCTACCAGAGAAGATGCCACTGTCACAGGGATACTGGCCAGGGGTCAGGGGTCACGAGGGCTTTGATGGGTCCGTCTCAGGACTGAAGGAGAACCTTCGGAGCGGACTACATCTGGCCACCCCAGAAACACGTTCAGAAGCCTGCGTTTGTCCACAGAGCTGTGAGATGGAGGGCAAGGTTCACATCGCACTGAGGGTTAAATGGTCAGCCTGAAAAACGCACTTTTTTTTTTATTTTTTATTCTCAAATGAATAGATTTTAATTGCAGCCTGTCAATGAGGTTGCTGGACCCTGACAAGCATATTAAAAACAATGGCAAACCTGATTCCCCACCGGCTCATATGAAACATGGCCAGCCATACCCTGGGAACAGGCATAGCGTTGCCTGATTGTACAGTTTATTGAAATATTGACCCAGTGCTTCGAAGAGTATTTTATAAATCATATAATCACTTACCTACTAGCCTGCACAACCTACAACTATTAATATCTTTGCTGGAGTAGATTGCAAAGGAGGAGTTAAACCATTAATATCTTAACAAGAGTAAATTGCAAATCAGGAGTTCATTGGAATGGTATTTTGATATGCATATTTTGACATATATATTTCATGTATATTGCTCTGTCTCGTTTTGTGTGGAGTGGATCCCTTTACAGATCAATGTGTTGAATGGACCCTTCTACAGATTTCTGTGTGGAATGAATCATTTTATAGATCCAGGGGTTGCATAGATCCCTGTGTGGAATGGATCCTTTTATAGATCCAGATTTAGTATAGATCCCTGTGTGGGATGGATCCTTTTATAGATTCGGGGGTAGTATAGATCCCTGTGTGGGATGGATCCTTTTATGGATCCAGCAGTAGAATAGATCCCTGTGTAGAAAGGATCCTTTTATAGATCTAGCAGTAGTACAGATCCCTGTGTGGAATGGATCCTTTTATAGATCCAGGGGTAGTACAGATCCCTGTTTGGAACAGGTCACATTCCAGGCTAGTGTGAATTACAGTTTAGACCCCTTTGTTGCAACTGATCCCTTTTTAACCTGGTCAAATCCTTGAGTCAATTATTGTTTGGATCTCCTTGTGGAATCAATACTCTTTCTGGTCCCAGGGTAGCGTAGATCCATATTCCAATCCGTCTGTTGAAACAGACCCCTTTTGTGGTCCCTGAATGGATTGGCTATCGGTGGTGGCTGGGCTTTACCCGGAGAGGTTTGTACTGAGAGCTGTCTGCTGGCTGTGTCCTCCCACAGGGACAGTTTGAGCCTGGGGCTTTGCGGGCACAGGCCCGGTGACTAAACCACACTGGCAGCATTTCTCCGCCTCTTAATGGTATTGAGTCACGGAGAGGGAAAACGTGGAATCCTCTCACTCCTACTGTAAACCTTCACAGGCTGAAGGCTTCAGCTGTCTGCTTGATCATTATGTGCGATTTTAGCTAAGATGGTGATGATGATCGTTCCGATCATCGGCATCGGTGTGGAAGATAACTACCGGCCTTATCGCCAGTGACGTGATTGTCTCTCAAAAGCGTTCCTCTCTCAAAGTCTTTTTCGCTTTTCACTTTAATCGAAATCGCTCTGGGTCTGGAGGTGCAATTGTGTGAGTTTAATCTAATCTAGCCACATATTCCGCTAATGAAAAAGCACTCTAAATGTTTTCAGTGTCCGTGAAGCCAGCCCAGGGATTTACATTATTGACCCTGTATCTCTATTGTGAGTTTGTGCGCCCGTTTGATTGGAAGGATTACTATGGCTATTACCGAGAAAATGGCCCTGTCCATCAAGCCGCTAAAGCTGGCATATCAGCCGAAACACGAGCGGAGGGGAGATTTACTAGGTTAAATGTCGAAGGGTAACCCACGGTTCGGCTCCAGAAATCATCCCCTGCAAAAACGGGGTCTCACACGAGCATGAAATCTTAAAGGCACAGCTTTGAAAAGATGTAGATCATCGGAGCCCATCTCTAACCCCTCCCTCCTCCCCCACCCAACCAACCAACTGGAACCCATATAGAGTATCACGGTTTTGGTAAAGGGGAGTTTTCAGATGCAGCATTCAATAGATTGTTTAGTTTTTTTTGTTTTGTTTTTTTTCCTGGAGGTGAGATGTGGAAAATGGAAAATGGGATCGAGAGGGGTGGGTTTGATTTAGCTATAACCGGGGGTTCAATCAATCAGTGTCCTGCATTATGGGTTCATCAAATTAAAAAAAAACACAACCCTTTGAGTGGCTGTAGCAGTCAATGTCCCATGTCATACATGAGTAAGAATGATTTTTATTCCTTCCAAAAAAGCAATTTATGTCGTGAAACCGTGGCACCTTAATAAAGGTCTCGAAATGGTGAAATGGAATGGTGGGGGGAAGGGTGTGAAGGGGGGGGGGGGTAAAAAGCATTCTTATCTGAGTCACGTGTCTAAGTGCGGTACTTCATTAAAATGGAGGGTTATATGGGGGACCAGAGACCTATCTGAGGCTGACCAGCCCCTGTCAACCGGGAGTGGCCCCCCCCACACACATCTCAGCTGCCCGGTGCGGTCCGCAGTCGCCGGGGCGATCGTCTCGGGCCCCCCCGCCGACAAAAAGCCCCGCAGCCACGCGACGTCGAGCGCTTCGGGGTGATTTGAGACCCCTTTGACTCGTTCTCCTCGCCCCAGAGAGGAGAGGCCGCTCGACCGTCCCACCGCCGTGGTCGCGGGAACGAGGTTTCTCCAGACGTCAGTACCCCGTGACCGAGGGTTCCCAGGGAAGAGGTCAGGGGTGTAGGTCACCGCGCACGGGGAGCATAAATCCTGTGCCCCCCCCCCCTGCATGACAATGGGGGGCACTCTTACCGCACGTAAATAACGACGCCATTGTTGCGAAAATTGTGCCCTGCGTCCGAGCGATAAGCCAAATATAGTCATAGCTGTGCTTTAATAGCGCTGTGCTGGGGAGCATTATCCTTTATCTGTGTCAGAGCCGCCGCTCCCTTTTAATTATTAATAGCCAGGCCAGGCCATTTTTCCTCCTCCTTTTATTTCTGCTGTCCGTCCTGCCATTCGGCTTTTGTGAAAACTCGGGTTCGATCCCCGATTTATTTGAAAACCATTGTAGTCACGGCAATGGTCGATGTCACGCGCGCATGGTACTGCTGTCATATTGTTGCTAGCAAAAAAAATAAATAAATAAAAATTATAATTATTTCAATGGCTCTCACAACAAGAGAAGACGTGGGACAAAAGCATCAATGAACCGCCTCGGTGATTGAATGCGGCTCCTGTTTAATTGCTGTGTTGTGTAAATGCTTTAATATACATGCCTAATCTTAGTAGCACTAATGGAAAAGGTTAGCTCACCTTTGATATAACTGCAACCTTGATGATTCATCAGACCTTCCTGCTTCTACAATCATTTCCTATATATAATTTTATATCAGGTGGAGCAAGTAAAGTGATTTTGTTTTTTCATTTCTTCTATAAGATTTTTATTTTATTTTTTGAAGTTTTTTTTAAATATAAACATATAAATAATTTAATTTGTTGTGGCTCAATCCAATCCAAAAGCGGATCAATCTTCAATCACGTTTTGTTTGTTGTGGCAGGATGAGGCGCCTGCGTTCAGGTGTGAGTAAAGAGAGGTGTTTAGCGGATGTCAGTCTTTCTGCTCCTCCGGGTCTTTTGAGGGCGGGGCTGAGAACGTCCCGCGCGCAGCGTTCTTTGTCGTTCGCGCGCGGGAGCGCGACATTCCGAGACGCGCATCCGCCAAGCGTCGTGGCGGAACGTGTCACCTGTGCACAGCTGTCGTCCGCGTGCGTTTGGGAGCCTTCGTTCCTACAGCGAGGGATGAGATGACTTGTGATAGAGGAGTCAGTGAGGGAGGGAGAGAGAGAGGCAGAGAGAGCGAGAGAGTGAGAGGCAGAGAGAGAGAGTGAGTGAGTGAGTGAGTGAGAGAGAGAGAGAGAGAGAGAGGGAGAGCAAGAGAGAGAGGCAGAAAGAGAGTGAGTGAGTGAGAGAGAGAGAGAGAGAGAGAGAGCACTGGGGAAAGAAAGACTTCAGAGTGCATAATGATACCCTGGTTATAAAATCCTGTTGTAGAGGTTTTCTAGTTCTTTTGTCCCACTCATCTTTTTAAAAATAAAATGCTAAGTTCCCAGACCCCGGCTATTTCGAGTGTGTTGTTTTGTGCCTCAGAGTTTCTTTGTTGATCATCCTGTGGGCTGAGGCGCTCCCCACAGCTCCACTGCTGGCCGACCCCGGAGGCAGAGCGGAGGCCGCTCCTAGGCCCGGCCACACAGGGATGCTTCTGGGTAACTGCTGAATGGCTGTGTCATGGTGGTCCAGAAGGAAATGCCCTCTGCTCCGCAGTCCCAATCTGCATTGTCTAATAGTTTCCTTACCGATGCATATTTAGAAAATTTAGTTTCTAAATTTCCACAGTTGACAAAAAGCCTACCATGGCTTTTGAAGAACTTCAAACCAATTCATCTGAAATTAAAGACCCATAACTCTTCTCACAATTATTTTGAAGGGTGTGAAAATTGTCACAGCATTTGTACGTATTACAGAAACAACCTTTACCTATATTGTAAACCTTTCCATTTACTTGTAGTTTACCTGTTTTGAATTGCAGAAGTTATCCACCTACATGAAAGTTGTTCAACAATTTATGTTAATGTCGCAATGCCCGGAAATCCAGAACAACTCCTGTTTCATAGACATTTAGCTTTTTTCCCTGAATGATGATGATATTATTATATAGATTTACAAGTAAATTCTTCTGTAACTATGTATTCTTATATAGTGAGAGATAAGAATGTTTTGGAAACTATTGTGTCGTATAACAGAAGTATTTCTATTGAACATTAATATTTTCACTGGACATTCCCTGCTGACCTTCATCTTCATCAGTCCTTCATCTTTTATTATTGTTTATTTATTCTTATCATTTATTATTCTGAAATGTTTTTATTTTTATATGAATCCTCTTGCTAAATATTCTTATTTTGCTTTTTAGTACGCTGTTCGGCGATTGCACCAGCTTATTCTCCCCCCCCCCGCCTCGCCTGACATTTTCTTGCGTCCAGGGACATTGTGGGTCATTGTCTTGTCATTGTTGCGGTACAAAAGCACCAGGCTCACGACAAGAGGTGAAGTCAGCTCAGCTGGTGTCTTTACAGCCCCGTCCTGTATTCAGCTGAGCCTCCCCCCCACCCGTCAAAGCCTGCTGCTCTGTCCGAGCTAGCGCAGCGCTAACGGCAAGGTTTAGGGAAGCTTAAGGGCCCGGTGTACCAGTTGGTTCCCTCTCACAAAAGTCCCGTGCTGTGGCAGTGGGCACTGGGCACGTGCCTGTTGTGGGGTGGCACTTCTTGCGTATGAGAGAAGAACTGGAGATCTGGGCTCTGAGGGTTTAATGCTAGCCTGACTCCAGTATAGGCTTACTAGAGGTACTTAGAAATAATAATCTGTTCATGCTGCTGCAAACTGCCGACCTCCCTAACTGCTGACCTTCAGCCTCACATGCCACACGCTTCCTCAGAAAAGAAAAAGTAATCCACTCACTGTGCCAGAAGACCCAGACCAATTGCATGTCAATTACTCTTAATCTTGCGTGGGTAAGTCCACATTTATTTCATAGATAAAAAAAGCTAAATGCTAAAATTCTACACGTGAAGCTTTGCATATTCTGTGGTGAGCGCTGTACCTGTATTTCAAGATACCTCAAATTATTTCGAGAGCATGCTGCTGTAAGGACTTGTCGGGCAAAATTTATAAAGGTAGCTCATAATTTAAATGGCGGTAATCTGCATTTAGTCACTAAATTCCCTCGTCTGTATCTCCCTAGAGGCCAGTGTCAATGGCAGAATGATCCCCTATAGTGACAGGGACATGGGAATTCCCTCTCTGCTCTCTGCCCTCCTGTGCCTCCCTGGGGTCACAGCTGCAGTTTAAAGATGGCCCCTGGCTTCTTGTGTCCAGTGTCCCATGCCAGCTTCCTCGCCCGTTTTGATGCGTTGGCCCTTACTGACTTAACGCCAGCTTGTCAGGGCCAGACGGGTACGGCTCAGAGCCTGGGGAGCAGCGCCGGCAGACCGAAGCTCTGATGTTATGACTGTGCAGTCTGCTCACGGGATAATGATCAAACATTAAATTTGGGGCTCTCAAGCTTTTTGAAATCATCTTACCCCCACCCCCCACCCCACCCCACCCCCCAGAGATAAATACTTTTATCTGTCAAACCACCCATTAAATATAAACGTCCTTGATCACGACTACGGATTGCACGCAGCTGACAGAACACGCAAGTGTGTTTTAAAAATGCATAATGGTACTTATGAAAAATAATAATGTAATTGACCTCAAGGTTCACACGATAAATTACTGTACGTGTCCTGTTACATTGTCTGCACAACGATAGGAGATCACCAAAGAGCTGGTCCTGAAGAGGTCCAAGTCTTACATATTAAATTATAAATAAATGTCTTTGGCTTTAGTCTTTTGGGTTTGATTATCCAGAATGGCTTTTATTGTGCTTGAGCTTCCTTTTTTTTTAATCTGAAAACACCATGCAAAATATGAGGCTCATGCAAAAAATGTGAGCCTAGCTCCTGTTCAACTGGCAGTTTGAGCAGAAAGTGAGAACGTGGAGCAAGCTTCGGTTTTCCCTTTGAAAAGGTTTTGGTTGAACTGTCTTATCGTCATTGGGTTTTGTTGTCTGAACTGTGGAGCCATAGCATTAGCATGTTTACACGAACATCCCACTGACATCAAAGCTTGCTATCAATAAACTCTCCTTGTTCTTCGGTAAACATTAGTTTATTGAAGAGCCATAGCGTTTATTTATGCATGTACGTGGGGATGAAATAATTAATCGGTTCGCCGTCCTCGCCCCTTTGATGCCGTGATTTCCCCGGATCTGTTTGATGTGCGCCGGAACACGCGTCTCCGAGCGGATGTGCGCGGGCGGCGGGCGGTCAGCTGACCGGGCCCCGACCCCCTGTCCCGCCCTAAAACCCGCCGGCCTGCAGGTCAGCATCATGACTGATTTAACAGAGCCGCCGGGAGGAGGCGTGGAGCCGCCGCGCAGGAGGCCCCCCCCCCCCCCCCCCGCTGAGACAGGCCCCCCTGCTTCACAGCGGTAACTAAAGGGGGGGCCTGTCTCAGCGGGGGGGGCCTGTGAAGCAGGGGGCCCCTGGCAGGCCGCAGAGCTGCCCCGGGTATCAGCGCTCCGGGCTGTGGCTGGCTCCCTACAACGCGGGGGGAGAGAGCAGACAGGAGAGAGCAAGAGAGACGAGAGAGAGAGAGAGGCAGAGAGAGAGAGAGAGATAGGGAGAGAGAGACAGGGAGACAGAGAGAGAAAGAGAGAGAGAGAGAGAGAGAGAGAGGCAGAGAGAGAGAGAGACAAAAGAGAGAGAGGCAGAGAGAGAGAGACAAGAGAGAGAGGCAGAGAGAGATAGAGAGATAGGGAGAGAGAGACAGGGAGACAGAGAGAGAAAGAGAGAGGGAGAGAGAGAGAAGAGACATAGGAGGACAGAGAGAGACACAGAGCAGAGGGGAGAGAGATGGAGCAGGAGCCTGGCATCATGTGGTAGAACGTCTGTGGGTGTGCGGTGCTTGCCCGTGCAGCAGGCAATACAGAGCATCGTTGTGGTGCTGGGCAGGGAGAGCTTGCTTTTGCACGGCTTGATTCCTTAAGGGGGGGGGGGGGGGGGCGCTTCGCTCAGAGCGAAGCTGCGTAGCCCTGGTGGGAGGCAGGAGCTTGGGAGGGTTTTGTGGGGGGGGGGGTGCGTGTGCACGTTTGATGCTTGTGTGAGAGTGCCCAGCGGTCAGAGTGTGCAGCCAGTGCAGGCCCATAGACTGCCCAGGCTGCAGAGACCAGCTGGGCAGTCATGTGACCACCGGGAGGTGCTTGTGGGCAAGGGGGGTGGGGGGGGCGCTAGAATGCTCTGATCCTGCGTTGGGCCCCAGTGGCTGATGAGCCTGTTCCTCCATCGAAGCCACCGGTCCGCACACAAGTGCAGGTCCAGCCTTGTAACGGCCGCGCCGCGCAGGAGCCCGTGGATCATTTCCATTCACGCCGCCGGGGTTTACAGCGGCCATCCGAAGGCATGTATTAAATTATTAATGGAGGAATATGACGGTGTTAGCACGTACGCTAGCAGGGTGCTAGCGGGAAGAAGAAAAGGAAACAATTCCCGTGACTGTGCATTTTGACGTACGGAATAGTGCTCAGGTAAAAGTTCAGCTCCTCACTGGATACCTTTCTTTTCAGTATCATTTATCAAAGCCTGTAATTCAGAGCCTACACACTAAAGGTGGAACTGCTGAATTCCTGGGAATGGAGCTGGCAGCACTACTGACCTGAGAAACCTCCTTCCACGGAATTCTATGAGCCTTCAGTCCTCAGATACTCGAAGCGCTGGTGTGATAAGGCCTGCATGCTCCACACACGCAGTATCGCAGTCCCTCCCTGTAAATCCACATTCATTTTCCTTCATTAATCCTATTAGTGGAGCATTGAGGGCCCAGGGCCAAGAGAAACTGAGCTTAGCACTGTTCCCCTTGTCCCATTTTGTGTGATTCATTCAGCTTCAGCTACTTATTTTTCTCAGATGTTTGTGTACTTACCTACTACAAACTTATCGTATATTGTTCCTGCGTTTTATCCTACAAACTTGTCATATATTGTTCCTGTGTTTTATTTTAGGTAACCATACCGCAAATTGAGGTGATATTAAGTGATGAATAGCTGCATTTATTTGCATGCTTTTCCCTAGTAGTTCTTATTTGTTTGCCCTTAGAAACATTAACATTGTTTTCTGAATGGAGAAGAATGAAAACCTCTCTTCAGGAGACATGGGAATATTTTCAACCCTCTGAGTAGCTTGTACTACTGTGTTGATTACTTTAGAGCAGGGGTAACCAACCCTGTCCCTGGAGATCTACCGTCCTGTAGGGTTCTCTCTCTAGCCCTAACAAAGCATACGTCATTGAACAACCAGAGATCTTGTTGAGCTGCTAATTATTATTGTCAGGTCAGCCGAATTAGGGTCGAAGTGAAAACCTGTGGGACGGTAGATCTCCAGGAGCAGGGTTGGTTACCCCTGCTTCAGAGAATCGGCAGCCTGGGTGCTGAGCACGTTTCCAAGTGCTTGCTCTTCTTGATCCCGGGAGGGATGGTCCAGTGTGATTGGCTAAGGCTAGGGCAGAGAGAGTGAAATGCTTCGATAGGGCAGCTGGCCTTGAGTTGAATGCTGTTGTTGGAGGCAGGTGTCAGTCATCCTGTGGATGCTCTGAGGTCATCAACCCCCAACTACAGCTACAGTCTTGAGCCTGGTACATTATAGGCCATTAGAACTGCTCAATTCAAATCCCTATTAATTTTTTTCTAACTCTGTCATTTAAAGCTGGGTTGGGTCCCCTCCCTATGTCCTCAGCTGCACCTGAGACTTACAAGTCATGGAGGAAAGAGTGAGCAGTATGTCAAACCAGGTGCGATCCCTCTCTGCTAATTGTCCAGGGATACTCCTTAATGATCATTCCCCGGTGTTGCTGTCGAAAGAATATATCTGCCACCGTGCTTCTCACTTCCTGTTACATCACCAGTCCGATGTCACCTTGTCCCCATAGAGTGCTGTTGGAAAGTCACGGAAGCTGCAGTCTGAGTGTGCTCAGTGTTTCCTAAAGAGCAATACAAATAAGAGGAATGGATTTTGTGTGAAAAGAAAAACTCTCTGATTTAAGCTTGTGTTTAAGCAATCTTTTTTTTTTTTTTTTTTTGAAGTTCAACATAATAACTGTCTTGTTTGGCCTTTTGGTGCCTGAGTTCATCTTTCCAAGGGCACATACATCTTCATCAAATTGGCATTGATAATTGACTTTTAAGCCATGTTTAATAATTTAAGATGGTCTAATGATGTGACGTTCAGTTCACAATGAGTATGGCTTCTAGGTCAATGACACTGCTTGTCAGTTGTCATGTGCGGTAGTAACTCTGACTGCCTGTCTGTGGTCCGCTGCCATACACTGCACTCTCTGTGTCTGTGTCCAATCACAGCACGTGCCTCTTCGCTTAACCCACAAATTAATGTGGTTTGAGCAGCTACAGATATCCTATCCGAGTTTTAGCATATCAAATTTAGATATTTGCCCTTTTTTTCCCATTCCCATTCCAATTATTTTTTTTCCCATTTTTTTCCCAGCCATATCACTGTCTTCATTTAGCCAAACTTGTCATTGAATTTGATTTTGAGTAGAAAGAAAGAGCCTGTACTGGCCATCTAGTCTGCTTTCACATACATAATCAGTCCTTTTTGTCCCTACCATAATCAAAGGCAAGTGCACACGGGTAAATCACACTCTTTAGCTGGGGAATGTTGTTGACTACAAAAAAAAAAAAAAACCCTAACTGCCATATTAGCAAAGCTGATCTGTATTCTGTCACATAGTGACCATTTGACTATTTCTGTAAGAGTTCGTGAGAATGTCTGATTCTGAAGAGTAATGGGGACAGAAGAAAGATTAAGATAGTGATCTCCGCAAGGATCTTCTAACCAGTGCAGCCTGACTTGGAAGAAAATGTAGCAGATCTCTTTTTTTTCTCTAAACCGCTTTTTCTTCACCTTCTGCTTGTCTGGCGGTCTTAACCGTTTCCTTCCTGGTTACAGAGGCAGGCTAGTGTTCTCCAGGCCCCTATAGCACTGCAGATCTGCTGCAGTCTGTACCCCAGCATGCCAAGTATTTAGTGTGTTTACAATGCCAACGTCTACACTGTACCTACTAGAATCATGCATACTTGGCATGAAGTTATGTGCAATAAACCTCATAGATTTGTACCCCCCTGCCCCACCCCGACAGGCTGCACTGACAGGCAAACACAGATTACTATAATTAGTCCAGTGGGTCTCTGGGTGATGGCTGCAGATGAACGAGTGAATGCAATATTATGTCATTGGAGGCATATATTTTATAGGCATGTATGTTTTTATGCAGGCAATCACTTTGCAGGTATAAATCATTTGTCAAATCAAGTTTGTAACGAATAAGAAAAGAAGTTCAAAGCTGTGTTTCATTAAAGCATTAAAACTATTCTGAAGTCCTTTCAAAAAGATGCCGTGCGATAATAACTTCTCTGTAGCTGACAACAGCTAGCAAAAGAAAGTGATGCCTGTCTTGCAGTCCAAACATGAATACATTACAAACTGAAAGTTAACGTCATAAAGTGTGTAGGCAATGTGTGCTGTTTGCAGAGATACTGAAAGCTGCTAGCCAAGAATAGCGCCAGAAGGGTGTGTTGGGCAAACTGCATGTTCAGAGCAAGTCGGGGATGGTTCTTGCGATGCCATAAAAATACAAATGCAATGGCCTGCAGGGATACAGCTGGCTGCTGACTACCCAACTGCACTGAAACCTCTCTTAACGTTGTTGATTAGTGAATGGATCTGTGTGCTTCAGAAATGCATCAAAATGTGTTTCATTCAACATGAGATGGTACCGATGTTATACCCCTTACAAAGTAGCAGTGCATAAAAGTTTTTTTTTTAAAGTTATATTACACTTTACAGAACTAAATTGACCGATGCTTAAAGTATTTCCTGGAACTATACTTCAAAGTATACCTATGAATTACTTCTAAACTGTATCCTAAATTGGTATACTCTAACTGTTTTAGACAGTGATCTTCTGTAAAGTGAAGTGAACGTGCACTTTAAGCACACTGTCTGCGATTTAGATCAGAAAAATTCACTCAAGTCAAACTTCTTTTCTGTAGGGGCTCACTCCCTTGGAAGCTTGTTCCAAACTCACTGATTTTAGGTGGACCCAACGCAGAAGGAGAGGAGGTGTATTTACTTTTTTACTTTTTAGTCAAGGGTAAGTCTGACATGTTTCATTTTAAAGCTCCCTTTTTTTGCACCGGTGATAATAATGAAGAGAATCTATGTATTGCTCAGTAAGACATGATTCCTGGTTCGTAGCCTGCTTAGTTGACCAATCAGTTTGTAACTGATATGTGTATTTCTGAGTTTCCATCGTATGGTTCTGCATCAGGACGTTGTTAACTCAAATGTTACAGACTAGATAATACCATAGTCTGTGTTCCATTGTGAGGAATGGGGGAAGCGCTTTTCCCAGGTCTTCTCGGGTGGACCCAGAGGGCTGTATCGGTGTCTGCTGGGGGAAAACTCTGTTGCTATGCGCTGGGCAAAGTGTCACACAGGGGCTTGGGTTTCAGACGAGTGCGCTGTGCACTGACAGACACTGGAACCCACCTGCCTCTCTCCGAAAAGCAGCCGTCAGCGTCTGAGCTGCATTTAGACAAAGGCGTCCCCGTGTGCCAGGAACCCCAGGCTCAGCGAGGCAGGTCTGGGGCAGTAATGCTAGCCCCGTCTGGGAGGAGTTTGGCTCCCCAGTAAGGGTTGCGGGTACAACGGACGCATCTGGTGGCCATTTTTTAACCAGTCTGACATCCTGAGTCGAATGTGCTTGGCGATGCTTTGTATTCCAGTCCAAACGCTTGTGTATTTTTGTCGTGGTTGTTTAGAATTTTTTTTATTTTTTTTATTTTGTGGCCATTGATCAGTTGTTCTTTCAAGAGTACACAGTTTTTAAAATGCTCATATTTTCCTGCTCTGGTTTGTGTTGCGCAGATGATGTGTGTACAAATACTGGGATGTGTGGCATTCTGCACAAAGCACTAGGCCCTAGCTTGGTCTGTGTTGGAGCCCATTGACAGCGCCAGGGGAAATGTTTCTGTATCTCTTTCCTGTGCTTCCTGGAATACACCAATTCACCATTCCCATTTCATCAGTGGAAAACATAAGTCATTATTAAACTGATATTTTATATATATTGAATGTAATTAATACTACAGGAAAGACTGGGACCAGTAAATGGTCCTGTCCCCTTAGTTTGGTCTTTACTATCATGATTTTGGATCTCTCTGCTGGAAAAGCGAGGACGAAATATCCCTAAAAAGTTTATTACATTGAATGCACGTTAACATTTGATTAATTTTGCATTTTATTGGTATAACAGTTCCCAGAGTCTGACTATGGGGTTACACCCTGTGTGTTTCAAAGTTATTGTTTGGCCAGCTGTTTCTCTGGATGTGCTGCTGTTTTTCTTGCATACAGTCTATGAACACATTACAAAAAAACCTCAGACATAGAACAGAAAGCCCAGAAGTAATTGTTTTCCACAGGGAAAAAAACAACAACTTGTGAGATCTGTACAGCTACTTCTGCATCTGACAAGCTCAGCTATTGCGTGCAGTCGATCATTCTCTGGGGTGACTTCCAGTACTTTATTGTGTTGTTTCCAGTAACATTTGTGCTGTTAAAAACATAAATTATACGGGAAGCCTCTTGTTAGTGAAACTCAAACACTCATGTTAGCATGGAAATCCAAGTGAAAGTTCACTAGGTAGTTATGACTGGGCAGATATTTTGAGGCAAACGGCTGGCCAGTGGATACTGCTGAGTACTGTCCTTGTTCAGCCTGAATGATGATTGGTAATGTGCTTTGTCTAGTGACAGTCCCTGCACATGTTAGACTCAATATACTTTTGGTAGACTTTTGTCTTAATTTCAGAAGAAATTGAGGGCATACACAGGCACACACACATGCCGACACACACACACACACATGCACACATACACACAGCCTGCTCCAGTGATATTGCTTTAGGGTCCACCACTATAAAACCAGATTCCTCACCTCCCTCAGTTTTCATAGAAATTGCCTTTTTGGTTTTGAGGTTTCATTGGATACGCCTCCATTATATACTTACTTTTTCATTTTCAGTTACTACAGTGGAATGACCAAACCCTGTGGGTTTTTCACCGCAAACTTTTTTTTGAGCCATCAAGTTTTTAAACTATATCTTTCAAGACTTCATCTAAGGATCTAATTGAGCTGTACAGTGTAATTGCAAGTTTAAAAACTGGAATCTTTTGGCAACCCAGAGTCACAGAGAACATCCTTCTATACTAACTGTGCTATCTATACTATATTAGCTCTCTACTTCAACTCCAGAGTGCTCCACAAAAAAAGGCCATGCTTTCACATACTGCCCTTTCTCACTGCACGTAAGCAGGACAACAAGAACGCACATGAAGCACCAGCACCACTTCCTGCTACGATTTGTTATTGATTTCAGCTTTGCAGTGTTTGAATGATTTCGTCAAATGGATGATAGTGACTGTCAATCTGCTGGAGTTATCTGTGTCCAAGGCCTTCAGAACAATGTGTGGCTGAGTGAGGAGGGTGACGGGGAGGGAATTTGGACTAGCATGTGGAACATGCACCTCAATGGGAATGCATATCTAAGGGTTACCAACATTGCAGGCGGCCCATGATGCATTGTGGCAGTCTGTCTGAGAATGACCCAACTGCCCCCACAAATTTCTGGGCTGGTAGTGTAAACACCAGCCATTTCCATGATGCACAAGGCCCAAGCAGCCGTAAGCTGCCATGTTTGTGTAAACTGCTCCCTTTGTTCACGGTGTTTGGAAATAGTCTGTTATCTCTACGGGGAAGGCCCCGGGGTAGACAGGGTCAGCAGATGTGACGTTTCTTTTGCGGACGTGACTGCACATTTTTGTCAAGGACTAATTTAAGTATTTCTTTCACCTGAACTAAAACTCTCAGAGGCATTATCTAATGTACAGCGATCTCAATGCGTTATGCTGTGACCAAAAATAAGTGAAACTTGAGGTATGTGTGATCTTATATTTAAAAACGGATTGTTCCTCTGTTGTGAAGTGGCGTCTACTCAATAGTCACATGTCACACACTCCCTTTGGATGTCAGAAGACCTGGGTAAATCATTTTCACTAAATGTGTGGACGCTACATCAGCAAGCAATTTACAGTGTGACTGTAAACAAAAAAAACCCTTACTGTGAAAGTTGCTGCCACTAAAAGCAAATTAAACAGCTGCTAAACAGACATGAATAATTTAATACCTGCAGTTTTATTTGTTCAGTTACAGAAAGCCAAAACACAGATGTATGGAACAGATCAAGTAAAACTGATCCATTGTCCTTGACAGAAATGCAGTTTCATAAGTCTCTTCCTGCAAGGCTCTGCTGCAGTAGCTTCCCTTTGTCCTATAACTGCTGTGGGATATCAAAGCAAGTAAATACCCATGGGCTTCATTTTGAGCATGTCGGTTAGTTTGAGTGTTAAATTTACAAGCTATGGTACCTTTGCAGTATACTGCCTGGTTTGTTGGTATCGCTGTTTTTGGTGGAATTTAACCTTTAAGCAAACATTTTTAAAAAGTGTTCAACTTTTTGTTGAGAATAATTGCAGTCTATATTTGTGCACGCAGTGATGTCCCATTGGATTTTGTCTGCTGCCATGGCCAAAGTCTTGTTTGTCGAAATTTGTTGTGTGGTCCTTATAAATTAGTAGAATGATCCGAGTGAGAACCTTTCCATTTTTTGGCAAGTTGTTCAAGTTCATTATCCATTATTTTCATTCTGTGACTCAGCCGGACAGGAACACCCTCTCGATCTCCATCACAGATATGAGCACAGCGAATGCCCCTATCCAAATGTGAGGTTCTCTCCTGTTTCAGTGCATATACTGTGTCCGTGTCTACTCTCCTTTCATTCAGCACCTGTGCTTGCAGTCGTATAATATTTGAATGGCATACAAATAAAGCAGGGACAGATGTAAATTCAGGTAAAGTGTCTCCCTGTGTGCATGCCACCCTCGGCCATGCAGTTGAAAAGGACTGCAGTGCATTCTGCAGTGTAATGAAGGCAAACGGGTCCTACACTCAACCTGCAACCCGCTCTTTGGTGCATCGGTATGGAACTTCTTCAGTCAGAACCATTACGTCTTCAATCATTTGTGAATTTTGTTAGTATTTCATGCTCTCTTTTTTTATAAATTGGACGGTTTCTCGCAACAATTAATAATTCATTTCTTGCTGAAGACAAACCTGTCTTTGAGAACACGGCCTGTACAGTCGGTTCTATAGTAACATATTGAAGCTATGGGAGGCAGTGGGCCAGCTAGGTCACTGAAACAATCTGTCCCGATCTACAGGCTTCTATGAAGGGTACAAAGCCATGGGGTTTGATTTCCTCAAAAATCAGACCTTTCGAACTCTAAAAATAAAAACTAAACTAAAACTAGCAAACCCACTTTTAAAACTAAAACTAAACTGAAATTGAAATCAAAATTGAAAAATAAATTTAAAAAAACAATTTTTAAACAATTGTGAATACTAATCAGTATTATTCAGATAGGTTAGTTAATGTAATTAAAACCAGTATTCATGTCTGTAACTACTTTAAATGATTTTGCATAAATAATGAAACATTCTAAATAGAAACATCTCTGCATGTACCTTTACACATATTTTTATCGTACCTAAGAACCAATTCAAATAAGAAAACAATTTCAATGATGAATGCGAAAATGTTTGTGGAAGCATTTTTCAGCACAGTTAACGATCACATCTGATTTTATGCATGTTTTATGAATGAGGCCCATTGTTCTCTTAGTGACACACAATGTTTACATTTTAGAACATTTTATTTTAAAAGACAGGCAGCAGGTACTGATTAAAATATCTGAGTTAAGTTTTTGCTGTTTGCTTTTGATCTTATCGGGGTTATGGATTGCTGTACAGCAGGTATTAGTGCATGATTAGAACTGTGTGTTCACGATCACATCCAAGTTGAGATACCTTGCGTCTGTGCTTTTCCATTTTCCCAAGTCACTCAAGCAGTACCCTTCCAGAAAAGAAAAGCTTAAACAAACAGCTTTTTTTTCCTGAGGTGTGTCTGACCTGTTAAAATATAATGCTGAGCCATGTAACCCTGGAGCACTGACAGGTGAAGGGGCATTCACAAATACAGGAATGTTTGGGGGGGGAGGGGCAGGTATATTAAGAGGTTGGGTGAGAGGTATAGAAAAAAAAAAGAAACTAAAAGCCGTCCAGCGAAAATGCAAAGCGATGGCTGAGAAAGCAAAAGAGTTAAATGGAGAGAGAGAGAGAGAGAGAGAGAGAGATGTTGCCAGCTCATTACAGGGTGTCACCGGAGTATTGCATCAGTCCACGCGGGCCGCTCACGTTGCAGGATGACATCACCCGGTTGGCGGTGTGGACATGAGCGCCGAGCATCTGCAACCCTGGAGACAGGCAGAGAAGTGTGTTCCCGGGGGGGTGATGTAGGGGGGGGGGTTGCTGTTGCTGCCCGCTTTTCCTCAGGTATCCTTCCACTGGCTGTTGCAGAGAGACAGGGGAAGGATAGCTGTGCTGAAAGCGGGGCGGGGTGTCACTGCATGGCACTCCGTAATTAACGCTTTGCTGCGCGTTACAGAGGACGAAACCGCTGCAGAAACACAGCGCCGCGGATCAGCGCTCACAGCGGCGACGTAACGCTCTCAGATTCAAGTGAATCCGCGAAGCAATGTCGCTGGAGCAATGCACAGTTTAGAGCCCTACCAGAGCCTTGTCATTTGCCTGAAGATTGCCCAAATCTATGAAGCTGAATAGAACTCAGAGACTCAAGACCCCTTGGCGAAGGCGTCTTCACAATGTCCTCCCTGACGTAAGCCAATCAGGAGCTGGAAACACTGACACGGGATCACGTTGCTGTCAAAGTATTAAATACCCTGGTCTAGAACATGTCTTTATTTTAGTAACTATAATGTGACTCTGACAATTACAGCAGGTGTAACATTTATGCACTTGTTGCACTCTGGAACTGGATACCCAGGGAGAGAGACTTGACTTTTAGCTTTTAAGCCATATCCATAAATCCAGAATCTTTACTTTGGACCATTTGTGTCCACTGTTTTGAAAAGAAGATATTTAAAGCGGTTTTATCACTGTCTGGGGTGTGCTTGTCCCTCCAGACATCCCTTGCAGTGGCCAGTAGGTGTAAGCCACCTCAGCGAGATTTATTCAGACGCTTTCAGATATCACATTTCCACCGAGAGAGCAATTCTCATTCTGTCTGTAAGAATCTTCACTACAAAAAAAAATCTTGTCTCAATGTCATTTGTGGTACATTGAGGAAAGAAAGAGAAAAAAGATTGTTACATTTTCTGCATGCATATTGTCACGTAAATAATGCTAAAATATTAATGTTTCAGACCTGAGATGTTTGTGTACAATGTTCCCTTTCCTCGTGTTCACATAATGCGTTGTTGTTTCCTAAATATTAAGCTAGAGTTCAGCTGTGCGGTGCAGGCTATTCACATCTTCGGATAAAGTGTGCCTTCAACTGCGTTCACCCCCAGCCCCAGACAAAACATGAAAATGCTGTAGATAATCAGCCCCATAAATAACTCAGTCAGAGATATGTCACACCGAAAACAGACTGTCAGCACATTGCAGGCCCGGAAAGTGAACCGCAGGACCTCTCCGTATGCAGCAACATATGCTCTGTGCTGTCTGTCTGCAAAGCCACAAGTCCTTTGTATCCTTAAAACTCACGTCCCCTTTTTCTCTCGAATTTTCTCACGATCGGGAATCGGTTGGTTTGGTCTTGTAGCCAGGCAGACTAGAATCTCTCTTATCATTTACTCATGCCTGCCCCTAGGGCATAAGCGCAAATGCCAAATTTACAAGTCTAAAAGTCTTTTACACACGACGAACAGTGCAATTGCAATATTTGTGATTCTTGCATGCAACCAGAAGTCTCTCTGGTGTCTGAATCAATGCCTTGTTTCTGCAATCAGTACGAGGAGGATGTGAAGCCATGTGTACAGATAAAGGGGTTAGGAAAATCTGCACCTTCATGCAGATTAAACTAGCTCCATGTGAAAACTGTCTGCGTTGTCCCCATTTTTGTTTTTTTAAGACGTTTCGTTCTCCATTTACAATTCTCTGCCATTTCAGGGCAGTTTTTTTCAGTTGAAAACAAATTGTGATGACCCTATCTGCCCTGACTGCCTGTGGTGCATATAATAATCGGTGTAATAGGGCAGAGTCTTGGACAGTTGATTGTGTTAATTTTAAATGTTGCCACACCATTTATGTGATTGTAACATGATAGAATAATCTTTTTCATATTTTACATTCATTTGCACACAAAAATGCTAAACTTAAAACAACTGTAAAACCAATTTCACAGCTTGTCATGTGCATATGTTTGTACACCAGTGTTTTTTGTTACTTGACTAAATGAACAAGATGTCTTAGCACATGGACCGATTTCTAGGATGTATTAATAGCTACGTAAAAGACACTCTGCTTTTGGATTTATTCTAAGTTCAATGCTGCTGTGGTTTGTGCAGTCATAGTCACAATACCAACAGATGAACACCTATATCCCGAGATGGATTTCTACCCAGTTGGGCTCATAAGTTACATGCATTTACAACTGAATATATAGGTATATTATAAAAGTAAATGCACTGTATAGTGCCATAACTTTGTGTTCTTTGTTTAACCAGCTCTACTTTGAGTATACAGGGGCAGAGCTGATTAATTTTTTCCCATGGTTCATGAGGATTATGGTCATGTCACGAGTCAGTTCCTGGTCATTGTTACAAATCCATCTGTCCACGTAGCTCTGTGGAGGAGACCGTGACAATTAAGTAAGTTTGACACACTTGACAGTGTCTGTGTGGCAGGCACAAGCCATCTGTGAGCCTTTACCCCGTATGCTGTTTGATTCACTGACTAACAACTATGGCTGGTACACTGACAAGGGAATATTTTTTTTTTGACTGACATATTAGACAGATCAGGACAACAAAGGGCTGGGGGTTGTGTGTTCTGGGGACAAGGGCAGATTGGAGGCCAGACATATTGTCAACTGAAGTAGGCCACCACACCTCTATTTTTAATCAGTGTACAATCATCAGAAAAGGTTTCTGTGCATAATCTTCAAATATTACCGTACAGACGCATACAAATAATCAGCTACGATTATGCAGAAGGGACATTTCTGGTCTCATTTTTAATAGTCTTCGCTGCAACTTTATTTGCCCTATTGCTTATGTAAATAAATATTGTGTACATAAGTGGTGTTACATAAAATTATTTTCGAATTTTTCACATTTGATGTAATCTTTTATTTGACTTTATTTAACCAATATTAATTCACCTAACATTTATTTTAATGTTGCCAATATTGCTGAAGAATTGTGTGGGAAATATATAGCCTGAATGTTTTGTACGTGCATTCGTGCATGAACTAGGGTAGTCGTGTCCAGAATACAACAGCGGAAACCCCTCTGTCACATCACTCCTGTTTTTCCAAATGGCCCGGATCCCTTTGTCCCTCATAGTAACTGTTTCGACCAATAGTGCTTTGACTTCCGCTTTCCTAAGCTGTTCATTGGCTAGAAATAGGCATGCGGTTTCTAGCATCGCTACGTTCCCCGTTTCGTTCAAAAAAAAAAAACGGAAAGACAAAGAGGCAAACTCCGATTTTGGCAACAGAGTTTGAGAAACATTCCTTTCTCATTGGCTCCCAAATCCAGAGCCTGCGTACTGCACGGCACTGGCCTCCGCAAGCAATCGGAGATGAGACATTCCATTTTAGACTGAAGCTAGGGGGGTTTAGAAATGATGTCACTAATGTTTGAAATAATTTTTCATCAGATACGTACAATGCACAACGAATAAAGTTCGCCATAATATTAAAGTAATAGTTCATTTTACATATGATCTAAAGTAAAACTATCTGGTCTCTGACAGTTCGACAAATTATTTTAACGCTGTCATTGTTAGAGAATATCCCCCCTCTCAGCTACGCTCAAAGTGGTTGTGTCGGCATGATGTGAAAGGTTGCTTGCTGGCTGTAGAGCCCTGAAAATGAAGACCACAGTTAGGTCTTTAGAGAACGGAGTAGATAGTAGAGCTGGCATCTACTTTCTGTTCTGTAGAACTGATAGATTTTGTATATGTCCGGAAAAGTATAACATTGAAGCCTGGTGCTTTTACATATTCAACCAAACTTAGTTATTTATTCTGAAGCGGGAATTCAGATTAGAGACTTAAGTTTAGCCGGCAAAGTACTACGTTAGCTAGTGTAGAAGCTAGCAAGCTAGAGCTATATTAAATCGATCAAGTATTTTTGAAGCTACATTTTCCGTTCACCTTGCAAGAGAGATATATACTTTTCTCTATTCGTTCGGAGAGACGTAGGGGGTGTGTGACTTGTCAGTGAAGTTAAACAATGTACAACACCGTCTGGAATACGGAAAAAGAAGATGATGATTGGAGAGACATGATGATGCCGTATTCCACAGAATTAATATTCTACATTGAAATGGACCAACCTCCAGGTAGCGTACGATTTATTATATAACACTGAATAGTGCATCAAGAACAATGTACATCAGGGGCAATTTCGCATATGGGTCGAATTACACAAACTTATAGCTAGCCTAGCGACTGTCACTGGTGCGCCTTTGTATCCTGCTGCTAGCAACCAAGCTACGATGGGCTAGCTAATTATGTAATGAATGTGGCGCCATGAATTGTACGAACATTTGCGTGCCGTTTTCGTTGTATAACCTAGATAGACTAATACCTAACTATGTAAGTTAATTTAGCACAGATATCTATTTTTATGTTGCATCTAGTATGTTTTTTTCTCTACGTTTCAATGCAGGTCATTCGACTTGCTAGCTAGCTAGGTGTCTTTCGCCATTGTCAGTCAGTCGGTCAGTTTCTAGTTTGAAAGACAGTTTGCTAGCCAAGTAACGTTAGCTAGCTTGCTGTAACGTACATCATCATACGTTGCTAACGTTTGCTAGTTGGTGTGTAGCCAGTTTGTTAGCTAAGAGCAACTATTCTGTTCTATAACAATTGCATCTCCTCATCTCCTTACTTACTTTCTTTTACTTTGCAGTCTAAGCTGTTGCATTTTTCACATGCACAGACAACGGTATGCATATATTTATGTCTCTAAAGCTTTAATGTGCAGCTTGTATCAAATCCAGGTTTTCTCCCTTGCAGAATATTCATATGAAATTGCTGAGTGAAGTGTTAACTAACTTTGCAGGCTAACGTTACAGCAGCAAACCATCCAGACTAATTTGTAAATGGCTCGCTATAAGAAATCTAGATTTCATAGCTTGGGAAGTGCACGGAAATCTGTACGTTACAAAAAACAAATTGCGAGAATGAGCTGTTCGTACTAAAGTAGTATTAGATTAAATCCCTTTCTTTGTAGTCCACTTGGCTGTCGTTGACGTTGGTTAACGTTAGTTAACTCGTAATATTACAATACTTTTTGAAACGAGAGGAATGATGGAGCCATAGACTGGAATCTAGATAAATTTAACTTAATCTTTATTTAAGTTGTATGTGTGCAATGTAGCTTGTCTTATTTCGTTTTAGCCTGGTACCGCAGGCTTGCTAGCGGTGTTGAACATATTAGATTTTTGTCGTCTTTGTCCTCTTGTCCTGTTGTTATTAATAAATGAATTGAATTTCTGGGTAGTTAATATTCTAGTCATTGTACATCGTAATCGTCTTTATTATTGTTTCACCTATCTAAGGTTAGATGCCCAGCTAAATACCTGAATTGCGTTTCCAGTGTCATAGCGATGGGGGAGGGGAGTGTGATTTGAACAGAATTCGTTAGCTACAAGTCAGTGAGCAGAACCTTCCATAGAATCCAGCAGTGCTACCGATAATAACGTTAGTTCTTTTAAAGTGTGGCGCAACATATTAATAAGTTAGAATTTCAACTACGTCGCGTTTTTACCTTTGTCTTTGAGCACAAGCTTCATTTCATGCGTCCCTGATTTAAATTAGTCGTATACTAAATGGAGGCGCAGTTGAATTATATTCTTTGTGTTGCATCGCCTGCAGCTTATTTTCCCATTAACAGGACGACTATAGTGTCTGTTTCTTTAGGAATTCTTTTTTTATTTAGGCTTTGTGATCGGACTGTTGTAATGTCTTGAATCAGTCCGTATGCGGCTAACCTGTCTTCTACTTTAATGCACAAAAGGTCTCAAGTGCTTTGACTACCTACCAGTCTTGACGAAACGGTCCCTAGTGGCGAGGGGTAGCGCACTCTCCGTATGTTTTCCTCCTTGTGAGGATGGTATGTTGGGAATTATTTTTTTTATTGATATCTAGTGTAGCTTGATGATTTCTACACTTCTATATTGTAATGCATTTAAAACGGCTGGGTTTCTCAGTTTCCATTGGTGCATGAGTTCTTTTCAGTAATGCATTTGTGCACAAGACCTGCAGATTAGTGAATGCTTTGTCATACCCTTTTCTGCCAATCCCAACAGTTTTGCAGTAATATAGCCATTATATAGATTAACATGCAATGCACCTGTACCCTGGAAAAATATTGTTAGTCAACCAATCAAGTTGTTACTTCCGGTAGTATAACAAATTGTTTGTTGATATATAACGAAACAGTTCTGGAAAATTGCATGTGTCAGTTTTGATCACCCCTTATACTCTGCATGTGTTACTTTTTCAATAGACATGTGTGGCATATTTTAGTGCACCTGACTTACTGTAAACCTCCAGAGTTTTTTAAGATACTTGTTACTATCTCTAGCATTACGTCCATCTCTTTTAGGTCCGTTTGCAGGGCACAGGCAGACCAGTGGCCGTGGAGCCACTTGCAGGGTTAAAATGAATAAACCAGAGTTTTGCATTCAAAACTCTGCGATGGCTTGTTTCTGCTCGTCTTGGCACGACACTCGTTTGAAACTCCCAGCGTATGAAAGCGAGGGAGCTGCAGCGCACCGGGCAGCAGGAAGGAGGAGTGAAAAGCAGGATTCCTCTGTTGCCTGAACGAATATAAGCCCCGTCCGATCGGGCTGCGCATTAATCTTGTCGTCCGTTGTCACGGGCCTGCGCAGCCCCTCTGCGTGGAGCTCTGTGAGAAGGGGGGGAGACGAGGCTTTTGGAAAGGGGGCCGCTTCCCTACAAAAACCAGTCTGCCTCTGCGAGGCTTGGCCTGCTGCCTAGCCTAGCCGCGGGCTTCGCGTTTCAGAGACAATGCAAAGGAAGAGCCTTGCTTGTCCTCTCTCTCTCTCTCTCTCTCGCGCGTTTGTCCTCGCCACAGACTCTGTGGCTTCTTTCTGCTAGGCTTGTGGTTAGACGACCCCCCCCCCCCCCCATCCCATCCCATCCCATCCCACAGCGAGGGCTGAGGTCCTGCAGATGTTCATTAGAATATTTATTACAGTGGAATTGAAATGTGAAAGGGCTGGTGGTGGTGGTGAGGAGGAGCAGGAGGAGGAGGAGGAGGAGGAGGAGGTAATCCCGGGCCCCGGTGCCGGTGCTGCTCGGCCGGGCTTCGCCGTTTCCTCCTCGGCCTCTTTGTTCCGCGGCCCTGGCCCGATTAGCACAGGTGGAGCGCAGGCCGGGGGGGGGGGGGGGGGGGGGAGCGCTGGCTGCCTGCCTTCAGTCTCCAACGGCAACTCCGCGACGGGGGGAGGGGGGCGGGGTTCAGGGGTCACTGCTCTGGATTTATGCGTTCGCTCGTCAAACAGAAAGCAGCGGCGGTATCTTCCTCTCTGTTACCGCTGGGTAGTGAATCGTAGGGGAAGTCTATGATTTATTTACACATTGGTTCCGTTGCTCTCGCTGCTCGTGTGTGTGGCCTTTGTTTGCGGGTAAGCTGTGTGAGTAAAGGGTGTGTGTGTGTGTGCTGTGTGTGTGTGTGTGGTTTCAGTGTCTCGGTGCGGTTCACTTGGAGGCGTTCAGTCCTGAACACGTAACTCTTGTGCTTGGAAGGGAGCGGTGTCAGCTGAGCGGCTCTTGCGTCGGCCGCTGACTGCATTTCGCTGCGAGAGAGGCCCTCTCTTTGTCCTGAGCGGGTCACAGGAAGCCGCGATGTGGGAGGAGGAAGGCTCCGCGCTTTGGGCACGTCCTCCCCCAGACCTCCGCAGTCTGCCGCCAGCGTGCTCAGGTCCTCGTCCCCACTCCCGTCGGACATGGACTGCATTTATACAGCGCTTTTATCCAAATATGGCGGACATGTGGCGGTCTGTTGAATTCCGAAAGCGGCGTTTGTTTAGTTTTTCTTCTCCGGCGAGTTGCGTGTTAATAATAGGCCCGGCTTTGGGACGAGCTGCAGTCTTCCTCGTTCAGCTGATACTCCCGTTTGTTTGTTTTTGGGGGTTTTGTTTGTGTGGCGTGTTTGGACAGTTGGGAAAATGCACATTTAGGCGTTTAAGGAGGACTTTTTGTATAAGCAGAAATGGGAGGCCGCCCCCAGCCCCCTCCACCCCCCTCCCCCCCGGGTATGTGGGTGATCCCAGTCAGGTGTGTAAAGACTGACTGCGTGCTCTGCTGTCGTGACCCCCCCTCCCCGGCCCGCTGCCTCCCCTCCCCCTAAAGGGGGGGTGCACCTGGCAGTTTAGTGGAGCTCCACCCCGATCCCGCACAGTCCTCCCAGGTTCCTGTCTGACACAGAGCCGTCCACATCTGGAGCTGCTCTCCCATTGGCCGAGGCTGCGTCTCCATTCAGAGATTACCCCTGCCTGGGTGCCGTGTCTGATTTTAGGATCGGGGGTTTTGCCTCTCGCCCCGGTCTGAGAGGGAGCAGAGAGAGCTCAGCTGGCCTGCCGTCTCCCGGGCTGGGGGGGGCCAAGCCTGACGTGCAGCTCAGCGAGGCGGAGGACGGTAAGCGCCGGGCGGGGGGGGTGGTGTCTTTTCCTCTCCTCCTTTTCTCTTGTTCCCCACTCCCTGGTTCTTCCTGCCTGCCAGGGGTGTGCATGGTGAGCGGTGGAGCCGCCGTCGGGGGTGTGGGTCTGTCATCGCCCCGGGGTCGCGCTGAGGGGGGGGCGGTCCCCGCTGGGGCTCCGACTGACGCACTTAACGTGGAGCTCTTATGGTGAATTTTATATGTTCCGTATGGTAATGTGTATGATGTGTGTGTGCTTTGGAGCGCAGCGTGTTGGGCTTGTGTGTGTGTTGGACTGGTGGGGGGGGGTTTAAAGTGAAAAGCAAAGTGTAGTAGTTGGCCTGAGGGTGGTGTGTGGAGCGGGGGGGTGCTGCCAGGGCTGCGTGAGGCCTCTCTATCTGTCCTCGCTTTGGGCCCCCGCCCCACTGTCCCCCCCCTTCAGCACCGGTATGGTGCCCTCAGTCCGCCATGTGGAAGAGTCCCGTGGCGGTCCCCAGAAGCGGACTCCGTGGCTCGGCCCGCCGGCCCCTAGGGGTGAGGGAGGGAGGGGGGCGGGGCCACAGCGAGGCTGCCTTAGGGAGGCGTGGCCGTCCCTGCGGGGCAGCTCTGGTTGCCCGTGGCGACCCCTGGCTGGAGGTGATAAAGGGTCCTTTGTTCCGGAGCGCTGCGGCCTCCAGACCCCTCCGCCTGCGACTGTACGCCGGGTCCCCCTCCGCCTCTCCGGACACGGCCGGCCGCGTCCCGCACGACCCTCTCAGGCTCGGCTGCCAACCCCGCGACGCGCCGCACGGACGCCGCGGGCACCGCCGGCGAAGCTTTCACGAGTGAGCGGTCTGGCCGTGTGAAACGAGCCTGTGACCGTCCCTGCTTTGTGTGGCGTCTGGCTGAGCGGCGTTGCAGTGGGGGGTTTTGGTAGCGCGGTGGGGAGAGAGAGGGAGAGAGAGGGAGAGAGAAGGAGAGATAGGAGAGGGAGAGAGAGAGAAGGAGAGAGAGAAGGAGGGGAGAGGGAGAGAGAGAAGGGGAGAGAGAGAGAGAGAGAAGGAGAGAGGGAGAGGGAGAGAGGGAAAGAGAGAGAAGGAGGGAGGGAGAGAGAGAGAGGGAGCTCCTGACCGTGTGCTCCTCTCCTTTGTGTGACGCGGCTCATTGTGCCCTGCGTCGCTGAGGACTGAACCCCGAAGAGAGAGAGAGAGAGAGAGAGGGGGGCGGCCGCTGCACCGCTCTGACGCGGCCACACCTCCCTCTCTCTCTCTCTCCCTCCGCTCGGCTCCTTTCAGCAGAGAGGCAGTGAGAGAGGCAGAGAGAGAGAGAGAGGGGGGCGGATGAAGGAGTGCAGAAAGAGCTGACAGCAGGAAACTGCTGGGCTGGAATTGAAGGTTTGAGTTGTGCTGCTGCACCTGCCTTTTGGCTTGTTTGAAAAGGAGAGGGGGGGGGGGGTTAGAGCTATTTCCCTTTCTGCTTCCAGAGTCCTGAACGGGGCTTTGTGCTCAGGACAAACTCCCTCAGCCCTTTCACCTGTGCAGGGACGGCCCTGCTCAGTGTGTGTGTGTGTGTGTGTGAGAGAGAGAGAGAGTCTGTCTGTCTGTATGTGCCTGTGTGTGAGCTTGTGTGTGCCTGTGTGTGTTTGCCTGTGTGCGTTTGTGTGTGTCCTTGTTTGTGTGTGCGTGGCTGTGTCTGTATACCTGTGTGCCTGAATGTGTGAGTGTGTGTGTGAGCTTGTGTGTGTCTGTGTCTTTGTGCATGTGTGTGTTTGTGTGCCTGAGTGCATGAGTGTGCGTGTGTGTCTGTGTACCTGTGTGCCTGAATGTGTGAGTGAGTGAGTGTGCGTGTGTCTGTGTGCCTGAATGTGTGAGTGAGTGTGTGTGCGTGTGTGTGCCTCTGTGCATGTGCGTGGGGCACTCGCCTCCCCCAGTTCAAACAGGTTGGAAAGTTAGCGCTGCATTAGCAGCCTTGCTGAAGACCGGGATGTATAATTAATCAGTGATTATGGCGCTGGCACGAATGGAAGGGGGGAAGCATAAATCTTTACGACTGCATAAAAGACTGCCTTCAGAGGTAGCCGTGCCACCAAAATAGCTTTCATCCTGGAGCCTTCCATCGCCTCACGACTTCTGACAGGAGAAAAGTACACAGGGCAGCGCTTTCTCATTTTTTCTGAACGCACAGTTTCCCTTCCTGTGCCATTATTCATCGGGAAAGTGAAAGAGGTGCAGGGGACAGGCTGTACTGCAGCTTTAAGCTCTCTGGGCATGTCTGTCTCTCTCTCTCTCTCTCTCTCTCTCTCTCTCTCAGTCTGTCTCTCTCAGTCTCTGTCTCTCTGCCTTTCTCTCTCTGCCTCTCTCTCTCAGTCTCTCTCAGTCTCTGTCTCTCTATCCGTGTCTCTGTGTCTCTCTGTCTCTCTCCCCCTCTCCCCCCCCAGCTGGGCTGCCTCAGGCTGCAGGGACATGTCCAGGCCATGTCCGGAGTCCTCTTGACTCAGCGGGGGATTTCCAGGGCAGGTCAGGGGAGAGGAGTTTGGCAGACTCACTGGGGACGGTGGGGGAATCCAGTGGACCCCCCCCCCCCCCAGCAGCCGTCCCTTAGTGATGCAAGCACCCGGCAACCCCCTTGCAGAGGCGTCCCGTCCCGTCCCGTCCCACGCCCCGCTCCTCCGCTGGCTTGGCCCGGCTCCTCTCTCTGGGGGAAAGCACGCGGTGTTCTCTCTGATCGGGACGGGGGCGCGCGGACGTTTGGGCTCAGCTGAGCTCCTCTGGCTGCGGACGCTCTGTCTCGCACCACAGCCGGAGATCTCTGCTCCTAATGTCCAAATCTGAAGAGACGGCTGTTTGCCAGAAGTCGACGTGTGCGCCGTCGTTCCGCACACGGGATGGGTGATGGGTATTTTCTAACGTGATCCTTTAACCCTCGGGATAGTACGTTATTTTTTCTTCCCTTTTTTTTTTGTCCCCAGAATTGTAAGTCGCTGTTCTAGAACACCACTGCTTTCCATTACCAGCAGTGATACTGGATTACATCAGCATTAGAGTGTTAAGATTCTGATCACAGATTTCTGATCGCACTCATTAAAGGATTAAAAAGGGAAAATAAGAAGTTTGTCAGAGGATAGCTGACATTGTCCAGAGGAAGTATAGTTTGTGAATAGCGCTCTCTCTCTCTCTCTCTCACTCGTATTCATGTCCATGTGGTTCAAACGCTGGCTGCCTGCTGGGGGTGTGTCCTGTGAGAACGGCGGCTTGGAGTGTTTCGTGCGTACGCGGACCGTTTGCATTCTGTGAGCACTGACAGGCCCCCGCCCCGCCAGGCCCAGGCCCCCGCCCCGCCCCGCCAGGCCCAGGCCCCCGCCCCGCCCCGCCCCGCCAGGCCCCCGGGGCCTGAGGAGGGCCGCGGAGAGCCAGCACGGTGTCTGGGTCAGGGGCGGGTTAGTTTGCCTTGGCAGAGAGCGGGAGGCGGGGTGGTTGGGGGATGTGGTCACAGCCGAATACTGGAGCTACTGTGGCGCTGCAGGGTTTTTCCACCGTCACCGTGACTGCACCGCAGCGGCTGAACTCTGTCCTACCCTGCCCCTGCTCCTGCTCCTGCCAAAACCCCCTGCTCCCTGCCCAAAACCCCCTCCCTCCACCCCTGCCCCCTGCCCCTGCTCCCTGCCCAAAACCCCCCTGCTCCCTGCCCAAAACCTCCCTGCTCCCTTCCCAAAACCCCCTCCTCAAAACCCCTCCCTCCACCCCTGCCCCCTGCTCCCTTCCCAAAACCCCCCTCCATCCAGCCCTGCCTCCCCGCCCATCCCCAGCCCCCTGCTCCAAAGCCTAGCAGCACCAGAGGCCAAAGGCAGTTTCATTTCAGAAGGCAGGGTGACGTAGCACTGTGGAATACCCGGGCCCTGGCTCTGAGTTTCCTCTGCGGACGGGGAGCTGGGCCGCTGGCCCGGGCGGGACGGGCCCGGATCGATGGGTGTGAAGGCAGGGCTGCTGTGACTGGCCCAAATGCCCTGCTCCCCCCGGCGCTCCCTCTCCTCCTCCTCCTCCTCCACACTGTTGAGTCAGCTGCTTAATTGTGTTTGTGTGGAAACAGTGGCCGCTCTGTGCTGGGCTGGTCTGCAGCTCGGAGCCCTCAGGAGCCCAGCGCTGACCCTCACACCCAACCCCCCCCCCCTTGCCGCAACCCTCACACCCCCGGCGCCGCACACCACGACCGCACGCCTACCCGCCGCGCCGGGCCCTGACCGAACGCGGGCGACCGGTGACCTCGTTTAAAACGCGCTTTCGGCTGAAGAGCTCTCCGGAGCGCCTCTGGAACTTTCCGCACATCCAGTCTTCCGTAGATGGGAGAGCCGTCGTGAAGTCGTTGTGAGAACTTCTGAACGCCTGCGGGATGCACACAATGCTCTTTTGGCTGCGTCACTTAGAGAAGCAGGGCTGTGTTCTGCTGGTCAGTTTCCTATTTGAGCTGACTGGAGTTGGCTGTGTCTGCTGGTCAGCCTATTTCAGCTGACTGGAAGTGGAGCTGTGTTCTGCTGGTCAGTTTCCTATTCAGCTGATGGAGTGTGAGGCTGTGTTCTGCTGGTCAGTTTCCTATTTCAGCTGACTGGAAGTGTGAGGCTGTGTTCTGCTGGTCAGTTTCCTATTTGAGCTGACTGGAAGTGTGAGGCTGTGTTCTGCTGCTCAGTTTCCTATTTCAGCTGACTGGAAGTGTGAGGCTGTGTTCTGCTGCTCAGTTTCCTTGCGAGGCCTGTGAGAGGGACCCAGTAGGCCGCCTGACTGGACCATCCTCTCTGATTGGCCGGGTAACCAACGGGCAGCTCACCGGCCTCCTCCGGTTAAACCCAGCCATGGTGCTTGCCCCATCCCCCAGGACATGCGAAACACATGCAAGAGCTCCAGCCTCGATCTGACCGCCCCGCTCTCTCTCCCTTCTCTTCCCTGTCCCGCAGCTCTCCCTCCCAAACCGGCCAAGCCCATGACCCCCGTCAGCAGCAACGGCATCAAGGAGACGGGCGCCAGCTCGCTGCAGGAAGCGGAGTGGTACTGGGGAGACATCTCCAGGTGAGGCGCGCCTCTCTCTCTCTCTCTCTCCAGTCATGCCACTGTTTGTCTTTCTCTGTCTGCGCTAGGTCAACAGGAGAGGACCATAAAGAGTGTGTGCGTGTGTGTGTGTGGGAGTGAGAGAGAGATGGAGCATGTTTACCATCTTACTCATCAGTCTGCTGATCTCCAGTTTGCATAGTCATGAGTTTGCGCAGGGAACAGTCGAGGCGTTCATGGGAGTCCAGTCCACACAACCACACGCAGCGAGGGGACCCTGAACACCAGCGGGGGGGTGAATTGGGGCGGGGGGGGGGGTGGGGGGTGTGTCATGGTGCCCCATATCTCCTGATATGCCGCTGAGCGGTGGTGGCTGATCCAGGTCTTGGTGCTGCGTGCCGGTGTGATCACGGCTCTCCCTCTCAGGCCTGTGGGGGCTGATGAGACTCGGGTCAGCAGGGAGCCACGCCCTGTCCCAGGAACTCCTCTCATTGCGCGGGGTCGCCGTCTCCCGTATGGCAACCGCAACCGGGCCTCCCCCCCCCCCCCCAAGGCCTGTCAGCTGCTTCAGATTACGACGAGAGGGAGGAGGGGGCGAGCCTAAAATCTCCCAAAATGTCACCCAGCCAAGCGAGCTCCTAAAACCCGATGCCGGGACTGAAGCCCGTGACCCCGGCAGCAGGTCGCTGCGCTCAGATGTATCACTTTGGGGACAAAGCCAGGCCCGGGCCCAGGGGGGGTGTAATCCTAGCAGGAACACGCCGGCCCGGGCTGCCGTCGGGGCTTATCGGAGCAGCGGACGGGACATGAAGGTGCCGCGTGCCCCGGGCGCTAGCCTTGCTCTGGCGCACACGGCGTCCCGTCCCACACGCGTCTGACCCCCTGTCCTCACTCGGGCGTGATTGGCCGTGACCCAGGCGCTCCCCCCCAGCCTCAGGATTTAGGCTTAGCCAATCGAGCGGCTGGCCACACGCAGTGTTCCCTTTATCATCTCGTTATCGCCTCACGCCGCGACTCTGGAGCACCTGCGCAGCCTCTAACGCTTCAGGATCCCAGGAGCGGTGCATTGTGGGTGTATTCAGCGGGGATACTGGACTGGTACAGTGACGGGCTCTTAGGTCCCCCCGACTGTGGGCGTCGCTCAGAGGCAGCCAGCACTACTTGATGCGGCACCCGCCCTCCCCGTCAGAGGCACGTCTGTCTGTCACGTTGGCTTTGGCCGCTTTTGTCCATTTCATGCTCTGCTTGCTCAGATTATTCGCCGCTCGTTCTGTTAGCAGCGATGTGAAACGGGCTGATCTTCAGTCGCTCGCCCTCGGCTGCGCAGCTGGAAGAGACCGACCTGTGCGAGCGAAACCCGCCCCCTTCCCCTTTCCTGCGGACTTCCTCGTCTGCCCCCCCCCCCCCTGTGGTGCAGAGTAAGTCCAGGCACACTTCCGTCCCAGCTGCCTGTGGTAATTATGACCGTTAGAATGAAACTGGGCGCAAGGCCAGCTGACCTGGGGCGTCCTCTCGAGGCTCGGTAAGCCCCTCCCCCAGCGGTGGGGCAGGGGGGGGGGCAGGCACCCTCAGAGCCCGTCTGTCTGCGGGGGGAATTCGGAACTCCGGACGGGACGGGGGGGGAGGGGTTAAGGAGCCAAAGCGCTTCAGGATGTGAGCAGACGGTGCGGGTCACGGCCTGGCCACTCCGCCCCCCGGCCAGACCAGAGGCGTTCCACGCTGCAGAGCACCTTGCACCGCGTCTGGGGGCTTCTTTTTGAGGGGGTGGGGGGGGGTTTGTGTTTTACCTGTATTTGCTAATCAGTCAGCGCTGCCCCCTTCCTGGCGTGCCATCTGTGTGCTTACAGCTGCTCACCGTCTCTCTCTCTCTCTCTCTCTCTCTCTTTTTCTCTTTCTCTTTCTCTCTCTCTCACCCTCCCTCCCTCTCTCTCTCTCTCTCTCTCCGCAGGGAGGAGGTGAACGACAAGCTTCGCGACATGCCCGACGGAACCTTCCTGGTGCGGGACGCCTCCACCAAGATGCAGGGGGACTACACGCTGACCCTGAGGTAACTACGGAAACCAGGCGTTGTTATTTATGAGTTTTTGTTTTTTGTAAAAGCGAACGGCTGTATTTCTGGGAGGGCGAGCGGGGACGTGAGCGCGGGGCGGGCTCGTTAATCACAGGCCCCGCCGTCGGGGCGCAGGGTTTTGCGTGACCTTGCTCTTTTAACTTTGCGCCCCCCCCCCACAGGAAAGGCGGCAACAACAAGCTGATAAAGATCTACCACCGGGACGGCAAGTACGGCTTCTCGGACCCGCTCACCTTCGGCTCGGTGGTGGAGCTCATCAGCCACTACCGGCACGAGTCGCTGGCCCAGTACAACCCCAAGCTGGACGTCAAGCTCATGTACCCCATCTCCCGCTACCAGCAGGTTTGTGTACCCCCCCCCCACTCACCTGGGCCCCCCCCACCCCCCCAGCCTAGATGTGTTTTCGGGTTTCCCGAGGAAAGCGCCGAGCCAGCAGGTTTCCCGCCCTGTGAAATATTGCGGCCCTCGTTCGCCGGCGCGGCGTAAATAATTACACGCGTCCGCGCCATCGGAGGCCCGGCCGCGCGTTCGCTCATCCCTTCCCCGCTCCCTCCTCTCCTGACACCTGTCCCGCGCGCTCCCACGCTTTCAGGCTTTCCCGCCCAGTAAAATCCATCAGAGCCCCTCGCACAGGAGCACTCTTCCCCACTGTAATGACTTTTGGGGGGGGGGGAAAGCCTCCGGGCAGAGACGGCTCTGCTGTTAGCGCGCGCGTCTTTATTCTTTTTGCCGTGGGGAAATTCTCCTCAGCCGTTTCGAACCCGTGCTCGCTCCTCCCCTCAGGATCAGCTGGTGAAGGAGGACAACATCGACGCCGTCGGGAAGAAGCTCCAGGAGTACCACAATCAATATCAGGACAAGAGCAAGGAGTACGACCGTCTGTACGAGGAGTACACCAAGACCTCGCAGGTACGGGGGGGGGCGTCGGCCATCTTAAGCACAGCGCCCACGACGCTGGAGAACATGTTTGCTTTTTGAGGCTCGCGAACGTTCGGGGTCACGGTTTCTATAACGACGTGGTAGCCACGTTGCCGGGCGAGGTCGCTGGTGCTGCGTGTGCGGGGGGGACTGACCCGTTTCTCCCCCCCGGGGTTTTGAACGCGCAGGAGATCCAGATGAAGAGGACGGCCATCGAGGCCTTCAACGAGACCATCAAGATCTTCGAGGAGCAGTGCCACACCCAGGAGCGCTACAGCAAGGAGTACATCGAGCGCTTCCGCCGCGAGGGCAACGACAAGGAGATCGAGAGGTGAGTCCCGCCTGTCCTCGCCCTCCCTCCCTCGGGCCTCCCCCTCGGCCCGGGCCCGCCAGGAGCTGCTTCCCCTCAGACCGTCGGCGAGAGGCCTTCGTGCTTCACGAGGAACCAGCCTGCGGGCGATCCCTAGCGGAAGGTTCCGGAAGCCGTGTGTGCTGACGGCCCGTGCTCTTCTCGCCCCGCGCCCGCAGGATCATGATGAACTACGAGAAGCTCAAGTCCCGCCTGGGGGAGATCCACGACAGCAAGACCCGGCTGGAGCAGGACCTGAAGACGCAGGCGCTGGACAACCGGGAGACGGACAAGAAGATGAACAGCCTGAAGCCTGACCTCATCCAGCTGCGCAAGATCAGGGACCAGTACCTTGTGTGAGTGTGGACTTCCTACAGCTATCGCCTTGCTGTCTTTACTGTAGTCCTCACCGTGCAGCTGCAGTATTTCTTTACTGTAGTCCTCACCGTGCAGCTGCAGCTTATTTCCTGTAGTCCTCACCGTGCAGCTGCAGCTTATTTCCTGTAGTCCTCACCGTGCAGCTGCAGTATTTCTTTACTGTAGTCCTCACCGTGCAGCTGCAGCTTATTTACTGTAGTCCTCACCATGCAGCTGCAGCTTATTTCCTGTAGTCCTCACCGTGCAGCTGCAGCTTATTTCCTGTAGTCCTCACCGTGCAGCTGCAACTTATTTCCTGTAGTCCTCACCGTGCAGCTGTAGTATTTCTTTACTGCAGTCCTCACCATGCAGCTGTAGTATTTCTTTATCCACGGACGTCACAGCTGCAGCTGTGAAGCTGTAACGTGCAGCTGTGAAGTTTATGTACTGTAGTCCTTACCATGCAGCTCTGGCTTATTTACTGTAGCACTGACTGTGCACTGCAGCTGTAGTTTATGTACTGCAGCCCTCGCAATATTGCTGCGATGTTTATGCGCCCTAATCCTTACCGTGCAGCTGGTTTAATTATTGCAGTGGGTTTAATGATTGCTTGTTGGTGCTCGTGGCGCGGTGATTGAAGTCTGGGCGTGCCGGTCCTAAAACCTCCTTAATCATTCACAAATTGAACGGAACGAGTTGACTTGGGATCTTTTTTTTTTTTTTCTTCCCCCAGTTTCTGCGCTGATTGGACAAAGTGCTCGGGTGAATCCCCTGAGACTTAAATTTAATTATTTCTCTCTCTCAAAATATATTTTTTCAGCAATACTAGCAGGGTTCTGATTAAGCACTAGCGCAAAGGGACTCTGGAGTCGCACGTACCGCCTTCCCGCTCTGTGGAAAATGTGCATCAGGAGCAGACGCGTCTTTTTTATTTTCACTAGGCTGAATAAGAAGCCGGATGTTGGATTTCAGCACATACTCAGCCCACATGTTCCTCTCACCCCTCTGTCCATTCCTGTTGGAAAGTTGAAAGCATCTTTTTGAAATGATCTTTTGTAGAGTTGAGCTTCGCCGGTGCAGCCGGTGCTGAGTGGAACGTGTTGGAGTAATCCTCCTTGGCCTCTCTCTCTCTCTCTCTCTCTCCCTCCCTGCAGCTGGCTCAATCACAAAGGCGTGCGTCAGAAACGAATTAACGACTGGCTGGGAATCAAGAACGAAAACGCTGATGAGTAAGTGCGTTTAGGGGGGGGGGGGGGCGTACCCTGCGTTCAGCTCAATTTCAGGTAGCTCTGCGGTTACGCGTTGAGGTTAGCCGTGGCTAGGGAACGGGGGGGGCTCTCGGTAGCCGTTTATGGACACGCTTTAAAATTGCTGTGGGGCGTTGGGGCTTTGCAGGAGGGCTTGGCTGAGTCAGGGTGTGTTCTGCCCTATAGCACTTCAGGGATATCAGAGTGAAGTCACGGCTGCTGTATTTTTGCTATACGAATGCACTTGTTACCTGCACAACTAGTATCACTTATGTATATATCCCTTTTTAGAGTTATATACAAGTGAAGTCAATATGATGATACATTCTTTATAGTTTGGAATTGATTACTGTTACTTTTCGTTAATGTTTTTCTCAGCTACAATTGTAATTGTCACAGAAAATCAAAATGGCGGATTTTTAACGGACGGCGTGTCTTGCGCGCGCGACCTCGTCCGCAGGGCCTACTTCGTGAACGAGGAGGACGAGAGCCTGCCGCACTACGATGAGAAGAGCTGGTTCGTGGGCGACCTGAACCGCACGCAGTCCGAGGACCTGCTGCTGGGCAAGCCGGACGGGGCCTTCCTGATCCGCGAGAGCAGCAAGAAGGGCTGCTACGCCTGCTCCGTGGTGTGAGTACCGCCCGGGGGGGGGGGCGCAGAGGGGCAGCCGGGGTGGGGCGCGGGGGAGGCGGGGGGGGGCAGCCTGGGGGAAGGGGGTAGGGCAGCAGGGAGAGGGGTAGAAGGGGGGAAGGGGTGGGCAGCAGGGGGAGGGGGTAGGGCAGCAGGGAGGGGTGCAGACGGGGGAGGGTGGGGCAGCAGGGGGCAGGGGTGGGGCAGCCGGGGGGAGGGGGAGTTCGGGTCTAACGTTCTCTGCGCAGGGTGACGGCGAGGGAAGCGGTGATCGTACAGCCGGGCGCGGGCTAGTTGCCGAGCGCTCAACCTGTACAGCACCTGAAGACTGGTCCTGCATACAAGGGGGGCACACCTCGCTGGTCCAGCACAACGACTCCCTCAACGTGCGGCTGGCCTACCCCGTGTATGCACAGATGCCCTCGCTCCGCAGATGAGCCCCCCCCCCCCCACACTCACACCCGGGAGGGGGGTCCAACAAACAAACAAACAAACAAAACAAACGAAAATAAACAAACAAACACTTGCTGCAACACAACACGTCAGCCACCTTGGAGTTATATATATTTTTACTAGAACAATTCGAGGGCATTCTTTCTAAAGACTGCTTGATTTGCACAAGGAAGTTGAAACATTTTGTGAATGTGAAACGGACGGAACGGACGGGCCGAGTTTCGGGTGACCCGCTGCTACCTAAACTCCAGCCGGGACTTTTTAACGCTAACCTTTTATCTTCGGCTTTATTTCCTTTCATCACCTTTTATTTTTTTGTTTTTTTTATTTTGTTCCTTTTCTTTGTTCGCTTCTTTTCGTCAGCTTGGATGCGAGGGAAGAAAAAGCAGTAATGTTTCGGGATGGTTTTTTTTTTTTTTCCCATTCCCTCTCCATGTTAAAAGCAAAAACTTATGTAGCATAGAGGCGACCGACACTTTTCCGGATGTCTCTTATCATTGCGATGGCAGCCGAGCAGAGGGGAGGTGCAGTAGAAAATGTTTGTAGTCTTAAAAGAAAAGCTTGCTTTTATACTAACCGTAGGGAAGGAGATTTGTTTCTTGGCTTCACTTGGCTGGACTCTCAAAAGCTGGCTAATTTTCCTATTAAAAGCAGTCCAGTGCAGAGACCAAAGTTAGCATGGGAGAAACTCCACTGAACTTTAACTGAAAGAAGAAGCAGATTAATTAATGCCAGTGCTTTGTTTAGTACCACACATAAAATGGAGTTTGGGCGGGTGCTGACACACTTAAAGCTCTTTAAAATGTATTGTTAACCAAATTGTACACGCAGAAAATTTGAAAGCACTTATTTAAAAGGCGTCTGCAGCTGCACATTTCTACACCAAAATTTTAGAACACGGACTTTAAAGGAAAACTGAAACCCTTTTTATGTGTGGCTTAAAAAATATAAATATGTTATGTGCTCATGTTTGTTCGAAAAGGAAAGAAGAAGAAAAAAAAACAAGCAACTTGGATTTTTGTATTCTTTATAGAACCTACGAAATAAGCTTTGAAATATGTAACTGAAGCAGGAACAATGGTTCAGAGTTGAGAAGAGACATGCTTTAGAAGATGAAAACTTGAAGAAAGTGCAATCCAACATGTATTATTAGTAGGGTAGGAGTCTACTGGAGAGAGCTGCACTAACCCTGCCCAGTGGCACAGATGAGATAATCAAGGGCACAGTGAACCTTTGAAAGAAAGATTTTTTTTTTTTATACTGCTCCTATTTATATCGCTGCTTGACTTTATAACCGGTTGAAAAGCATTTTTGTTGGAAGGTTTTAACGGTGGCTGCCTGTTTTGTTTTAAGTCTCGAAACAATAAAAGGAATAAAACAAAAATGACCGCAGGCAAAAAAAAAATGGCCGTGTATGCAGTGACTTGACTTCCTTAAACAAAACCTTGCTGTTTTCCTATTGGCTGTGGTGCTTGCACATCGTCATACCTGAGTGTATACGTGGTGATCCTCCAATCAGCAGTCTATGTGAGGAGCCACTCGTCCTAGTCTTATCCCCCCCGCCTGCTCGGGAGTCCGCACTCCTCTTTAAAGGCCTCGTGGACAGGACAGGCCTGAGGAGCAGCAGGGCCATTGGTTTCAGTGGGCACAGAGCAGCAGTGGTATTTGGGATGGGCTGGGCGCCTTGCTTGTGGAGCCTCTTCTACTCTCTTGCATATCCATATACCTGAGATGGATGCGTTTGGCTGTGCTTAAAAAATTTTAAACAAGTCGCCGGGACTGATGTCGCCAAATTTAAAAGTTGGAGATTTGGAGTTAAAAAAACCTCCATAGGACCTCCTGAGAACAGAAATACCAAACTGATTAATAATTGATAATGATTGATTAGCTTTTTTTCTTGCAAGATTGCAGGCATCCGATATTAAAAGTGTAATAGCCTCTAAACTGCAGGCTTCCTGTGAATGCGCTCTCTGCTCGGCCTCTCTCACAGGCCTTTGTGCTGCATCTGAAAGGCCTCACCCCAGCACAGCCTGACACGCAGGTTCTGATGTCACCCAGCCCTCCTCGGCTCCAGTGGGACTGGGAATAGCGTCAGCGGCCAGTGCAGCAGTGTAAGTTACTGGCCACTCTGTCGGGGCGAGGTGCTTTGGTTTTAATTGGTCAGCAAACACGTGGACGTCCAGCTGATGGCGGTGCGCGTCTTTCACGTTCCTTGGGTGCTTTTCTCACGCCTGCCTGCCTGCCTGCCTGCCTGGCCTGGGCCCACACCCACGGCGTATTGCACTAAGATAAGACCGATGGGGAGCGTCTCAGCTGGGCTGCTGGCCTGAGACAGAGGCCGCAGGCGAGGGCTGGGGGTTCAGGTGATTTAGGGGTCTGTGCAGCAGGTGTATTTTTAATTTTTTTTAAGGCCCACACGAGACAGATAAGATTGCAGTTCCCTCGCTCCTCTCTGGGGTCCTGCCCTGGGTTCAGGTATGTGGCTGTCCCATGATCGAAAGTGAAGGGAATGGGGTGGTAGGAGTTGAGCTGAATGTACAGCAGGGGTAAGGCTGCTGTGTGTGTGTGTGTGTGTGTGTCGGGGTCATGAACCCCCCCGCCCCCCGCCCCCCTTAGGCGGGAGCTTCTGCAGTGTGCTGGCCTAGCCTTGGGCCTCAACCCCACTCAGAAGACATGGGTCGGGATCTGAAGACCTGTAACGAAGGCCATTTATCTCCCTCTCTGCAAAGGAGACTCTTTGATGGATTTGGTTTATTTTTTTAAAGAGCTCTGGTTTATTTAGTTTGTTTAACGAGCAGATGGCTGTGTTGCTTCACGGAAAGGGTGACGCTTCTACTTTCTGAAGCCCGCCCACTTTTTTAAACGGATAGGTAGTCACGGACCGTACGCTAGGCTATCTCTGTGACCACGCGTTGGCCATTGTGTTCCGTCAACTTGGTGGCTCAACAGGTGTTTCTCTGTGGCTTTCTGTAACGCCTGAGCTTATATTATCTATACATTTCATTTTTTAAGTTTTATTTTTAAATTCCTCAACATTATGTGAGGGTTTTATTTTTTGTTTTGTTTTTGTTTTTTGCATTTTTTTTTTTTTTTTTTTTTTGTAACAAGGACCTGAAGTGTCCTGTCTCTATTACTTGAACTATTGCATTGCTCACTGTTGAATGTCTTCATATTATATACGTATACATATTTTACAGAACAAGAAAATCCCTTTTGTGTTACGGTCAAAAAGACGACTGATATGTTGGGTTTTTGAACATAAGAATGGCGCTTGCGTATTGAACTTTAATGGAACTCATGCATTTGTTTAATCCCAGGGACGACTTCTTTTTATTATGAAGTCCTTGGAAATGAGGTGGGATTGGATTCGTAATGACGGGGATGGCTGAAATTGCACACATCACATTTAAGAAAAACATGTCTTCAGTAAGGATCACAGCTGACTTCTTCACTGGAAAGTCAGGCTTTCACTGTAAGTTACTATGATGGTAATTTGAAGAGGTTATACTGACATTTTGTTTTGTCATATTTTCTTCTTTATATTTCTTACCTGGCATCGAGACCAAAGATTTAAGTTGAGTTCATTTAATGCTAGATATTGACAGCTAGTTTGAAAGGGACATTGGAGGTGTTCTGTTACTGTTTATTACTGCCTTTGATATTTTACTAGTCTGAAGTCACCATTATTTGCAGTTGTCTGAGCAGATTGGAGAATGACCGATCTGCACCCCCTAGGATTTCATCTCCAGTTTTTATTTGATTTTATTCCATTCTATTTGGATTTATTGGGGCTTCATTCGATAATTTGAAGCTGTCCAGAGTCTAGAGAGACTGCATCAAAGTGCTTTGGAATGCTTTGTGTGTAAACTACTCTTATTTGCGAGAAAATCAGAACCAACAGGAGACCAATTAAAACTGCCATCATAGTACACAATTTTGGACAGTGGTTGCGCCATTCGTTTCTGGTTCAGATCAATTTTAGTCTTTTCCTCAAAACAATCTTTGTTTCAGTTGCCCTGAAGCAAACATTGCGTGAGGTTTTTTTTATTTTTTTATTTTTATTTTTTGGTTTAGCTGATTCTAAAGCCGTTGTTTGTTTTTCAGGATTACTAGTTACGGAGCTACGTTGACAATGGGGTTTGAAGGCCTAGTTTAGTAAGGCTCCACTCATCAGGATGAAAACTTTTATAAGCCCCTCTATCTTCTTTTTTTTTTCTGAATTTAGTCTGTCTTGTATTTGCACACTTGCCTAGCTGGAGACATGGTTGCTCTTTCCATTATAAAAATGTGTATAATACATGTTCCCCCCCCCCCAGCCATTGGTGGTTTAAAATGCGTTTAATACCTGTTCCCCCCCCCCCCAGCCATTGGTGGTTTGTCTTTTAAAGAAACGTGATTGGCCTTCTCTGCGGGGCAGAAAGCAGTCCGAAACATTACCGGTTTTGAGAGCTTCTTGCTTTGTTCACTCCAGAAAGCATGCAATATTTTTATTTTTATTTTTTCTCTTTAATACTTCAGGGACAAAAGAGCATTGCTTGGGGGTTTTAAGGAGCTGGCCTGCAGCGGGGGAAAATGTGTGCTTTTTTTAAACCGTTTGGAGACTTTTAAAAAAAGGTGCGTTAATTGAATTGAATGGTATTTTGTAGGGTGGGGGTGGGGGATAAACCAAAATAGGCATTTTCCATGCTCCTGTTTTTACTGACAGATGGCAGATGGATAGTACAAGGCCTGATTGGTTTACATGTGGGCTGTTTGTGGCAGTTGTCCCCTACGCAGTTCTGCAAAGTTTTATTTGCAGTCGGGTTTGATATTTGTGATTTTCACCAGGAGTCTCTTTGTGTTCCCAGTGTATCGCTGTCTCGTCACAGTAGCCAGCACAGATTAATGGGATACAGCGTCTTTAACCAGAAAGCAGATCTCACTTTTCCTCCCCCCCCCCCCCACCCCCCCTTTCGACATACAAACAGAAAACCCAGCATGCATCTTTGGTACTCTTGACTGTTGTTTTTGTGTATAAAAAGAAAAAAAAAATTTTGAAAAAAAGTTAAACAAACTGTTCTTTGTCTGTTAATGGTGTATTCGAATCTGAATTTAATATAGCTAACAAAACAAGTCACCGCTTTTTGCTGAGACAAGTTAGTCCTGTTCAGCCGCAGTGGTTAAAGATACACTCAAAAGAAAAATACTGAGAAAGAGGAAAAACGAGAACAATGCAAAAATGGTGTTATTTGCTGGACTTTAAGGATTCAAGGATTTCCCCTTTTTTGTTTTTTAAATAAATAAATACTTTCTAAATGAAGGTTTCTGAATGTCTCCTCTCTATGAATTTTAACTGCGAGCAGTTGTTTGGCCTGTGTGCATCTGCATATGCTAAAGCTGTATTACCCATATAGCAATCCTAAAGCAAAAATCACCCAGAAGTGTTTTATATCACGAAAGCTTTCTTTTTATACCAGCATTTGATTGTACTGGCACAATTAAATTCTTTTTAAATGGCAATTTTAAGGCTCAATACAAGCAATAACAACATATATAGACTGTCTCTCCATACCTGAAATTTCTAGACGACCTGCAAAATCTTATACAAATGTGCTTCCATTGACTATTGGAAACTTTGTCCATATTTTTATTTTTATTTTTTTTTTACTTCTGTTCCTTGACCAGCCGCCATCTTTGTTGCATATTGTTGCATGTTGACAGTGGCTATTCCTGTTGTGCATACTAAGCTAATGTACTGTTGGGTAGCCGTTAACCCAGGTTTCCAGTGTGAGGACCTCTTTCTCAGTATTAAGACTGTACTTGCTTCAGGCTTATAGGTGTCCTTCAGTTACATTGTTCATCACAGTAAGATTTCTTTCTTGTATCTGTTGGATAGTTTGTATTGGTTGTAGAATCTCCATTTGTTATGGGATGAAGTCATGTATATTATCAACGGAAACTCCACAATACTCATTTCTCTTGCAGAATAAAGAAAATATTTTGTTCAAATGTGTTCTTTGTTTTTTCCTGAAAATGTGATGGGGGCGGGGGAGGGCGGTTTATTATCCTTTTTTCCCCTGCATGGGACAAATTTATTTACCGCACTAAATCCATCTCTGTAAATCCCAGTCAATCTTATTTCATTATAAATGTAGTATTATGCTAATGTAGCATCTTCATAAAAATATTGGAATGTGAAATTAAAAAAAAAAAAAAAAAAAGCCAACTAACTGACCTGGCTGACTGTGGGAAAAGACGAAACACATCAGCTACATGCAACATGGCTAAGAAAGGGAACTGGTTTGAAAAAAGCATGCACATTTCAGGTACTCCATATGAAGAGTAATCATTGAGGAACTGAACAAATAGTTCACTTTATGAATTTGGTATTTGACTCACAATGACAACAAGCATTTCCTACTTTTGAATTAATGCTTGCAATTAATGAAAGGTGTGCAAGGTATTGTCAGTAGAGGGATCTTAATTACAAACACATTAATTTAAATTTAACTCCAATGTGCAGTTTTAGTTGTAACTGATTCCTTTACAAACGTCTTTGACTTTTGAGAACTGGACATTTGGGAAGCATAAACTCAACAGAATTTGTTCTTTAGAAGTTTAAAAGTAAAGCAAGATGGGTAAAGATGTCTGTTCAATGAGTCAATTCTTAGTTGAAGACAATCAGGCTTCATTTATGCATTTGCTGCATGCAGACTACAGCCTTAGCTCAGAATACTTTTCTCCTGTTATACTGACCTGAAAAGGAATTCACATGCATTTAACATTTCTGAATTTAATGAAGTGGATGAACAGGCATGACTCTACAAATCCAGCCAAACCAATCCTTCAATAACATATTTCTTAAATTTCCTACATTTTTAATTTAGCCTTTGCCTTTTTTCTTTTTTTATTCGCCCTCGGTTTTGGAGTCGAAACTTGGATGCACTACTTCAGCGCAGTCCAAACACCGCAGTCAAATTGTTGGATGAGGTTGCCGCAACGGGCTTATGATTGCAATTGAGCATAACAAATTGGGGTATAAAGAAAAATGAGGAGAAAATTTTGTTGAAGAAATGCATTCAATGATGGCATGCATGACCACACTGCTATTTCCGTACTGCTACTGGACCAAAAGGAGTTGTGCTCATCAGACACAAACGCGCACACACACTCACACACACACACTCACACTCGCACACGTACACACACGCACACGCAGACAACCACACGCACACGCACACACACACGTAGACCAGCATGGCGGGGCCGTCACATCACCGGGCTGAATATGTGGATGGGCAGAGTCATCCCTGCTGCAGAACCACAGGCCCTCTGGGAAACGTAGTCCAGCGGGGAGTACGCGCCCGCCCTAGAGACCTGTGCGTTGACACTGCGAATAAATCCCACACAGCAAAAGGCCAAACGCGCCGGCTAATGCGCGAATGAAATTAATTGGGGTAACCGCGAATTTGGAGGGGATCAAAAGCAACATAAATGAGAGGCAAGCGGCAGTCCACCGCGGCAGACCCTCTCTAAATTGACACCTCATTATCCCGGTAATAAATGAAGCGCTCCCCGCCACCCGGCTGATCTGCATGCCTGAACCATCGGAGAAACATGCGACGAGCGACTCATTAGGGCACCGTGATGGATCCTAACCATTCATCGCGGCGAGGGTGTTCTGCAGGACAGTTCCGGAACGTAGGCCGGTTATACATATGGAAATTGGAGTAATTAAGAGGCGGCTTTGGGGAGAGGCTATGTGAATGTGCCTAATAAGTGACTATCAGTCTTGCAATTGCTTGTGGATAATTGGAGTTTCTCTGGCAGCAGAAGTAATTTCCAAAAGCTTACTTTATTATTCATAAGGCTCAGGTACAATATAACCTCTCCAAGGACTAGAACTGTTTAGCATCTTTCTATAGTTTGTCTGTTTGAGAGGTTTTAAGCAGGCAAGGAGGGGGGTGGAGGGGTGCGGGGGTGGGGGGGTGGAGGGGGGCAGCAGTTAGAGGTCGGGATCTGCGTGTGGAGATTTGTGAGTGGTGTGGATCCCTCTCACTCTCTCCCTCCTCGTTTTCTATTAGAGTCGCGTTTTCTAGCCTTCATTGTTTTTCTTCACTAGTTAAGTGTCATCACATGATCACCCTTTTAATTAAGTTTGTTCAATTGGAGACTCCTGTCTTTTTCTATTTGTATAATTCAGCTGAAATGTTTGCTTGGCTGTAATGGGCTGATTACCCTGCTGAGGGATAGTTCCCTGTGGGGAATCTATGGTTTGTGCTCAGGCAGAATATCTCCAGTCCCGATATTTCAAATGGACATGTAGAAACACTGGCACTGTACTTGTAAAGACTGGCACTGTACCTGTAAATCATAGTGCTACATTGGCAAGATGGTTCCAGTATCATGAACAGGTCTGCTTTCTGTCCGAACAAACACATTGATGAAAGACAACAAATATTTGATAGTTTGGCCTTGGAGCCAGCAAAGTTGTTTTCTTTCGGCAAAACATTTCACATTGCTTTTAGGCATGTGAAGCTAATAATTGTATGAAAGACCATTATGCTCTGTCAGATTTTTCAGGGAAAACATGAACCATTAATGACTTTAAAAATACGCCCATCATTATTCAATACATCCTGCCAATTGCATTTTGGGTATAGACTAGAATATATGCGCAATGAAATCATTAGACCAATTCAGCCTCAATGGCTAAAAGTTCAACAATGACTATAAAACAGGTGATGGCAGCAACTTGGTGACAAACATCAAACCTAGGCTCAAATTCTTATTTTTTAATTTTTTTTTTTTTGCTGTTTTTGCAAACTTTTTTTAAATCAAATATTTACAAAATGAAGAAAACAAACAACCGAACGAGGAAAGAACATAAAAGGAGGTGACATGCAAAAATCACCAACGCATTACAAACGTCATCAAAGGTGTAGAGCAGGGCAGCCAACCAACAGCTTGAACTAGCACAACTTGACCAGTGCCTCCGCTGACCGCTCCAAAATCCTAAACCTAAAGGAATTAAGTTAACTAAGCCGATATTAATCGATAGCAGGCTCCGCCCAACCAGGCTGGATTGATTTCTCGGATGAATTCAAGCCTGTCAATAAAAGGTGCCTCTTGCGTTGTTTTAATTGAATTTTGATGTCATACCCAAAAAGGAGTCGGCTTCAGGGAATGCAGCCACATCCATACTCAGTAACCAGGAACGCTCACACACAGGCTGTTTCCACAGAGGCTCACTGACACTGGGTTCATGAAACGTTTCAGGAGAAGAGGCAAAGGGCAAAATCGGAGGGAGCACAAATGCAATGCACTGGAGGACTTCCGTAATTCATTTCCATAATTCCTTGCTGAAATAATTCCTTGTTTTCAAATTTTCTGCCGCGTGACGCTCAAATTTAAATAGAATTTAGGTTTATTTTTTCTCCTATTGACCATAGTGGAAATGAGGATGAGTAATTTAAACAAAAAATATATATAATCTGTTTTTGAGGCAGCTGACACGTGTGCAATTAACATCCCTATGTATGGAATAATAGCTTATCACAGATCAATTATAACTTAAACATGGACATACAAGGGCTGAGATCCTCTGCCCTGAATTAATGCTCCTCAATTCCTGACCTGGAGGAATATAATGTTCCTGCCGCCCATTCAACTTGAGCTCTTAATTGCTAAATTGAATCAAGTGGTTTCTTGATTAGGTGCAAGCATGCATTGCTCATGGGAAATGTGAGATGAAACCAATGAACTCCACTGGACTGCACTCTTTCACGGAGTGTTCCGTGACAATCGACTTCAGCACTGGATGAGAATTTTGCCTGAAGAAAATGATCTGTTAATACATTTTTTATTTTGAGTGCTAGCATCAGTAGAAACACAGCGTCAGGCAGCAATTATCAGAGAAAGAAAATTTCAATATGCTTCTTTCTTCTTTAGCCCAGCTTAAAACATTCATACTGACTTCAAGTCAGGAAAGAAAATGCCTCATTTTGCCTCGTCTGTGACTGTCTTGAGACATCTCATTTCCAGTCAGTCTTCACTGTCCGGGCATCACTCGCAGCCTGTCTTGCCTGTCCTTGGGCTTCGTAGCTGCGGTCCTGCTAACGGTGCTACGCTGGTCAGAGGAGACACAAGTTTCTGGAGGAGCTCTGAGTTCCACATTAAGGGTTTTTTCTCTCCCCTCTCTACCTCCCTTCTTTATTTCCTCTCCTCAGCAACTGGGCTTAATTAGACCCCTGAAGTCAGTGCGGCTCCTTATTGGAGGGGGGGGGGGGGGGGAGGGGGGGGGGGTACGCAAGGCAGCAACAGCCGCAGCCACGGAGGAATAAATTAAAGCCAGACAGGGAGACTAATAAAGTAATAATGAGCTCGCAGATGCCCGCCGTGCCAACCCCGGGCACAGCCCAGCGAAGATTTACCAACCCCCTAATAAGTCCTCCATGTTAAACCACAGCTCCCATGCCATGACCGGCCACCAATAAAAACGCTGCAAAATAAAAATAATTTCCGAGGACAAAGCAGGGCAAGGCACCTCCGTCATGTGACACTCACGTTCAGCACTCGGCTTGGTTCACACCGCTTTCCCCTGCTTCTCTGCCGAAGTTTTTATAATTCTTATTATTACTCATTGTCATGATGATTATCCTTATAACTATCGACATAATAAATTATCATAATCATCACAAAATAGAATAAGAAGAAGAAGAATCACAATCACAATCATAATAATAATCATAATTACATTCATAACACTCACAATCATAATAATAATACTAATAATAATACTTTGTTGTCATGCATTTATTCATATAATAAATGCATCAATATTAAATACTATTATAAAAACGCATGAGTGGTTGTTGAAAGATGAGGAAGTGATTCTGCGATCCTAACCATTGCAGGCGCAGTAGTCTGTTGCATCCCCGGGGACACCGGCGATGATGAAAGGTGAATTCTGGACGTCAGTGTGGGGAGTGTTTGCCAGGTAAACCCGAGTGTGCTGAGCAGAAAGGTTGCACAGTGGCGTAAGGTACAGTATGATGATGGATGGAGGGTATGAAGGAGCTATACCCTTGACTACGCCCTGGCTAGCACCAAGGGTTTTGAATTCAACGTGAGGAACGATCAATCAAATCGATTGGCGATCATCACCACCCGGTCCGATTCAATATATCTCCACAGCCAAAAGTCTTCTTGTTTCTTCTGCATGCATTTCTGTTTGCAGAACGCTGCTTTTTTGTGTGCGTGTATTTGTCTTAATTAGCTGTGGCGCTAGCTAGTCTGGAAGTAAAGGTTGAGAAAGTCGGCCGGTTGAGTCATTTAAAGGATTCCGCTCGTCCCCGCCCTCCGAGCCCTCTGCTTCATTAAGAGAGAGTGCGGCTGTCATTGGGAATGGAGATGAGAGGCGCTGACAGCTCACATTCAGTAATCCATAGGAGTCGAAGGTCATGTGATCTTTACACTCTATATCAACTCCACTCCTCCGATGGGAACAGATATGAGGCAGAGTGAGTCACAGCTTTCACCGAAGAGTTCAGAAAATACAATAATAGCAAAATCAATATCGCCGTGTCACATGGTTCAATATGATCCTCTCGCCGTATCAGTTATTAAAAAACGGAGCTCACGGCCCCAGAAATTAAACGGGAATCCTATCTTCTCGCTCTCGTCTTCTTGCTCTCATCATTTCGGGTTAACCCGTTCATTTTCCCATCAAATCGGAAATTTCCGCTAGCTGCCTCGTTCATTCCACGGCTCCTATCAAGTCTAACCGGAATGCTTCAAGATGGTAGGATTCATCACACTTCTGGATGTTACCGGCCTGACACTTTGATTGGAGGAACAATTTCAGAGAGCGAGTAAAGTGATAAACTATAAGAGCACAAGGGAGGGTACCAGAGCAACTGTAGATATTGCAGACTTGGATCGACTTCTCATGTAATACCTTCTCAAAGCACTAGTTATTCATTTTCTGGAAGACATTGCAATATTTACAGGAACAATTTTTGGTTATGAACTCAAATCTCATTGTCCTGGGTAATATTATGCTAAAGGAAACCAAACATCAGTGTTAACCAGACTCCTCTCTTTTGGCTGAACCTTTGCTGGCGCTGTAAACCATTTATGGACCTTTTCTGTGTGTTGCACGCCTGTCATATATGTTGATAATCGCATTGTGAAAAATCAAGATGGCTTACACTTGCAATATGATTGCAGTGTCATTATTCGTTTTCATGATGAACTCCCTCCTCCTAGGTAAGTGGAGCTTCTTTTTGTAAATTCAGAGCTTCACAGCATTGCCTTCTAAAGCAGTGGGAGGTAGAGGGGTGCGGGGGTCTAATGTGTCGTATTTCCCTCAGCAGCAGCCCACCGCTCTGCGAGAATCGGCCAGGGCAGGAGCAAAACGCATGTTGTCATGACACCACCACCGCAGAGGGGGCGCTGTACTTCTGTCTGAGGACATCTTACCTCACCATCTCTGCACCTGCTCATTCTTTCTCGTCAGTGAAGAACCCTACGGGGCTCTGGCGTTGCCCAGCACTGCCCGGATAACTCCAGAGAACAAAAAACACTTTCACTGCTTCTGAAAAAACAAACATTTATTTATTTTTTTGTAATTTTATTTTTTTTCCATTTTTTCCTTCTCCCATTTTCTATAGTAGGCTTTCTTTGATGCTCAGTTAATGTTGGTTTTATTTTTGGTCTTTCAACCATTTGACACACACCTTTTCCAAAAATTCACTGCTGCCATATTAGGTCATATGTAGCTCTTGGGAAAAAAATTCTCAGCATCTACATCCCGCCCCTGCACAACTCCGTTGCTCAGCTAACACAGGGCACAAAGTCATAGAGGCTGCAGAGCTGAAATTACACAGAAGTTATGTGAATGTAAAGTGTTATGTGTCCACGCCTGTCACCAGCGCGCCTAGGGAGGGGATAAATCTGTACCAGCCAGGAAATGGTCAAAGTGACTTCAACAATAAACCTGAAGTTAACTATTAGAAAAAGCTACGTTGAGTTAAGTTATAATATATGTGCATGATATATACAGAACTCATATATATTACGATTTTTTTTACACAATGCTCTAATTAAGAACTATAAGAACTATATAAAACATCTATTTAATGTTAACCTCACCATGCTGCACAACATCCTAAAACCATAACTGGTTGTTTTCTTTTCTTTTCTCAAATCAGGCCAGTATAATAATTTAAATCCATTTGCAAAGGCTTTTGAGACTGACTGAAATAATAATGACTTACTGAGGCTCGAGGCTGTCTGCCATCTCTAACAGTGCCTGATCAAAGGCCTTCCTTAAGGCCATGCGGAGTCCTAACCAGAACCGTCACGTATAAGAGCACACATACACATGCAGGCACACGTGAAAATGCACAAACACGCATACACACACTTACTCTTATATACACAAACACACATGCACACTTACACATACGCACACAAACACACATGCGCATACACACAACACGCAGACATATATACTTACACATATGGAGAAAAACATACATGCATGCACATATAGACACACACTTACACATACGCACACAAACACAAACACACACATATGCACACAAAAATAGCTGCACACAGAACTTCACACATTTACACACGTATGCGAACACATGCACGCACATAAACATACATGCACTCACACACACACAAGTATATACATACACTTACATATATACACAATATACACATATATACACAAACACACACATACAGTATGCACACAAACCTACCTGCACACAGCAGATGTTGCTGCTGGGAACTACGTTCAGCCCTGAGCGCCAGCCTCAAGCCACTGACATCCGGTACCGGACCTGATCTGAAACAGAATCAAACACGGATTACTACATTCAAACACAATCATACAGCCATGCATCAAAACACACTTGAGCACGACTGAACACACCAAACGCATTACAGCACAATCACACACTAGTCTAATTCACCCAAAGACAATCAGTCTGATCCCTCCTGTTCATGGTCGGAGCCTTGCAAGTAGCGATTTGGACCTGACTCACAGGAGCGAGCTGTGGCAGCCGTTTCGTTTTTGACTCCTACTCTCTCCCACAGGTTACGTGAGCTATTGTGGGTCCCCTTCCTTACAGTGAGACGCATACACCCAAACTCTAGGATGACCTATAATTTGCGCGCACATTCGCTCTTTGAGGTTTTCGAATGCTGAGTGTAGGATAAAGTATGGCTTCTCTGCACCTGAGGCCATCTGCAGTGAGGCAGCAGCGTAACTGACTTTGGCCTGACTCCGCAGTCATCACGATGCAGTCAGGTGTCTAGAACGCCCCCAAACCCCACTCCTCACTGTCCCCTACGCCGGGGGGACCATGACCTGTGTGGGGCCCATTATCATTAGAGGTGGGGTGAGCAGAGTGCCGTTTTTTTTTTTTTGGCGGGGTGGAGGCCCAGGGGTTCTCTGTAATTACAGGATGTGTGGCCAGGCCAATAAAAGACCTGCGAAGGTAATGTTTGTAAATATAGTAGTGACATAAAGGACCGTTTCCAACGGCGCTGCTTTTAAAAAAAAAACCCTGCGGTTCTGCCTTCGCTTCTGCGTGCCGGTTCGGCAGTTCATGAAAGGGGGGCCACTGTTCCCTGTCCCAGAGAGGCGATGGGTGACTGCATTCACCCTGCGGTAGGGTCAGAATATCTCCGATGTGTTTACTTAAGCAAGGCCCTTGTTTTTAAAGACCGCTGCGCTGGAACGCGTGCTATGAAGTGCAATCTCGCTGGCATAGCGTAGCATAGCGTAGCGTAGCGCAGCGCAGCTAAGACCCAGATATCAGCTCTGGACGTCGCACTGGAAACCGACTACTGCAAAGGCTCACTGGATGTTGAATGTTGTTGCACATTCCTCCCTAGACGATAAAATAGTTTGACTTGAGCACGGCTGTAAAATGGTCGGGGGTGGGGGGGGGGGGGTGGAAGCACACAACACTCCCATGGGTTCGGGCATATTTGCGTGAGGGGTAAAATGAGGTTGTGTCCTCGTGTCCTTGAATGTTTTCAAATTACTCCATGATCCATCACTCTAATTACAAAAAACTCAATGGTGGAGGCAGGGAGCCTTCAATAAAGCTAAGTAAACACTGCTAATGAAGTAAGAGAGAAGATCAGAAGGGAATGAATGGAATACTAATCGTGTGCATGTCCCTCACGCAACAAAACGCAGGATGGAAATTGGAACTTCATTCAAAATGGCATCACGTTGCTGGTGGAAGAAATGTGTGCTTGGATGGGGGAAAAAAAAAAAACTTTACGACGCACCAGATTGCTGGAAATATAAATTACTGTTCCACGATAGCCTCTTTTCCACCTTCTGCAGCTGAACTTCCATGCCAACTAATGGCTGATCCAAAATAAACGAGAATTAGAACAGCGAGGCAGTTAACGTCTACGGTCTCATTTGCACCAGGTCCATTACAAACGAAAAACACGCTTTCTCGATTTTTTTTTACCCATCAAGCCTCTTGGTTTCCGCACGCTGCTCTCCAGACCAAACCTGGTTCTGTTTTGTAATGGGGAGGAAAGCGTTTAATGTGAACGGGACAGTCCACGCGGAATTAGTTTTTTGGACTCAGAGGCCCTGTCATTGCGGAGTGAAGACATTTCCAGGTATTTCTACATCGCTCCTAAAAGGCTGTACCCCCCAGCACCCCCACCCCACCCCACCCCCAGCCCTTCTGCACAGAGCGGGCCCCCCAGAGAGAGGAATGCACTCGTTCTAATTATAACTCCATCTCCTGGCAGCCCGCGCACGCAGCCAGACACACGGCCCTGCTCCCCCGGGGGGTGCAGGAAAACACACACCCCCCCCCCCCCCCGAGGCGGTTTTACACCCCCTACCGCACCAGTCTACTGCGCCGCGAGTCTCGGAAAGGTAAAGAACGACGAACGAAGGATGGAGGAAAAAAAGGGAAGAAATATTAGGTAGAAAATATAAAAACTTCCTGTTCCTCACAATCTGCAATTAATAATAAATTTTTTTTTTTTTTTAAAGAGTGCCCTCGGGGCTGGTTAATATTTCTTTTCCCAGGTTGGTGACAGCGAATGACAAAATGGAGGGTGCTTTGTGACCCTGGCAGAGCACCCAAAGCTCGGCTAACAAAGACAAGCCCTGCGTGTAAATGTGTTGCACAAACTATAATATAAAGCGAATTACAATCCATAATAATATTCTCCTTATTTCAGCTTTTTTTTTTTTTCTTTCTTTTTTATTCCAGCCTGTGGCACGTGAGTCAGGCTATTGAACGTGTGAGTCACAATGGCAGCGGGACACAAAGGGCCCGCTGTGTTTTGGGCGCTCCGCGCCGCTCGGCGCACGGCCCGGCGTGTCACACGCTCGCCGCAGCCCCGCGCGCCCTCGCCCGCCGCGGTTTGGCCGTGCCGTCCGGAGCTGGGGCTCATTGACAGACGGCTCAGCTGATGCTCACGTTGGGTCCCGGGCGCTGACGCGGGGGGGCCCAGCCGAGCCGGGGCGGGGTGGGGCGGGGCGGGGCGGGGGCGAGTCACGCCGCTCCCGCACAATGAGCAGCAGTGTTGCGGGAGCGACTCTCTCCCCCCCCCCCTGCGCCCTTTCACCAGGTGACTCAACAGGCTGCTCGTCGGGGGGGGGGGAGGGGGCTCTGGTCTGTGTGGGTCTCTGTGATGAAGTGAGAAAGGGGGGGGGGGGCAGGGGAGAGCCTGTTGCCATGGTGCTGGGTCTTCCTTGGACGAAACCCTGTGAGCGTGACTCAGCATCTGAGAGGGTGTCCTGTCTCTGCGCAGGCAAGGCCGGGCATCCCATCATCCAATTCAATCAATCAATGCGGCCATCTTCATTTTATATAATTCCATTTGCAATCAGATTGGCACACAGAGCTTCCCAGTAGAAGTTTTCCAGAGGGAGTTAGAAAACAGAAAAAAAAAACTTGGAAATGAATCCCGGATCACTTTACAAATAGAGTTGAAAATATGCTGAAAAATAGCGGAATGTCTATGTTTTTTTTGGTCACCTAGATCCAAACCCTGCTAGAATACATTCAGAAAACCATACAAATATTTAGAGCTCAGATAACTTGTTAAATGATGTACAGTAGCTGCATTATAAATTAAGATATTGACCATGTTACATTTACCAAGCATTAGATTTATGGTAACCTCCCCTACCAATTCTAACTTTAAAGAAATGAAAACAAATGCATAGTAACCTTATGTTTTAGTATTATTATTATTATTATTATTATTATTATTTAATGCTATTTGAGCATATTTTATTTCTAAAAACTTTCCGTTATTGCTTATAAAAACGTTTTTGAATAGCTGTTTTTCCATATTTTTTAAATTGTTGTTGAAAATCTTTGCTAAAGGTTTCAGTGTTATTGTATTTGTACATTTACATTTTAATAAGATGTTTACATTGTTTTGCATAATTAAAATATGAAAAAGCAACTGATTGTTCATATGCAGTTGTCACTGTGTAAGCTTATGATAAATTCTTCATGGTGTTCTATGCAAATACTGTTTAATATGCAATGGATATTGTCTTTGTTTTTATTTTAATTTATTGAATAAGAAAAGTTGTTGTAAAATGACATTAAATGGTCACATTTACAAAATGAACAAATGTTATAGTAAACTACTGGCTACTGAATAGAATAACTTTTCCAGTTGATTTGTAAAAAAAACGGATGATTACTGTTATTTTACAGTAGCATCTAGCTATATCACAATAATCCATGGTCTCTTTGTCACTGTGAAATCACAGTATGTAGTTGTCATTTAGTTTTAATTTACTGTGAATATATTACAGCAAATTACTGTGAATAGGTTAACAGTAAATTACTATGAAGCATACTGTAGAAGTACTGCCACCGGTAGCCAGTAATTTACTCTAAATTTACAGCCTATTCTTTTTACAGTGCGTGTTTCTGGGGAAGAATGTGTCATATCTGCGTCTGAAAATAATCGCAAAAGGCTCAGTAAATCTGGACTTATGTGTCATTTTTATGCTTATGACAGCCATAAAATGCATCTAATAAGGGTTTTCAGACTATGGATCACTGCGCTCAAGGCTTCTGATGATTTGGATTCCACTGCAAGGACATGCTTCAGGTTCCCCTATTCTGGGCTTGGGAGGACCGGGATGGGATGATTCAGGATCTCTATGGTTCTTCTGCACATTTACAGGCACAAGAATGTTTTGCTATAACCCTGAAAATGTATTTAAAAATCATAGCATACATAGTATACATAGTGGCACCTTACAGTGAAGTAAATATTTTGAATAAGGCAGTTTAGGTAATGTGAAAATGTCAAATTAAAAAGAGAAGAATATTCCATTGATATTCCAAAATATGTTTCATGCAATCGTATGCAGTACCCTTATGTATTCTGATTTACTAACAGGAAGTGTGCACGCATGCAAGTCATAAATAACTTGAGACGTGACACTCCATACTTAATGCAAGCATCCTGAAGAATCCAAAGCTAAGGCAGTGTGATTGGCCTAACTCCTAAAGGGGAAAAAAAACTGATAGATCATGGAGATATTGTTTTTAATTTTACCTAACGGAAATGTTTAGAATACCTAAGATAGTCACACTCTGTACTTTAATACTGTAAAAAATATCCAGACGGGATTACTGCGAATCTATAAATCATCAGATGCAGCCCTACGGAGTTTGAAGGAAATGGTTTAATTTGATCATTAATCACTTCAACGGCTTCCTCTTCTACTATTTTCTGCAGCCGAGGAGAGAAGAACTCCAGGTTTTGGAAACAAAAACTATTTTCCCCTCAGTGAGCTTCCAGGTTCCTCAGACCCTCGCCACATCACGTTGGCTCTGAAGGCTGCGGCATTTTTTGGGTGTTGAGCTGAGCTTTTTGTCTTTCTTTCGTCCGGTGGGTTTGTTTCTGCAGACTCTTAGTCTTGTTTTTCTTATATCACCTAATAGTAGCTTTTATATTTCATTTAAAATCTCATCACAAACTAGTCCCCTTCTCGGCAGGCATGTGCGCATGCATACATACATGCACACATGATCAGTACATCATCAGATATGATGTATGTATGTCAGTTCTTCTGACACTGGGGGTTTGTAAGTACCGAAAACATCATAATATGAGCAATGTAGACCATCACACAGAAAGCAATCGTGTCATGAGCCATACCCATTGAAAAAAAAATCACGTGAAGAGAATACATTTATCTGATTGTTTGACACTGAAGTTTTGAAGAAAATGTATAATATTTTGCTGCCCTTTGTAAAGAATGTGTTCAGGACAGCACACTGCATGCGTGTCTGTCTGTGTGTGTGTGTGTGTATGAGAGAGAGAGAGAGAGAGAGAGAGAGAGAAAAAAAAAGAGAGAGATTCTGTTAAATGACTCATTGCATTTGGCAAGTATGAAATGTGAGGTTGAAAATGAACCTACAGAGAGCATCCATCTACGCTGTGCTGGCCCGTACATCATCGCAGTACAGTACTTACTGTGTGTGTATAGAGCTCATCATCAACAGAAATGTCACGCACAGAAATGCTAAAGCATCAAAAAAAAAAAAAACTACAACAAATATAGTAACATTTTCACATTCAATGCATTATTCCAGCAGTACTACAGGCAAATGTGTTAAAATGTAATCCTCGGTGTAATCTGGACTGGGCCAGTAAATCATACAGTGGCAGTGTAATGGCAGCAAAAGAAGAAGAAAAAAAAATCTCACTGAGATATCACATCAAGATGGGGACTTTTAAAAAAATATATTATACGTGGGGTCCTTCCCAGGGGCAACGAAGATGCAAGAAGCGCAAAGCAATTTAACTGTCGGTCTATAAATCATGACGATGGACGGACTGCCCTTGCGTTTTTGCATCCTCTCATTTCCCTCACTCTTTCATTTCAATAAAAAAACGAGTGCTTCAGATCTTCAGCATCAACACGAGATTGGATAAAAAGATTTTTGTGGTCCTTACGCAAGCGCAGTGGCACGGCAGACGCGTGTCTCCGTGTGAGTGAGCATCCGAAGCTGACGAAAAAGGGAGACGAATCTCCTCCTAACGTGGAGCGATGGAAAAGGGGGCAGAGCGTCCGAAAACGCACGCCCGGATACGAAACGAAGAGAGTGCGAGGCCACGACTTGTCCTGCCGCGCCATTGGCTGACACGGAAACAGCGGGCGCCCTATCACGTTAAGAGCGCTCTGCGTTTAGCGCGGATTAGGACCACGAGGGTGGGGGGTGTTCCCGGAGAGATCCAGGCCATGGATGAGCTCTCTCTCAGTGTCACTGTAACATGGGGCCCCCGGGGAGCCGGAGAGGGGGGGATTAGGGGAGCAGGGGCCCTATGGCAGGGCCCGCCATGGAGGAACTTTATCAAGCCAGGCCAGAACACTTTTGCTGAGCTCCGCTGGGCTTGCCAGACTCAACACAGCGGACTGCCTCACCTGCTGTCATGTACAGTATAATCACTTTTAAGAGACGCTTTCATTTCTCATGGCAACGAGCAGAGCAGCTCTGTGCTGCAGTGAATGTGCAGATCACACCACTTAGCCCAGCAGGAAGCAAAGCGTGCAGGAGCCACTGGCAAAGTTCAAAGTTCACAGAGCAGGTGGACTGGTCTAAAGCAAACGGGACCGGGATGACTTAGATGATGTACTCACAGAATGACACACAAGGTTCGCTGCTCTATTCAGGGACTACGCGCGCCTGTGCTGTGCGAGCGTGTGCGTGCGTGGATGCGTGTGTGCACACGTACGTTTGTGCGTTTCTGTGTATTTGTGTGTACGTGCCGTGCACCTGCCGGTGCCGCGGAGCCGGTGTGGGGAGAGGCCGGCTTTCACTCTCTCAAATCGAGAGGATTTCATCAGCGCTTCTGAGCCCCTCTTCCGGGTTTGCTAAACCGCACCTCAGACAGCGCAGCACAGATTGCATCTCCGCAGGGAGATCTGACCCGCGAGGACAGGCGGACCCCGGGACCGTATCGAGAGCCCACAGGACTCCGGCAGATCCTCCTCAACAGGTCTGGCTCCGAGGGAAGCGAAACAAGGAGCCCCCTACGCACAGGAATGGGGAAAAGCCACGGAATCCACCGTCTGCTACCGACGCATCATGGCTGCCACCGCTGGGGTGGGTGGGTGGGGGGGCGGGGGTCACAGTCTCGTCACTAAATGACTCCAGTTTAGACAATTTTGTCGGCAATGACTGCGAATGCGTTCGGCGCAGAGGGTTAACAGGGATGAGGTTTACTCATTATTACAAGAATGATGCATGCCTCTCTTTCTCTCATCTCTCTCTCTCTCCGCTCTCAGTATTGCTCTTTCCTCCTCTTTCTGGCAGACAGGCAGACTGCGCCTGATCAGCAACAGACAAGGTCTGGAGACAGAAGACAGAGATGACGTTTTACTGATCACTGACACCGTGACTCAAAGGCCCTTCAGGCAGCGGCTTTATCGAAAAAAGACCCAAAGTGCTGGAGAATATTCTTTAATTTAAACCACAACAGCGCGCACTGTTCCGGTGCTGGACGATTTTTTTTTTTGTGTGTTTTCCGCACTGAGCAATGCCCTTCCCAGCATAAGCGTTCCGCAATCCATGTCTACCCTCCCGGTGCCCGCCGCCCCCTCCGTCTCTGTGGCCAAGTTTTACAGCCTATCTGGCCCTGCCTCACGTGGCTCTACCCTCTGTCTCTATCTGCCTTCCCTGACAGCTCTGTGTCTCACACCAGAGCGAGTGCACCAATGGCGCGCAAGGAGCCGCCTGACTGCCGGCCAATCAGCGCCTAGTTGCTATGTTGGAAGAAGGTCTATATCCTGTCCATGAATTGCTGAACGTCATACCCAATCTTACAGGAAGAAAAAAAAAAAAAAAGATTATGCGTCACATTCACAAATAAACGCGGTTATCGAGGGAGCACAAAAGAGACAAGGTGGGTGCGTGTTGGTTTTTTTTTCTCGTTGTTGTCGTTGTTAATTAGACGGTTCTTCTTTGATGAACCTTTAAAATATTTTTGTACTTCTGCACTTGTCAGCGTTGAGCAGTTTCCTCCCTCTGTTTCCTGACCACGGAGGAAGAAGAAGAGCGAGGCGTGTGAGCCTCGTCGCCATGGCCGCTGGACGCCGCGGCAACGCGCCACTCCGTCTAGACAGACCGGTCACTCCCGGCACCGGCGCCACCTACAGGCCCTGCGCAGCCCCGCGTGTCACGTTTGCTCCACCGTGGCGCGGAGGAGAGGCACCTGGACCAGACGGAGGGACACGGGGGGGGGGGGGGGGGGGGGGGGACACGGGGGGGTGAGCGGGAAGGAGGGCGGCTTTGCGCTCGTTGCGTAAGGCGATCTGGAGAATCGGCTGGAATGAGTTGTGCTGAGACCCGACGGGACGAACGCTGCTCTGAGTGACCGCTGCTGGAGACATGGCGCACACCCATGAAGTGCTCCGCAGTTTGACAGCTTTTGAAAATGCTGATCGTGCAGATAAATAACATTGGCTGACCTTGAACAGGGACCGGGTGATGCTAGTTGGGTTATGCTCTTGTTTAAAGAAGAGAACCCTTTTCTTGAGGCATGCATGTATAAAATGTGTCCCAAAGCATGGAATGCATAGAATTCACATTCACATAAGATATTTCAGTCTATTATGCTAGGGTGTGAGTGTATTGCAAAAACTGCCACTATTTAAAAATATTATTTATATTTTGTTTTTTCAAAAACATTTCGCTCCAAGTAGTCCCCTTTAGGAGCCAAAATGTTTTCCTTAGTCAGTGCAGGAGTGCGCAAAGATCATTGAACCCCTGGGAAATTTGGAACGGCTATTTTTGTATTTTACCCTTGTAAAATTCACACGTGGAACTGCCAATTTCACCAGAGAGAACTGTTCAGGGCCCCCAGAACACTCACCACAACTGCTTAACTTTTTTTTAAAATTGTAATGCATCCTAACAATGGAAGCAATAACCCTGTTTACAATACAGGGGCTACAGCAATCACAGGAAAGACCGCAGCCCTGGGGCTCTGCAATAAAGGTTCTGGGCACGTTGTCAGTGTGCTGCTGTAGAACAGATAAAAATACAGTACACGAAATGGACTCCGCTGAACTCGCTCCTCTACCAGCCAGGTATAGAGAGGTGTGTTGACCGCCACGCGGGCGGACTGAGCACGTCTGAGCATCGCAGAGATGCCTGCGCGTATTCCAACACGCCAGCCCTGCGAGCGCGTTCTCTAACAGGGGGGCAGCTGACCCACACGGGGGGGGTGCACATTACACTCGGCCGAGCCTCTCCTGTGTTGAGGTCCCCTGAAGAGGCCGGTGTGGGGTTTCTCTCGTTAGCTCTCTCCTCCGGCCCCGTCCAACCAACGAGACCGACAACCCGACGTCTCTGTCGGGGACATTAAGGATTTATGAGGGCTCGGTAATAAAAAAAAGACGGGGGAAAGTCGAAAAACTTGTGGTAGCGCTCAGCTCCTGCGTCTGGTTTCTTCTCTCTCGTCTCTCCTTGCCTGCAGACTGTGGTTCTGAGCTGAGAGGAAGAGCGCAGAGGTCTAACGCAGGGCTCGGCAGCTACAGGAGAGCCTTTGGATTAAATATGTAAGAGAGAAAGCTTTTCATTTGATCACTTTTCCCCCCACACACATATCGAGCACAGAGCCGGAGAGGTCTGAGCAGGCCTCCTCTGCTCGGAGGCAGCGGTGTGGTACTGAACTACATGCCAGAGGGGGGGCTGACAGATCCGAAGCAAACCCCAAAGTTCCTGGGCCAGACGGTGAACTTACGGTCAGCTGTTCAGAATGCAGCTCAAGTCTGGGATTGCGTTTTTATTTTATTTTTTTTTCCTCTGCGTGTTTCGATGAATAAAATCCACAAGCGTGGTCCCGAATGCCAAGCGGACCGATGCAGCTGAGAGCGGGGAGAAAGCTGTGGCTGCAGGACAGTCCCATGCGCGGTTACTGAGGTTCTGGCTCGGCTCTGATTGGTTAAGCCGCCGGCCAAGGCTCGGAGACCAGTAATCCCAGGGGGAGGGCGGGGTGCAGTCCTGTGGGCAGGGTGCAGTAGGGGAATCCCCAAGCCCTCTCTGGGCTGGGCTGCACCCAGAGCTCACCACCAGCAGAACAAAAATACCCCAAGGAAATCCACAGCATGGAGAGAGAAGGCTTACCACTGCAAAAAAAAAAAAAAAAAAAAAAAAAAAAAAAAGCAAAGAAGCCTTTCAGCTTCTCTCACCTCAACTGACGAACACAAGTCAAGTGTTTTTGATTTCCACAGGAAGCCTGGCTGCTTGTGACATCATAGGGCGGGGCTTATGGCCAGGATATGCACCAGGTGCTCTCGAACCCCTGCAGGACTGCTCCCATACACGTTTGAGGATATTTGGTTTTTATACTGAAATAACTTGAGTCCGCCTTGCAACGCATTTCAGTACTACGCAAAGTGCCCGCTGCTCACAGCAATGTATTCCTGCACTACCCAACTCATACCAATATATAAATTAATGGTTACTTTTTTGTGATGATGATGATGATGATGATGATGATGATTATTATTATTATTCACAACAATCACAAAAAGTATTCTTTCGTGTTTATGCCCCAAAAGTATTTCAGGCTATTTGAATCAACTACAGTTTACGCACAGTTTGCACACTTTTGTATTACTGTGTTTCTGCTAGTTTGCAGTTGCACACAAAAGCGGTTCTGCATTCCCATTCTGCACACGGGACCGTGAATTCACCACTAATGCTCATAAATTACAAAAAAACTTCATTACGGGGTTTCCAATTCACTGCGTATCTTACTGTTAATTAAATTCCATCCAGGAGAAAGAAAGAAAAAATGATGCTGTTTCAACACTTTGTGATATATAATTCATGTTTTACAGAGAGACTAAAGAAGAAAAAAAAACTCTCAAAAGAAATACAATGGCATTTAAAAGGGCAGCTAGTACAATAAATTCAAGGACTGCAGCACACAGGCCAGCAATAAGGAAACTCTGCATGTGGTTGGCAGCGATGGAAGAACTAAACTACGCTATACCATTCATGCACCTCTCACGTATTAAAAAAAAACTTCAATTGAGGTGGTTCAGAAGTGTTTCAGAGGAAACTGCGAGTCACAAGGCCATGGAAATCAATGTCCAGGAATCAATTAAAAAGCTAATTATTTCTACATCAGACGCCGGGGCAGCCAATAATTTCAGGGCTGACGTTTGTGCCGCTGTGCTTGAGACAAAGACGGAGCTCGGGCGACCTATGGAAGACAGAGAGGACGTAAACACTGCCCACGCCGCAGTGCATCATGGTCCTGATGTGCGTTTGAGTAAGGGCTAAGGGCGAGCAGGAGCTGTTATTTCCCCTCTTCTGCGTTGTGCATGCAGCTCAGATGTTTTCCATGGTGGAGCACACACGTTTCCAATTAAATGTGACTCAAACTAAAAAGTTACAGTCCCAGTATAATTGCTACCGAATAATTAGTTTGGGGTGTTGATCGAAAATCATGTGCTTAATAAAGACACGCAGGGCGGATTTGCTTCGGGGGTCACAATTTAAACTTGTCAGCGACGCCTTTTCTGCGCCCCAGAGGGACAGGCGGGCCTTTCTGCAGCGAGCGCATCCCCCCGCAGTCCCACAGGTGCAAAGGCGCCCCGCCCCGCTGCTTCGATTCAGCAGCGCTAACTGCCTTCACTGCACGCATCAGTCCAGGCTCCGGGTCTGAAGGGGCTTTTAATCTAAGGTATTTGACTGCTGCTCTCACTCATGATTTCACACACTCACACACACACACACACACACACACACACACACACACACACGCACACACGCACACACACACACTCACACACACACGCACACGCACACACACACCAGAAAAGTTGGTACAATGCGTTTTGAGCCTTTAAATTAAGAAACAAACATCAAATTTAACAAATTTACCTCAATCCAATATCAAAAGTGGCACATTTTCCTGCAATTTAAGTGCTGTCATGAATTGTTTTAACAAGTAACACACAATATTATTTTACTCACACGTCTCTGACAGACACATAAAACATTCCCCATCAATATTTATTTAGCATCAGCACAGCATTAGTAATCCTGCACAGTTAAACAACATAAAAGACAGCTTTTAATTCCCCCTCCCTTGGCTGTATACAGTGTAATGAGCGATGGACATCATTTCACAGAGGAGGAGTCTGGGGAGCAGCATCTGCCGTGGAGAGCAGCCCGCATCATAAAACAAGGTCGCCGGAGTGAGGGAGGGAGGGTCCGAGCGCGCTGCCTGAAACAAGTGCATTCTGGGTCATCACATTCAAGGGACAATGAAAAAAAAAAAAACACACTTATCAAAAGGCGCGCAAGCCTTTGTTCGTGTTTTATCTCCAGAACTGTGGCTGGCGTGCTCCGTCTTCACCATGGCAACAGCCTCTATCTTACTTTATCATTTTAATTATCCCCTTGGAGACCAAAGCAGTTTGTCGCCGGCTCATTAACAATTCCAGGGGGGAATCGGATAACCCTTACGTCTCCCTCTTTTTCTCTTCATCATTTCATCTGTTTTTCTTTTTCTTTTTCTTTTTTTCAAACCGCACGCAAGTCACAGACCGTCAATCCTGGGAGTCAAACTCCGGTCATCAGAATCCTTTGCATCACATGACAGGAGCTGAAAGACTTTCAGATCTCACATTTTCAACTTTGAAAGTTTGAAACTGTCGGGTGGGAAAAAAAAAGAAAAAAAGAAGTGCTGTATCCTGTTAAAAGTGAAGTCTTAACGGGGAAGTTGGCTGCTCAAATAACACATAATACTTCTCCAAGTTCACATCCAAGCCATCAAGTTAATAATAGGGAAAATGGCCAAGACTGCAGTTTCAAACCATTCTGGGTTCATTGCTCTCTCATAATGGAGCAGATAGCCCTCTCCAGCTAAGACGGTTCACACAGACCCCTTTAGTCCTCTGGCTGAAATAGAGCAGCGTTTGCTCTTATACGGTGGTGGCAGACACTGGAATTAAAGCAAAGAATAGCATAAAAAATTAATTTAAAAAAGTCTCTTTTTTCAACTTCACAATGCTCAAATGTAGCAGGGTAGTGTTCCGCTGGGACCCGAGCAGCAACTCTCAGGCCCAGCAGGGCAGCCCTGCCAATACTCACAAAGGCTGAGGTCTCTAATATCCAGCTATTAAAATGAATCCAGCCATGGATCGCCTCCCCTGAAACCTGATTACTCCACTAATCTGGAAGATCCTGCACTGTAAATCTCCCTCTCTCACACACACACACACACACACACACACTCTCTCACACACACACACACACTCTCTCTCTCACACACACACACACACACACACTCTCTCTCACACACACACACACACACACACACACTCTCTCTCTCTCTCACACACACACACACTCTCTCTCTCACACACACACACACACACACACTCTCTCTCTCTCACACACACACACACACACACTCTCTCTCTCTCACACACACACACACACACCTCTCTCTCTCACACACACACTTCCTCTCTCTCTCTCTCACATACACACACACACTCTCTCTCACTCACTCTCGCTCGTTCTCTCTCCCTCCCTCTCTCACACACACACTTGCTCTCTCTGTCTCTCACATACACACACACTCTCTCACTCACTCTCACTCGCTCTCTCCCTCCCTCTCTCACACACACACGCATACTCACTCTCTCTCTCTTTCTCTCTCACATACACATTCTCTCTTTCACTCGCTCTCTCTTTCTCACACTCACTCTCTTTATCTACATCTCTATCTCATTCATATCTGTGGACGAACTGATTGATAGACAGGGATGAGAATGTGATATCAAATTAATGTAATTTTTTAGAGAAAAAACTTCTTCAGAAGATGAAAGACAGATGAACCAGACAGACATAAAATCAGATTTTTCAAGGGAAGTTCTATCCAGAAATAAATGTAGGCTACAATGTGCAAAAAAAGACAAGACAGTGGTACAGTATGTGGCAATGGGAATGTCCAATACAATTAGGCTGACAGAAAATACTGCAACAGCCTTTTTTTCCTCTTTGATTTTTTATGAAGGCCAGACAGAGCACATTTTGAATTAAACTCTTATTTTGAATCCTGGCAAAATATGCCATTTCTATCAGATGTGTGCTAGGTCGTCTCAGGGATGATGTCCCATGTCATCCCTACATATGCTTTTTGCATAAGTACTTATGTTCCCCGTAAATTTTCAATGGACAAAATTCTAATACATAATAAAATTTAATGTGAAAAATTATATTTCTCCCCCATCGTTTGCCACTAGTCAGCGCTCAAAAGTTTTATCAACTGACCCGTCCAGTGATCCACACCAGACCAAATCATCTTAATAGGTTGAGCAAACTCCTGCATAACTTCTGTAGTCTCATTGGACTATCCTAAAAAAAAAAGTAAACATCCATCTTTTCTCCAGACATATTTTTGTAAATCTAACTCCACTTTCTTTCTGAGGACATCTCAAACAGTTGACATTTTTAAATGAAGACTAAAAACATACCTTTTTAGCCTCACCTTTTTTATTTTATTTTATCACTTACATTTACTAATACTCTTCTACTTGATTATATTTTATTATTTTATTCTATTTTATTTTTTCCTTTGTGAAGCGCATTGCATTGCAAAACCTTGTAGGAATGTGCTATATAAATAAAGTTTGATTTGATTTGATTTGTAAAATACTTATTAATAGAAGTGCAGAGGGCAGTACTCTGTCGGGGCGCTGTGTCCGAACTCCCCGGACGAAGAGGAATGGGAGAGAGGGTAGAAAGCACAGAGTCCTGGGAGCCCTGGGCAACCAGAAAGGAACCCAGCGTGGAGAAGGCCACCGAATCGTTCATCATGAAAGTTTAATGCGCCTTCTCGCGGCTATATGTTAATGACCGCAATTGTTTCGGTGTTTATTTAATGTTTCCATTTGCAGCGGCGTCCTCTCTCTGAGCGCCGGACAGCATTTTCGGGGGGGACTGAAGAATGGAAGACGAAATGAGAGCAATCTTTCAAACTACGCTTTTTTTTTTCCCCCCCCATCACCGCAGTCCCTGAATCCTAGGAGTGTTTTTTTTTCTTCCTTTTTCTGATTGTATGGATAGTCTTTCTTGTCAAGCGCTCTGAGATATATACAAGGAGCCTGTCTTATGATAGCTCTCCTGAGACAAGCAAGGTTGATGGAAGAAGCACCAAATGGCGCTAGACCCCTTTGCTCACTGCTAGAGGGGGAAAAAAGCTCTTCCAATAATGTTTCTTTTTCTCGTTTGAGCACAAAAAAACCCGACCGGGGTCAGTTCTAATTAAAGCTACAATTACAACAGCCTCGTGGATTAGGCTCACAATTACAGCGACGCTTAATTAAAAATACAACCTGGCTGCCAAGATTATGGTTGCGGGAGGAAGCAATAAACACAGACTTTTTAATTGCCGCTAATGCAAATCCCCCTGCCCCGTGGATCATTCATCAAGGAGCTGAAATATCAAGCAGAACTCTGGTGTAAATGGAACGCATTTAAAAACATTATTTTTAATTGGACGGCTAACCGACCCCAGGATCTGCTGCTGATCACATCCAGCCGACAGGAGTGGGACTGAAAGAGTTCTGTTCATTTAAATTAAAGCAGGCTTTGCCTGATCCCCGGTGGGGGGCAAGCGGCAAGCTGGTGGTGTTTGCCCCGGGATCAGCGTAGCACACTCCACTCACACACACACTTTACCGCTCCGTGTGCCCCCCGGGGGGACAAACGAGGAGCACGGGGCGATTTGGGCCACGGCGCCGGCTGGGGACCAGGTAATCTTCCACAGGAAGAGACAGACAGCGGCGCATTCTTTCACGGGCAGGAGAGAGGAAAGCTACTGTTCCCAGCGCTGACCTGACGGTGTGTGAAGGGTTCCTGTGTTTCCTCAGCTTGTGTAAACATCCTCTGCGTTCAGTCGCCAGCCGTGTGCGCGTACTGTAAATGACTCCGAAAACCACCGCTGTTTCGCAGTGACACACAGCAGACTTACGCGCAAGCATTGCAAAAAGCAGCTGAGGCGGAGACCGGCCAATGACAAAGAAGCGGGAGGCAATGGAAGTTTTCAGTTTTTAAAAACTTTATAGACCAGGTTTCTCGAGCACAGCTCAAAATCTCATGATTTTTAATAGGGGCCTTCACCCAGAGGACAGTATGCCACATCTACCAGCGTGCTGTCAATCATACTGTGGCTTCAAACAGGAAGCAGAGAATATGCTTCCTGCCTGGCCTGATTCTGGCTGCCAGAATGAATCAGCAGCAGAGAGGGATGAATGCAGAGACAGGCAACCCTCCCCACTCGCCAAGATGAACAAACGAGAAATCTGAACTCCAAATGAGAAATGTGAACCCCGAACTGGAATCTGAACAGCAAATTGGAATCTAATTCCAAACTGGAATCTGGTAGATGGTAAATCTAATTCTAATTCTAATTCTAAACAGGATTTTTTTTTTTTATTGTAAAATTTTTTTTTTTAAACGAATAAATAAATAAGTGAAAGAAGGTCTTTGGCTCGAATCCTGGCCGGGGCCTTTCAGTGTGGAGTTTATATGTTCTCCTGGTGTCCATGTGGGTTTCCTCTGGATACTCCGGTTTCCTCCCACAGTCCAAAGACATGCGATGAACTGGAGAACGAGCGGATGGATTGATGGATGGATAATAATAATAATAATAATAATAAAACCTGTATAGCAGAGTTCAGAACAAGTTAACTGCCTGACAAAGAAGACTTTCCAGATAACCATATTGTACAAAGAATTCACCGACTCATAAGTCCATAAAACAGATTAAAGCTTGAAATACGCTGATCGCTGAGATGCTGGGATGCATCTGGGGCCACACAGGGCCAGACGTCATGCAGTTCCGACTTCTGTGCTTTTTATGGTCAATTTGCATGTTCTGATTTCGGAGTCCTTTTCTGAGTCAGCCCTCCTCGAGCAAGAAAAGCCCGGTGCATTCTGGGAACTGTCTGTCGGCCTTTTCACGCTGATTGTGACCGCTGTCCACGTGACAGGGCGCTGCGGTGGCAGTAAAACGCGCGTCTACAGACCAGATACATCTCTCCGCCCCGGCCTGACGATCGTTCAAGGCCATATAAGGTCATTAGAGATGAGCGCGGACAAGCTCTGCGGGTTCGCTTCCCCGCTCCTCTGTGGGGTTAAAGCGGCCAGTGACCCCGCAAGGCCGAGCCCATTCATCACGCCCCCCGAGCTCCCGCCTCCGTCTCCTTCACCTGACTTTGGAGCCCGCCGGGTTTCTCAGACTCCCCGGTTGACCTGTCGTTATGCGCCTCGGCTTTCACTGCGCGCTTCTGGGAGGCCTCGCTTGCCCTCCGCGCAGCCGGGAGATCTGCTCCGACACCGTGACACCGCATAACCCCCCCCCCCCATACCCCCCCGAGCCCCCCCCCCCCTTGCAGCCGCACACTAATCACACAGCCGTACGACAGAGAGCGCTCCTTAACTAAACAGAGTGCCCCTAAACTCAAACACCCAATCAAAACACCTAATGTAGCAAAGAAATATAACCCGTGCACCTATTCACTAATTAGGCGTATCGCATTTGACAGGCGAAATTCCGCATTTATGTTTTTTTTGCCGTGATAGTCCCAGATCCCCGCAGCCAGACTGATGATCTCCGATGCTTGTCCTAGAGACCTTTGGGCCGGGTCGTTTCCATATCGCCCTAAATCAGCCGCCTCGGGGGGGGGCGGGGGGGGGGGGGTCGCGTGGAAACTGCCCATTATTAACCCGTGTCTTGCTCAAGGGAACTGGGATGACTGATGTCTCAATGCTATGCTGGCAATGATTAAAATGCTATCTCAAGGGTGTGCTGCTCGGCCATTCCTACACAATGTGTGGGTTACTTTGTCAATGTTATTGAAGCGTGAATTTGAATTAAACACGTCCAATACATGCCCTTTTGTTTGACGAAAAATATTGCTTGCAAGCTGTCGTTGGAAGTCATCTTAACTCATTTAAGCTTCTGCTTATTCGAGTATTGCAGTCACATGGATACCATTGAGATTTCTGGAATCTTGTTTCCTCCTCCATAAACTGCTATTTTAGTTTTGATGTGACAGTGAAACTAAAGTTAGTGACAACCACACAATCTAGCCCAAGCCTTCCCCTCCCTTAGAATTCTGATGGGGGGAGGAGGGTCAAATTCCCTCTGCAATACATACACACAAATAAGGAAGGTGCCCTGAAGAGATTCTGTCTAGCACCTTGACAAGAGGCTAAACTTATACCCCTGGCCTAAAGTAATAGCAATAGAGAACATGGAACCCACATAAACATGTTCAGCATTCCAACCTAGACTGCGTTTATATTTTCACTCCAACTAAAACATTGAACGTACCTCCTCAATTCACATTTGTGACAGAGGCTGACTATTTTATGTATATCCATCAGGGTCACAGGATATATTTTAACATTTATTTTTAGTAACATCACTTATAAAGTTACATGCTTATAATTGACAAAAATGCACACGGTACTCATCAGAATCCAAAACCCTATTGAAAAAGCTTGCTAAAAGATTCCATGACAAATGTTTTTAATAAAAAATAGTGGCAGGTGAAGAATTAATTGCAAGAGAAGTAGAGCCATTGATCTGCATTGTCTCCTGATCATAGGTCCTGGTGTCTTTGAAGACACTTCGCTCTCAAACAGAGAGACGCGTTGGCTGGGACTTAATTCTCCAATCAGGACAGGGTGACATTTTGATCTCAATTCCTCTCTCGGGCTCACGTCTTGAATGCAAATAGTCCCACTAATGAACTTCCCCTGACCACAGTAATGGGCAACACACAAGCTAATAACTGAGAGGCGGAGACATCGGCCACACCTGGGAGGGGTTCCTACACAGCCCCACCGAGCAGCCTGTTCTGCTCAGGCGTTTACAGACACTACGAGCAGCCTGTTCTGCTCAGGCATTTACAGACACTACGAGCAGCCTGTTCTGTTCAGGCATTTACAGACACTACGAGCAGCCTGTTCTGCTCAGGCGTTTACAGACACTACGATAAAAATGATATATCTCATAAAGCTAAAAAACAGCCTGAATAATAGATGCACTCCGTGCCAGAATAAATATATATATTAGGGATGAATAATTAATAGATTAATTTCACAGGGCCCTCAGACCCCCCCCTCCCCATGGGAGGCACACCCCAGCTAAACGAGCACGCTCCGAACCGGGGGGGCGGCTGCTGTCTCTATCCTTCATGCGTCCGACTCGTATCGACATATTGCGAACCCGTACATCCGAGAACACCGGGAAAACCAGCCCACCCTTAATTAACCCTCCCTGTTAATGATTGGCTCCACTGGGGTGGTGGGGGGCGGGGGTTTGAAGGGGCAGGTCATCTCCAGCTGGACCTGAAGATGAGGAGAGGAGCTGATTGGCTGCAGGACACACTCCTCTGTCTTCGGGACGGAAACAAACTCCTGAGACAGCAGACTGGTGGAAAACAATGGAGCAATTGCAGGACTGACAGGCCGCAATCAACCTGTAACAACAAGGGGGTATGAATATCTCTATTATATTCATACAGGGTGCAGCTGAAGCTTATTTTATTTGAGGGGGTGGCCTGGGTTGAAAGGGCAGCAGAACAATGGAGTTCAGTTGGTTTTGGGCTGGGAGGCTCTGTACTGTCCCAGACCACCCAAAAGCAAGAAACTCTTGGCTCCTGTCCTGTGAGCATTTCCATAGCAACGCAACACAGTGGCCCCTCTCTTTGACAGCGGGACTAGCAGGTGAAATGTTTAGTTGTCTTCACCAATTATCATGCAGCCCACACCTGTTTGAAATTCCAATAATAGCTGCTCAAGCTTCATCGCTGTTGGAGAAATTCACTCCACCCACAGTGCAAACTCTGTCTGTCTGGCAGTTTGCTGGATTATGGATATCTAAGACCCAGTGCTTCGTTTCAGGGATATGGGACTAAACAGCAAAACGGGACACAAAAGTCATTTAGTGCAGCACGGAATTACAGCATTTATATTGCTAACACATACGAGCTAGAAGGACTTTGGCTCTGGAACAAATTGTACAATAGGCTAATGGAATAAAGTTCTTGAGCAGCTAGACCTTTTTAACCTTTTGTTCAAATGTTCCGTAAGTGGATGAGGAGTTCAGACAGAAGAGCTCCAGGAGGCATCTGAGATCAGAGTACAGCCATATAAACCCAAATAACATCACTCACCGCCACGAAAGGACAGCTCCAGTTCCTCTAAGGTGAACTAAATAAGGGCCACACTGTAAACAGCTTTTCAGCCGATTATAAACTCAATGCAGATTTATGTTGAATGCTGGCCATTAGATACATACAGTCCACACAGGGCACATTCATTTAGCTGAAGCCAAATCTATGCACGAGCACATAGTGTTTGTTGCTTTTACACAACTTGCATAATTTCAATGTCATCTTTTTGGGACTCTGTTGCACTACAGATTGGTATTGCACATTTCAGTTATACAGTAAGGCTAAACTGTTCAATTATAACCTCACAAATTGTACTACAGATACCCAACCCTGTTTGCTACAATATGGGGCGATATGGTGGAAAGGGGGTTGTGATTTGCCGGGGTTAGGATGATTCCAAGGGCCCTGACTGAAAGGGTTCCTCAAAAAATTGTGCTGTAATTTTGCAGGAATGGGGCAGCCTGGGGGGGGGGGGTGGGGCCTTAAATCCTTGGTGGTACCCCTGATGACACACAAGGTTTGAGTACTTGTTAACAATACTTTATTAATGTATTACTTGTTATATTAATTTTACATGAATCCAATAGAAGGTAACAAGGGCAGTGTTAGTGCTTTGACATAACTTGAAAAAGACAACAGAGATTTCCCCCCCCAAATGAAAATAAATAAAAAATGAAACGAAACAGGGGAAAAAATGCCCTAAAGCCTACCCAGCACTGCCCAACACAATGGATTCTGTAGCACAGAAAGCCAGACAGTGGATGTGTGTGAAGCAGCACATTGGTGGTTCTGGTGCTCATTGTGGGTTGTCTGTCTACTGAGCAGAATGTCCTGGCGCCAGTCTTTAACTGAAGAGTTCCTGACTGGGCTAAAAGGTTGAAAAATGGTATTACCCCACTTAGAATGAACATTCTTTCCCAGCCAAAAGAACTGAATTTAAACCTGGTCATGAGAATCTAAAATGAGACAAACACTGACTCGATAGCCAAAACTTTGCTTGGCTTACTAAGACAAGCAGGACCGCTGCATCAACATCTTCATTCAAAGAATATCTCTCAGCCTACACCAATTCCGCAATGAAGCACTAAACTGTTTGCTTTTGAATGTAGAAAACAATACCCTAGTGTCCTCATGTCCCATTTCTTTAGTTACCTGCTTTGAGTTGCAGTTCCTATTTTTATCACTCCCAGTATAATGTTATTTAGTGGGTACCCTGCTCAACTCAATTAAACAATTAGCCACAATATATGCAGTGCAACATGGTTAAACGTCTCTTTTATTATTAAAAAGCCTATTTAAAGTTCATAATAATGCTGATGCAACCCACAATCTCAAAATTATTCAATAAATAACCAAAAGACCTGTCTGAAAACAACAGCTAAAAATGTTTTATCTAATAATGTAACTTCTATTTCATGATTGTATCATTATTTTCACATACATCTGTACAGGAGCTGTCACATCGAACAGGCCAGAACATTCTTTGCATATGATCTATTTCATGTGTGTGTGTGTGTGTGTGTGTGTGTGCCAGCACCATGCTATAGTACTAAAATAAGCTGCCAAAACTTTTTTCTTCTTTTGAGGATAGGGGAGAGGTGTGTTCCCTGTGGGATCTTGGAGATAAGAAGCTTAAACAAAATATATCGCAAGCTTACTTCAGCTTGCTTTTTGTGGTTTGTTGCCTAGTACTTTTTTTTAATCTCAATTGATCTTGCTTTACAGTGTCGATTTTTTTGAAAAAGTTTATTTACTCGTATGCTGTGTATGCAAATTATCATCACACTAGTACATATCTGCCCACTTTCCCATGGACGATAAACACTGGCGTTCATAATACTGGCCAGACTCATAGCTATATAATATGATAACTAATAACTAATAGTTCAAAGATAGCAAGGAACTATGATATTGAGGAAGTTTGACCTAAATCAAATATTGATTTATCACACCTTTTCTTGAAAGCTGACATTGGCCAAAACTAATGCCAAAACTTTTCAGAATCAACAAAAAGCTAAAAAAATAGGGACGCACCCAGAATATCAAATATCCTCGTAAATTAATTAATTTTGATATACGAAAGGGCCCTGCATATTTTGAGAGGTAGCCTACTTTATAGGATGCGATCCATGCCTGTAATTCTTTTAATGGAAAGTTGTATTAATGTCTTCTTGGTTGACGTCGGCAAATTTTGGTAAGGAAAGGAAGTAATGGAAAATTTTTGAATATGCTGGCATTGAACTGTGATTGGCAAAGCAGGTGTTGACGAGGGATTGCTGTGTTTCCAAAACAAATAACAAAGATACATCCACGCCCGTCATGTTGAATCATGCAAATATATATATATATTTTTTTTTTTTATTGGTGCCAAAATTGAGAAGAGGAGGAAGTTAATGTAGAAACAGCAATGTAAATTGAGAAAGGGAATGTGAACTTAGATGGGTTGAGTCAGGTTAGGCAGGTCGCATGCTAACGACTCTCCAGAATTCCAGTTCATATTGAAAGAAGGAGTGGTGGGGATATGGTTGAGGCAGATTGCTGCAAGGAAAACTGATTATGCCAAAATTATGTAATTACAATTTTATATGATTAAATATGTGCTAATGATATGCTATTTCCTCATATTCAACATTTCATTATAATTATTCATTATGAGAATTATTGCAGCGCAGTGCTATTTTTGTATATACAGTACCAGTGTAATGCTAATGTAACAGCTGGTAAATTGAAATGATCAGCTCTCTTTGCCATGGAATTATTCTCCTGAAATACTCAGAACAATACTTTAAACCAAAAACTAGTCTTCCAATAAATGAAGATTAAAGTCGCAATGAAACAATGTATTTAAATAATTTTAAAGTTCAGAGAAAATCATTAAAGTACTAAAAATACTTCACTTCAAGTGTTCATTTTTTATGTGACACTGAAAATCATCATAAAAGGATTCACTTTGAATTCCTGCCCTCATAAAATGAAACAAATACTAACTGAACAAACCATAGGCATGCTATAAATTCTTTTTTTTAAAATGACTATTAAATAAGCACCTCTTTGTTTTCATGTACTCCTAAGACCCAGCAATTCACTTTTGTCCTCCTGTAGGGGACATGAGTCTGGTCTTAATCTCATGAACCATGTACTCTACTATGCTGAAACCTACACAACAAGGTATGGTGGTCTGAGTTATGGTGAAGGTCAATGGTTGAGTTAGCCTGTTCAAAGATGATGAATGATGTGATATAATGGAAATGTTAGTCTGTAGTGTAATAAAGCACAGTGGTCAGAAGTTGTACTGAGGTTGTAGTCCACTTATTGGACATGTATTTAGACCAACCATTCGTTGTATATGAATATTTGCTGGAATATTTAAGCAGAGCAAAAGTTTTTAGCTACATTGAGAGCTAGCTCAAAAGTGAGCCTGTCAATGGCATGTAAGTGTGACAGCAGGAACGAATCCATTATATTATTCAATCTGGCCAGGAAACTTCCAGAAGAAACGTCAAACCTACTTCATAAATATGGATGAGAAAGGACTATATACCGTGACGCTAGTGCCACATAAATGTATTTTATCACAAAGCCGATCTATTGTCAAATAGGCATTTTCATCAGAAAACGTTCTTGACCACCTAGGCATTACTGATAAATTATTCAAATATACTGCTCCTTTAAGCCTGAGAGAAAAAATAGCTTGCTTGTGATAAATTTAGGGGGGGAAATCCCATTGACACTCATTCAAAACAGAATACTACTTCTGCATAAGATTACCGCTCCCTCAGACAGAAAATCCAGCTAGTTGGCACTCAGCATTGTCTTTTCCTGTCTGGCTTGAGTTTTTACAGTTGGAGAATCCCCCTCAAAAAAAGATTATTAATAGACAGATGTACATGACCATTGGCTTATTAGCAAATCATTTCCACAGAATTCGGGCACACCTATCTCTCGTCAGAGCACTTGACTCATAGGAGAGCCGAGCAATGGGGCTGACAGGAGAAGCTGCCAAAAGTGAGGAAAGCCGTTGGGCGCTGGCGGAGAGGAGAGGGTGTTGCCATGCGAACGTGCCCCTGTGGGCTGTTTATCATCGGCTTCGTTTCTTCATCTCCTTATTTTAAGGTTCATCTCGTTCCTGTTTTCAGACTGCACTGTAAATGCCGCCATGCCACTCTGGCAGAAATGAACCGCGTTAGTTTATCAAATCAAAGAACAACACATTTAATTTTAAAAAAAGAATTAGAGGAAAAAACTAACACATTAGTATAGACCACTGTTGTCTACATACCCATTACCAACTGTGGTGATGGCTTGACTATAGGTCTCAGACAATCTTCAAGAAATAATACTAAACATTTAAAGAATGTTTAATATTGTTGTTGGTATTAATAATTACCAACAACCTGCCAATAATCGCACCTTCATGACTTTGGCCTGCATTCAAGCAGATAAAGGAATGTTAATCCCACTTGTACACTCCTCAATTTAAACCGCGATAGTATTTACTGCAACCGTAATTTTACAAGAGTGATGCTTGTAATAGTGCGTCCACTTTAGATGAACACTGCGCTGTGCCCAGAGACACGGGGAGAGGGAGCCAGAGAAACTCTTTTGTGCAGAAAAGCCATGATGAACTGTGTTTAATCAAACGCCTCTCCATTGCTCTCATTTCTGGTCTGGGTCTATTACAAAAACAAAAGAACTAAACTTCTCATAAACCAACAAACAATTCTAACTTGGAAAAAAGAGAAAATGTGCGCAAGACCTTTCAAGACGTTTCACCTCTCCGTTTCAGCAATAGTAGTGCACTGCTTCTGAGTTTTGAGGACCCTCCCTGTCCATGTTGTCTCCCATATACGGTTTATGACTGCACCGTTTATAGCGTGTCCTCACCACGCAGAACAAGCATTTCTGAGCAAACCGCTGGGAAACTGAGGAGCTTTTGTTTCCAGTCGCATCAAATTTTGCACGGATGGGAGGAAGACATTTTTTTTTTTGTCTGCTCTTCGGTTTTTTGGCCGCCCTTCGAACCCATCCCGTAATCCAGGCATAAGGGCCCTCTCTGTACATCGTCCCACAGCCGGGCCCAAGCCATGTCCCTCTCTCTCTCTCTCTGGGTCACTCCATGGCCCCGTGGGGACAGAATTCGGCTTTCCCCTTTCCTCGTTAATCAGGCCGCGTACAGGGCTGAGTACGCCATTAGTCTTCAGGACGAAGCGAACGCTTGTCAACCTCAGTTCTCCGTTCCGACGCACTGCACTGTTCACTGCCTTAGAGGGCACTTGGACGCGACATACCTTTTTCTTTGTTCAAATTACATTTTTAAAAATATATATATATTTTAAATTTCTTTAAAACACTGCTTAGCAATTCTGTTAACACAGCTTAGTGTAAGTACAGCTACAGAACATCGCACCTTAGCTTCATGGTCACACTTCAACTTTGTTCACTGCACTAGACAGCAAAGCCACCTGTAAACCAGCTAATGCGGGGGGGGGTTACACTTCTTAAAGTTATTGCAACGGTTTAGCAGATTTATTGGGACCAAAGCCCAAAGCTATAAAGTGAAAATGATTAGTGAGACTGTACAGAGACATGGAGGAATGCTATTTAGGCAATAAACAGAATGGTCCTGTCTGACTTCTGACTATCAAATTGAAAGTAGGAGTGGCCAAGAATTCTCAATTCATAAACAGAAATGATAACAGGCACAATGCCAAAATGTCCACTGGGTGGCAGTATCAGATTTGTAGAACACTATCTAATCTGTACAAATATTAATCTTAATTGATATTGTGCATATAGACTCAATCTGTATGTGATAAACCTTTGTGAAAGGGCACTCCATTATATTGTTTAATTGATTTATTACCTAACAGAATTTGAATAATTTACATTTTAACAGATTTAGATTTGTTTATTTGCTTATTTGGCAGATGAGTTATAGAATTACACTTTGTTCAATGGATAAATATTTGGTATGCGCAGTAGTGTACCAAAAATAAATCCACGAAATACTTCTTGTTCTAAAACATGATGCAAATTATATTAAACTACAACATTAATGCCACTGCAGTGTTTTAATTTTATTAAATCAAGCAAGGCATTTAGGAATCAGAAATTAAAAATTTAAAAAATAGATTAACACACAAGGCTTTTAACAATTAAATCCTTCTCTATTGACAAAGAGCCCATCTGCAAATAACGTAATCAAATACTGCCCTCCCATGGCTTGACTGAGTAATTCAAGCGGTCAAGTTAACGCGACTGTTGAGCTTAAAGCTCTCAAAGGCATTTTCCCGGTACACCGTTATAATAATTAGATATGTATTATTATTCTCAGCCATTGACAGTGATAAAGGGGAGCAGTAAGTTATGTTCCCCGAGGGAATTAGGCTGAAAATGACACCGCATGACCGCCACAGGTGCCACATGCAGAACTGCACAGCCAGCAGAAAATCTTTATAAAAATAATAAATAATTAAGCAAAATTTACCGTTTTTTTTTTTTTTCAAGTTGGTCGTGCATGGAGCATGCGTGCAGGACTGTTCTGAGTGAAATCAAGGCTGGCGGGTTGGTAGGTATTTACAGCAAGGCCGTCCCGGGTTTTTTTGAAAGACATCAAGAATGAGAGGGAACAAACGCAGTGAGAAAACTATGGAGACAAATGAAATAAATCAAACGAAATAGACGTGGTGCACGTAAGTTGAAGGGAGCAAAGGAATATAAATGAGAGCATAGAGGGATGGATAAAATGCCACAGAGAGGGAGATGGATCACAGTTTCACATCACAGATGCAAGGTCATGCATTCCATATATGGATCCAATAGAGAGATTCAGATTTTCAGAAGAATTTTTTTCCCCAGTTTTTTTTAATTATTATTTTTTTACGTAATACCATCATGGAAAGTTAGCATGACGAGTGCAATCACCCAGCAGGTAGAGAACGGTTCGGGGAGGGTAATGATGTAGGTAAATGTAATTAATTAATCAGTGTTACTGGTGGAGTGAGCCCGCGCTCAAGGTTGATCTGGGTTCTTGAGAGGTGGCAACATATGTTAAATTAAGCTGTCTGGGAGATCAGAGAAGACCTGGCTGTTGAGTCTGCAAATTGGGGGGGGCCTGGGGGGGGCAGGTGCTGGGAGGAGGAGGGGGAGGGAGAGGAAAAGAGGAAGACAGAGAGGGGGGCAAAGTGAGCAAGCCAGAGGAAGAGAGAGAGGGGGGCAAAGTGAGCAAGCCAGAGAAAGGGAAAGAGAGAAAGGGGGAAGAGAGCAGTGAAAGAACAGGGGGAAAGAGGGAAAGACAGAAAAGGAGGGAAGCGGGAGCGAGAGGCACACTCCAGGCTGTGGGAGACGGACTCAGGCCAGGCTGAACCTGCAGGTGGACCGAGAGAGAGAGAGAGCTGAACAGGGTACGGGGCGTGTGAGAGGGCCCCTCAGACCCCCCCCCCCCCCCTTCCCCAGGGCAGCGCGCTCTCAGGACAGGACCCTTTATCTCGGCTGACGTCCCAATCAATCACGGTGGCAGTGATGGAGGCCTGGGTGGCAATCCGCCCCCCTCCCGCCCTCCCGAAAACAAGGGAGACAGCAAGGCCCCCCGTGTCCTTCCCATCCTTCATCATTAACCCCTCCCTGCCTGCCCTGTTCCACACGCCGGCGAACAAGAGGGGGCCTGAAGCCGGGGGAGGGGGGGAGAGGCTACACTCCCGGCCTCCATCAAGCACTTCAGTATCACTGCTTCAGTGGAACCCCCATGACTATCATGGGGGGGGGGGGGAGAGAACGAGTCCGCTTTAAACCAAAAGCCCAGCCAGCTCGCCCGCCTCTGTGCGTTCCCTTAACTGTGTTATTAGTCTTACCGCCGCAGCCGGCCTCCACACTGCGCGCAGGTACACACATCACAGCCCGGCCAGCTTCATTACGTGCCTGGCACCTGGCTCCGTGAGAGCAATTAGGGAACTGGCGAATGCACACAATAGCATGTTCCTCCTGCGCCATATGGCTGCTATCTGCAGCCTGGAAGCTGTCATGCGAGGATGAATTATACTTCAGACACGGCAAATCCACCCCGTGACGCGCCGTATATATGCCACAGCAACGCTCTTCCTCTTATGCCAGCGTGTTTAAAAAAAAAAACAAAAAAAAAACGGCTGAAATTTCACAGAGCACCTGTCTTCTCGCGCTCCGTTGTTGATGTTTTTGGGACGTTGCCATGCAACACTGGCCGACACTTCCTTCTGTTGACCCAAATGTTTGTGCTCCCCTCCGAGGCTGGCTGACGTACCGCGGTAGTCTCTAATCCAGTAACGCTGTGGGAAAAGGGTCACCTGCAGGGGGCGTCCGAGGCTCACCTAAACAGCACACTGCTCGTTCCCTATCTGCTCTTCCTCCCTCACTTTGGCCGGTTGGAGGAAACAGCCAGGGGGTCGGAGAACAGTGAATTCCTACAACAAAGGAGAACTTTACCCACAGCCCCCCCCACCCCCCGCCCCCCCTCCCCCCCCCTCCCCCCCCACCCCCGCAGCCCCCCCCCCGCAGCGGCACGTGCGCTCTGTCAGTTGTCAGGAATCTTGTTTTCTGCGCGGCGCTCTGATGTGCGCTGGGCGGCCCCGCCCCCCCGCCGCGCCCGAGGAATGAGTTTGCCCGCTCATGTAGAGCGGCGTCAGCGAGCGGCGACGGCGGCAATTCATCACCGGGGCGGCGGGCTGTCAGCGGCGCCGTCGTAGCCGGAGGGGCCCCCGGGAGCTGAGGGGCCTGCTCGCGGCCCCCCGGGGGACCTGCCGGGATTGGGTGGGGGGGGGGGGAGGGCCTCGCCGAGCCCACACACTGACAGGGCCTCGGGATGGGAGACCAATTATCCCGCGGCGTGCGATCGGAGCGAGGCCCTAAAACGAGCCGGGCGGGGTCCGACCCCGGCGTTCGGCCTGCGCGGAGGGGGGGCGGGGGCGGGGCTTCCCGGGGCTCGCGGGGGCGGGCCGGAGGAGCTAATGGAGCGCCATTACCGCCTGGCTCCCGGCCACGCCGCGGCTAGCCCCGATTAGCCCCGAGAGCGCGCTGAAGTGCGTCTGAAAGCGTCTCTGGAGCCCATCAGCGCCCGGGCTGTGATCTCCGAGGCTGGGACACGGGACGCGATCCAAAGACCTGGCGGCTCAGTGTCCATTCAACTCCACGCCCCAAGAGCGTCAACCCCAAGCCACTTTGCTTAAAACAAGCAGGCCGGGCTAACACCCAGAAACCTCTCCCCGCTCCCCAATGACTCCCTGTCACTTCTGTTTATGCAAGTAAAGCAAACGCAGCCTACACAAACGGGTGCATGCAGCCTCTCATTCACAAAGCAAATGAGCCGTCCATGAAGAGGAATAATAATATTCACGGAGACATTTTGACATACAGCAAAAATAATGCCGATGTATCTTCTCAGATGAGAAAAAAAATCATGTCCTCGTCGCATTAGAAAAACTGAAAGCAAGAGGCTTTCTCCTGCTGAGGCTCAGCTCTAGTAGGCGGGCGGGCCCCACGGCCAGGTGACCAATCAGAGCTGTGCCAGCGCTGTGACTGGCAGCTCTGCAGGGTAGTGCACAGCTGGGTCTAGAATCTCCCAGGGATGAGAGGGTTTCGAGAGGAGGGCCGAGGGGACAGCGCCTCATCGCAACACCAGCGCCACCCACTGGTCAGCTGGGAGGCGAGCAGTCTGAAAGTCCGCCCTCCTTTGGTATTTTTTCCATTCTATTCGCATAGGGGAAGCAAACAGTTCCATGGCGGGAATCAAACCCGCAACCCCACAGGGCGGCTTGAGCTGGCTACCCTCAACCGTTCCACACATCTCGTTTGTTAGTATTTGGAGTTCAGACGGTTAAAGACTGTACAGACGTGTTTGATAAGAAGGACAATGGCAGCTTCTTCTCTGAATCAATCAAAGCAGTGTAGAGCAGACAGTGCAGACTGGCATAAAGCCACCGGTCAGATCAAGAGAGGGACTGGAGACAAAGACACCTTTTACATAAAAACTTTTATTATTTATAAGGGAAGCTTAACAACAACATGCAGTTACCACATTAAAATGAACAGATATTGCACTGGTTTCACACTAGCAAATTCTCTCACCTTGCTCCCCCCCCCCCTCCCCTCCCCTCCCCTCACCCCACCCTCGTACCCTACCGCACCTCTCCCCTCCCCCTGAAGAGACAAACACACAGACGGCGCGCACACACACACAGAAGCCCTCTCCTCATTGGCTCACAGAGGTCTATGGCACTGGTCTCTACACCCTAACACTGCAAACCATTACCCGCCAGTATATACAATTACACAGCCCATGTGCGTCACTCCCAGAAATGCAGAGATAAAATCACGGGGGGGTGGGGGGGGAAGAACTGTTGCACACTGTATAGCGTGTGGTACAGAGCACGGGGGGGGGGGGGGGTAGACACAGACTGTGAGGGGGGAGAAGTTGGGGGTCTGGTCAGGCAAGAGGGCACCCTACAGCAGGGAGTAGGGGGCCCTGAAGCCCCTAAAACCTCCCCCTCCAGCTCTGGTGGATGGGGATGAGGCAGAGACATCGTCCACAGAACTGCACAATCCTTAGTCAGTCTGGCCATCTCTCCTACATGGGCACAAGTTCAGTGGCACAGGACAGCAGTCGCTGGATAACTTGGTGGGGGTAGGGGGGCAGGGATTATATGGAATTATGGATATAGTTTTTAGTTTTTCACAAATACACCGGTGCGCATAGACTGATTGTAATCAGAGGCATTTTTTTTTGTCCCCTTGTGCCACGGACTTTTGTTTGATTCACCTGCGACTACAAGTCCCAGCAGGCCATGCGGCTACTGAGCCGCCAGCACGAATTTGAGAGGGGGGGGGCTGTAAACCATGATCCCCGCAGCAAGTCACACCTACACACGGTAAATCTCACACTCCGCTACACTAGACGAAATATAAATACAGCTCACAGTATGTACAGACCACATGTACTCCTCTAGCACGCTTGTAAACTTTTTTTGAAAGGCTGTTTGTGTGTTTTCGCTGGGGGGGGGGGGGGCACACAGTCGTTACAGAGCTTTGGTCTTCTGGAGAGGGAAAGCGTGGGTCACTGACCGACTCGTTTTCAGGACACTGGACATTATACCGACGGACGTGCGTTTGGAGAGTGGACCAGCGCGGTGACAAAGCCAAACTTATATCAGATGCCTGCTGGACCCGGGGAGGGAGCAGAACCACACTTTTAAAAACACAATAATGATCCTTTCCCTCAGCTGACCTCTCAAAATGTCCCCAGGTAAAAGAAAACCATACACATCCACACACAACACAAATTTAATATGAGTCTTACCAGCCAATGAGGGACAGCTGGTTATCAGCCCCGGCAAATAGACTGACTGCAGATTCTATATTCATCAAACTGGCTGAGAAGAGTTTCTGCCAGTGAAGTAAGTCTCTCTCGTGTTCGAATTTTCCACGTCAATTTGCCGAGTCCATGCATTTTTTTTCCCACTGGATATTTATTTCAAGTATTTAAAGGAGTTTTTACTCAAGAGGCCAAATCTAAGCAAGCTTATATTCCTATTTATGCCGTGTGCAGTATAGCAATAAGCCCAAATTCAATCGATTTCACCCATACCTATCAATACAACAGCAATGCCCTCTAAAATATAGTGAACGAGAGGTACGAGTCACTGAAATGCTAGATGCAGCGCGCGTCACGCAACTAAACTGGAATGCAACTGTAACTGTGCAACAATTCATAGTAAATACTGCTCATTTCATTGCTAATGTAGTTGGGCTGAAATGTGGACAGGGTGACGGCTCGGTGAAGAAGCTGAGGACCGGAAGACTAGGCTCTGCTGTAGCAGCGGCTGAAGCTCTGTGAGCGTAGGGAGTGGGGCGGGGCTACAAAACACCACAGGACTACAGGCTGGAGAAGGCCCTGGATACGGGGCAGGGGCGGGGCAGAAAGCGCATGACTCCGCCCTTCACCGGTGCCCATTTCGGCTCTTTGTGACCTTCTCCTCCCTGTAAGCGGCCCTCAGCAGGGCCCTGGACCCGCCCGCCTCACCGAGGAGCTCTTTAGCTCCGCCCACTCTCACGGCCAGCCAGTCAGGCTTCTCTGCGTTCGGCCTTGTATGCGGGCCACACCCACAGGGGCACTGGTCACACCCACAGGGGATATGCTGGCCCCACCCACAGAGACACTGGCCACGCCCACAGGGGATATGCAGGCCACGCCCACAAGGACACTGGTCACACCCACAGGGGATATGCAGGCCATGCCCACACGGACACTGGTCACACCCACGGATTGCAGGCCATGCCACAATGACATGGTCCCACGGGGTTGCAGCCATGCCACACGACACAGTCCCACTGTGCTGGCCACCAGCACAGATCCAGTCAGCTGACTGGTGTCCTGTGTTCAGTCTGACAGGGCATCAGCTAAAAAATAGGTGCAGAAAATAATAATAGTGGTGTTCAGCAATGGCAAACATCTGTACCTCAACCAAGGGCCAAGGGTCTCACTGGCCTCTCTTTCATTTATTAAAAAAAAAAAAAACTAAAAAATTAAAAAGATATGTGCAAAAAAACCTGGGGGCCTTTCAATGCTGGCGTTTATAGAGGGCTGCAAGCCACTGGTTTAGTGCCAGGAGCTATCCTGCTGCACACACTCTCTGAACACAATGGAGTAAAAAGCACAAAGAACAGATTGCGTGTGTATGTGTGTGTGTGTGTGTGTGTGTGTGTGTGCATTGTGTATGCACACACGTATAGTACAGACACATCCACTCATTCACCAGCACACACGTATATACACATGTTTAAAGTTCGCTAACCATACAAAATAAGAACCAATCACAAAAAAGAACACAGCAAGTTGGTCCAGATATAAAAGAACAGCAAAATGTCGGGGGGAAAAAAGGAGGGCGATAAAAAGCAGGGGCTAGAAATAAAGACGAGGGTTCTCCTCTGCGCTCCCTAAGTCAGCGCTCAGCGCCGTTCGGCTACAGCGAGCGGGCGGACCATGATTCAGTGCGGCAGCCCGCCTGTCCCGACTCACACCTCACTCTGTGCCCCGGCCCGCCCTCCCTGCTGCTCTGCACCAGAGCGAGAGAGTGAGAGAGTGAGAGAGAGAGAGAGCGAGAGAGTGAGAGAGTGAGTGAGCGACAGAGATGAAGAGAGGAGAGGAGAGAGAGTCTTGTGTCACTACGCTTGGCATATTTTAATAGTCATGCAATAAGATTTGATTGAATTGGAGAGAGGAGGAGGTGAGAGCGAGGAGTGACGGTGATGAGGCATGGCAGTGAGTGAGGAGTGAGTGGAACGGAGGACGTCGGCTGCAGACTGTGATCCGGGCGCTAATTGAGTAGGGAGCGGGGAGACCCCCCCCATAGGCTGCGGGGTCACAGGGTCACCGTTGCTACGGTAATGGGCTCCGCGCGCCGCGACACGCAGGCTAACAGAGCCATCGCCGCGCACTCTCCGCCGCGGCGGCCATTTTGTCCCGGAGACTCCTCCCCTTACCGGCGCTCGACAACACGCTCGGATACGAGACGCAAAACAATTTCGACCGTTTTTTTTTTTTGGTTGACAATTTCAGCAAAAAGCACGACAGAGGTCACTGAAAGTGTAGCAAGCCGTGAGAACAGACACAGCTAGGCTATCCGTCTAAACACAACATCAGTTAAAACCCACATACGGTAAATCCTGACTGGGGTACGAGAGGGAATGGATTCAGAACATTAAAGTGTTTTGGGGACATTCGAACATGAAGCACTGCACACACTGAAACTCCTGTAATAATCTACTTGCTTCTTCCGCCACTTTCGAATCTAAGTTCTGTTCTACTCCGTCTGAACTGCCGGTGAACGCGATGAGGGGGCGTACGCGACAGCATGAGGCAGGAATGGAAATAAGTCATCACGACGCTCGGTGCGGATGGAACAGCGGCAATGCAAGTTCCTCATAAACTCGATGTGTTTTTACAAATTGCTAAGCATACGCTACTTATTGCTGAGATACATCCTTTTTTTTTTCCCCCCCCGCAGAAGTTGCTCTCATGCAGATGAGTGTGAAATATCGTCTTCGTTAAGGCACGACCAGTTCTATTAGCTAGACACACGAGCGGTCTGGGACATTGCCCTCGGAGTGGAGAGCCGTGACAGAGAGTTTGCGAAGGTCGTTAGCGGGGTCGCGGACCGGACCGGCGAAGCCAAGCACTTTATTTCTAGCCCCCGTCTCTTTGCAGAGAGAAACTCTGACGTCACAAGAACAGCAACCGATGACCCAAAAAACAGTAACAGAGTCCAGATATAATAATTAGGATATGAAACATAAAACAAGGACGATCCAGAATGCAACAGTTGGGTTTCTCTTGGTTTTTTTTTTTTTTTTTTTGTAACAGCTAATACCTCAGATGAGTGAACTGCGAAGTCTATGTTGTTCTGTTACTCCAACATGCATTCCTTAATTAAAATCTGGAGTCAGCAGTCTGTGTGGGGCAGGGGGAGGGGGGGGCGGTGCTACGTTTTCTTGCAGACACTGTCCTGGGGCGCGGCTGCGGTTTTGGGCGGGGCCTGAGGCTCCGGCCTCTTCGGCTCGGCCGCCACGGCGGGCCCCGCCCCCTGCCTCGGGCAGCCGCGCGGAGGCCCCGCCCTCTCCGCGGGGTCCAGGGCCGCCGGGGCGCAGTCTCTGGCGGGCGTCGGCCTCTTCCTGTCCGCGGCGGGGTCCGGGGCCCGGGGCGGGGGGGCCGGCGGCTCGGCTTTGGAGGGGGAGGAGTGTCTGGGGGGAGACTCCATCAGACGCGGCGACTGAGGGCTGGGCTGCCTGGGGGGCGTGGCCAGGGGAGGGGTGGGGCCTGTCGCCGGGGCGACCAGCTTGTCCTGCTCCCTGCTCTTTTCCAGCCTGTCGAAGGTCTCCTTGGCCCCGGGGATGCTGAGTTTGACCGGGCCCAGCACGCTCTTGGCCACCGTGGCCAGCTGGGACACCACCTTGTCCACGGCGGGAGAGGCCGCCACGCTCAGCGCCTGCCTCCTGTTGTCAGCCTCCTTCTTCTCCTTGCTGGTCCCTGACGCGGTGGGCGTGTCCGTGGGCGGGGCTGCAGGGCCGGGTTTGGGGGCCTTGTCCTCGCCCGTCGCCATGGCACCGGACTTCCCCCTGAGCTCCGGGAGCTTGGGGGTCTTCCAGTCGCCAGAGGGGGCGGAGCTGGGGGCTGAGGGGGCGTGGCTCAGGGCCAAGGGGGAGGTGCTCAGGGCCGAGGGGGCGGTGCTCGAGGGAGAGGGGGTGGAGCTCAGTGGCGAGGGGGCATGGCTTGCGGCAGAGGGGGCGGCAGGCTTCAGGAAGCAGTCCTTGCTGACGGAGGTGAAGGCGCTGCCGGGGGTGGAGAAGGCGCTGGGCAGCTTGCTCTGCAGCCCCGGCGGGAAGGGAGTGGTTCTGGCGCCGGGCGACGCCCCGCTCTTTAACCCCGCCTCCTCGGCTCCGCCCCCCAGCGGGCTGGGCGCGGCGGTGTGAGCGGGCTTCAGCTCGGCGCCCCTCCCCCCCGGCGGCTGCCTGCTCAGCGCGGGCGACAGCGACAGGGCGGGGCCCGGGCGCACGGTGGGCGCGGGCCGGAGCACGGAGGGCGGGGGGACGAAGGGCTCCTCCTCCTTGGCCTTGAGCCGGCCCTCGGCGCGCCCGCCCAGCCGCCGCCCGTCCTGGCTGTCCTCGGAGCCCTCGTCCGTCTCGTCCTCGGACGAGTCCACCTCGTGGATGGCGTCCTGCTTCTGCAGCGACTCGCGCCGCTCCGCCCGGTCCTGCCGGATGGCCGACAGCTTGTCCTTCAGCTTGCTCTTCCCCGAGGCCAGGCCCAGGGCCCCGGGGCCGCCCTCGGGCCCCTCCTGCCGGCCCAGCTTGCGGGACGAGTGCTTGTGCAGGCCGGCCTTGTCCAGGGCCCCCAGGGGCCCCTCGCTGGCCGACTCCTGCAGGCTCTGCAGGCCGGGGTCCCGCTGCATCATCTCCTTCTTGAACTCGGCGTGCGACACGTCCAGGCTGTGCTTGCGCGCCGCCGCGGCCGAGGGCAGCTTCTTGTCGGCGGCGGACGAGGGCGAGGGCGAGGAGGAGGAGGAGGAGAGCGAGGACGCCAGCTTCTCGGCCGACTGCACGCGCTTGAGCAGCGGCGAGCGCGGCGGCTCGGCGCTCTTGGGCCGCGAGATCTGCCGCGCCAGCGGCGGCGATGAGTGCAGCTTGACGGGGAAGGCGTGGCCGGGCAGGGCGTGGCCGGGCAGCGGCGAGGGCGAGCGCTGCGGCGAGGTGCTCTGCGGCGTGGGCGAGGGCGTGCGCGCCAGCGGCGACAGCGGGATGTTGCCGGCGGACTTGCGGCGGGGCGAGCGGTACTGCCGCTGCAGTTTGGGCGCCAGGCCGTGCAGCGAGCTGGGCCGGATGTGACCGGAGCTGGCCGGAGAGTTGGGCACGCTGGAGCTGGGGGAGCTGCTCTGCGACGAGTTCCCGCCCACTGAGGAGGAGGAAGAGGACACAGGATGAAGGGCGGGGCCTTTCAGAGACCAACACATTCAGCCATTATAGCGCCCTGCACTGAAATACTCTGATGGAGCCATAAACTGCAAATCAGCTCTGGTTTAACACTGGGTAATTTCACTCTGATACAGCGCATCTGATCCCATAACTCCTCACATCTAATCTGTTTCTATTACTCAATGACAAACATAAAATCAGCCTCACAGAACCAATATTCACATACATTCTGCAGTTAGGTATTCACAGACACACACACAGACACATACACATGCACACAGAGGGTGCACACACACACACACACACACACACACACACACGAGCACACACACACACGCGCTGTGTGAGGCAGGCGTACCGGAGTGTGCGGAGTCGGGGGTGGAGCGGTAGCCCTGTGTGGGGGAGCGAGGGGAGAGGTTGTGTGTGGGGGACCCAGGGACACTCTCTCCAGAGGACAGTGAGCGGTTGAGGGAGGAGAGGCTGCGGCTGGTGTGCAGAAGGGAGGCCTGCTTAGTGATCTTCCGGAACAGAGAGTTCCTCTTCTTACTGCTGCAAACACACACAAACAGCATTAAACACTACTCTACAGTCATACTGTATGAACACACACACACACACACACACACACAGCAGCATTAAACACCACTCTGCAGTCATACTGTATGAACACACACACACACACACACACACACACACACACAAACAGCAGCATTAAACACTACTCCACGGTCATACTGTATGAACACACACACACACACACACACACACAACAAACACAATAAACATTCACAGTCATACTGTAACACACACACACCACACACACACACACACACACAAACAGCAGCATTAAACACTACTCCACGGTCATACTGTATGAACACACACACGCACACAACAGCATTAAATATTACTCTACGTTCATACTGTATGAACACACACACACACACACACACGCACACACACACATACAACAGCATTAAACACTATTCCGCGGTCATACTGTATGAACACACACACACACACAACACACATAACACATCACGTCACTTAAACACACAACAACACCTTAACTACTCCACGGTCATACTGTATGAACACACACACACACACACATATAACAGCATTAAACATTACTCTACATTCATACTGTATGAACACACACACACATACAACAGCATTAAACACCACTCTGCAGGCCTTTTGTAAAACACACAGAGCAGTGAAACAGGACGCCCATGCAGACACACACACCTGGAGTCCTGGCCCTCCTTCGTCTTGGTCTTCTTGTTGCGACGCGCCATTTTGGACTTGTAGCTGGACTTCCTGGCGGGGCCCACTTTGATGGAGGTGTTCTCAAAGGGTGTGGCCGAGATGGAGACCTTGCTGCCACTCTGAAGGAGAAGGAGGAGTCACAGAGAGTGTCAGACCTGGGCTCAGTGCATTTCAGAGAAGTGTGTGTGCGTGTGTGTGCGTGTGCGTGCGTGTGCCTGTCTGTGTGCGTGTGTGTGTGTATGTGTGCATGTGTGTCCTTGAGTGTATGTATGTGTGTCCGTGAGTGTGTGTGTGTGTGAGCGTGTTTGTCTGTGAGCGTGTGCGTGTGCGAGCATGTGTGTGTGTGTGTGTGTGTGTGTGAGCGTGTTTGTCTGTGAGTGTGTGTGTGTGTGTGTGGTGTGGTGTGTCGTGTGAGCTGTGTGTGTGTGTGTGTCTGGTGTCTGTGAGCGTGTGTGTGAGCTGGTGTGTGTGTGTGAGCGTGTGTGTGTGTGTGTGTTTTGTGAGGTGTGGTGTGTTGTGAGTGTGTGTGTGTGTGTGTGTGTGTGTGCGTGTGTGTCTGTGTCTGAGTGTCTGCGGGTGTATGTGTGTCTGTGTCTGTGAGCATGTGTGTGTGTGAGCATGTGCGTGTGTGTGTGTGTGTGAGTGTGTGTGTGAGCGTGCACGCGTACCTTGATGATGAGCTCCACCACCTCGGTGTGCACCAGGCCGTGCACTGGCTCCCCGTTCACGTGGGTGATGAGGTCACCCTCCCGCAGTCCCGCCTCGTGTGCAGGCCCGCCCTGCTCCACGTGCTGACAGCCAATCAGAGAGAAGGGGGGAGTGGTCACTTTGGGCTGCCGTTACACCGGTGCTGACCTCTAACACTTCACAAACTGCACTTAGTCCTAACATAGCTTACAGTCACATTACCACAGCAAGTCTAAAAGGAAAACTAGACTAATCTACACCACACACACAAACAGCCACATACACACACAAACACAAACACACACACATACACACACACATACACACACACGCACACACATGCACACAAACAGCCACACACACACACACAAACACACAACACCACAACACACACAACACACACAACAACACACACACACACGACGAACCCCACACACAGCACACAGCACGACAGCACCACCACACACGCACCACACACAGCGCGTGCTCTGGCTCAGCATTAGCTCTCAGCCCAGCCCCTGTCACTGGATCATTAACAGTCTCTTCACTGGGCCCTGCTGGAAGCCAGCAGCTCTTTCTCTTCGAAATCTGAAGAACCCATTCTCTCCCCACTCACGGGTCCCTAATGGTCTAAATAGACCGAGAACATCTGAAAGTGAATGACTGTACTCAAATCCGCAGCGTATCTCAGGGCAACCGTCGTCCGGGCTACCGGCGTCCGGGCTACCGGCTGATGGCTGTGCTATCGCACTCAGAATGATGCGTTTCAGCGGCACAGGAACAAAGACACTGTACACATCCAGATGCACCGATCCCCATTAAAGCTCCCGCGGAGGCTTGGCCATTAGTAACTAATGTACTTATTGTACAGTATGCTATTCATCAAGTAGATTTCTCACCAAGTTAAACTAACATTTTCCGTGATGACTGACAAATCATGCAGTATGTACACTGCACCCTGACGTTCCTGAAGACAGGAACGGAGAGAGACGGCTCCTCTCTCTCTCTCTCCCGCCGCCCTGCACTCACCCAGACCATGTGGTGCACGCTGTAGACGTCGCTGTCGCCCATGTAGACGCGGATGGCCCGCAGGGTGAAGCCGTACTTCTTGCCGGCGCGGTGGATGACGATGGCGGGCTTGGCGCTGCAGATGGCGGGGGACAGGTCCCGGCTGGGGGACGAGTCCCGGGAGGAGGGGTTGGAGGAGAGGGAGTGGGGGGACATGGGGCTGGCCAGGGGGGAGGCGCCGTGGTGGTCTGAAAGAGAGGGGAGGGGTAAAGTCAGAAACGCGCAACGCGCCGCACAGCCACAAGGTGGCGCCATTCTGGAGGACGCGCGGCGTACCTGCGGGGATCATGAGTGACAGCGCGGTGGCCG